>NC_069658.1:264527110-264830140 GCF_027244095.1 Hemicordylus capensis
TGGGGGAGCCCTTGGCATAAGGGCTAGAGATGATAGAGATAAGGGCTAGAGCCAGTGTGGTGTAGTGCTGTAGAGTGCTGGACTAGGACCGGGGAGACCCGAGTTCAAATCCCCATTCAGCCATAATACTAGCTGGGTGACTCTGGGCCAGTCACTTCTCTCTTAGCCTAGCCTACTTCACAGGGTTGTTGTGAAAGGGAAACTTAAGTATGTAGTACACCGCTCTGGGCTCCTTGGAGGAAGAGCGGGATATAAATGTAATAATAATGATGATAATGATGATGATGTACAGATCAGGCGGTATAGAAATATGATTGATAAGTAAGCAAGTATTACGGTTCTGGTATGCTTGTTCATGAGCATATGCACCTACAGGTGAAACTCGGAAAATTAGAATATCGTGCAAAAGTCCATTAATTTCAGTAATGCAAATTAAAAGGTGAAACTGATATATGAGACAGACGCATTACATGCAAAGCGAGATAAGTCAAGCCTTAATTTGTTATAATTGTGATGATCATGGCGTACAGCTCATGAAAACCCCAAATCCACAATCCCAGAAAATTAGAATATTACATGGAATCAAGAAGACAAGGATTGTAGAACAGAACAATATCGGACCTCTGAAAAGTATAAGCATGCATATGTATTCAGTACTTGGTTTGGGCCCCTTTTGCAGCAATTACTGCCTCAATGCGGCGTGGCATGGATGCTATCAGCCTGTGGCACTGATGAGGTATTATGGAAGACCAGGATGCTTCATTAGCGGCCTTCAGCAATTCTGCATTGTTTGGTCTCATGTCTCTCATCCTTCTCTTGGCAATGCCCCATAGATTCTCTATGGGGTCAGGTCAGGCGAGTTTGCTGGCCAATCAAGCACAGTACACTGTATACTTTTCAGAGGTCCGATATTGTTCTATTCTACAATCCTTGTCTTCTTGGTTCCATGTAATATTCTAATTTTCTGGGATTGTGGATTTGGGGTTTTCGTGAGCTGTACGCCATGATTTCACAATTTCAGACCTTCTGCATACAAACCTTCTGCATACAACCACTGAGCTACCGCCCTTTCCTAAAGGATACAACCCTCTTTCCCTGCCTGGAGACTCCAACCAGCTGCACCAAGAGGGACACAGCGGTCTCTCTTTAATTGGATCAGGCTTGGAAAAGGTATGTGGTGCCTCTGCCTTATTGCCTTGCAGTTCAAGCACGGTCCAAGAAAGAATTCAGACAGAGAGGCAAGTAGTGAGGCAGGCAAAGATAAAGCTCTGGGGCCAGTGCAAGGTTCAGGAGTGAATCATGACCAGGTACAGGGGGAAATCCTATCACCTCCACACAGCAAGCACTTCCTGACTCCAGGTCCACTCACCCAAAGGAGAAATTCATACAGGCATAGAAGATGGCAGTGAGGGAAAGGACCGAGCCGGGCACAGACCCAGAGCCAGGCAATACTTCTTTGGCCCCAGGTGGTTACATACATTCTAAATTGTCTCAATACGAGGGTCAGTGTCTAATTTTTCGTGCATGGCCCCTGGTAAAATATTGTCCTGATTCTGCCTGAAACTTTGGAGAGCTGCTGCCAGATAGTGTAGACTAGGTTGAGCTAGATGGATCGAGGGTCTGCCTCACTCTAAGGCAGCTTCCTACGTTCCTAGTCTGGTCTACACTCATTTCTATCGTCCACGTATTTCTCAGTTCAAAACAGCTTGTATGTGTGAGGCTCTTCTTGGGAGCAGCTAAGCTTGGGCTTGGCTTCCCATGAGAACCGGCAGGATCCACACCAAAGCCCAGATCTTTGGTGTCACGGAGTAAGTGCACCATTAAGCCAGGCTCTGGGATCGTGTGTCAGCACGGGCTGCTTGCAATCCACACTGACACAGAGATAAGTGCCTAGAGTGCCGGTCTCACAAGGGAATTCCCCAATACATTGTGGGATTCTCCTCGCCTCTGGAACACTATGCTGGTGGCCACCATGGTGACCGTGTGTGGTGCGGCTACGGCTAGTCCAGACCATCTGTGGGGAAGGTAGGCTCAACCTTGCTTCCCCCCGCTGCCCACCCAATCATATGAAAGGCCCCTGTGTGTGTGTGTTTTTTTTTTTTAATATAAAGCAACAATATTATTATCCCTAATTGGACATCACATTGTGCACATCACACTGTGCGTACCAGTGTCTGTGCGTAGACATGTCCATGGGCTTGTGTGAATGACTGTACATGCTTTCATTTGAGAAGTGAACCTGAGTACAGGCCCTCTCCAATGCAGGGCACAGATTGGAAGTGTAGTTCTGAACATGTGGAACTTAATGTATGAATAACTTTATGTGTGTACAGATCTGTTCATGTGTACATTGTGCACTAATTGCATGTGAATTCAACACAATGTATGAATGGGCTACTAAGAGGAGAAGGAAATGACGGCAACCAGAAAGCTTCAGCCTGTGCAAAATACAGTTGTGTGCCTTTTGACAAGTGTTTGAAGGTGCACTCCTGGGCTGGGGCTGCATCTGCAGGATGCCTCTGAGTACCAGTTGCAGGGGAGTCACAGCAGGAGAGAGGGCATGCCCTCAACTCCTGCCTGTGGCTTCCAGCAGCATCTGGTGAGCCACTGTGTGAAACAGGATGCTGGACTAGATGGGCCTTGGGCTCGATCCAGCAGGGCTGTTCTTATGTTCTTATGTTCTTTTGCCCTGGCTGCCTGTATGCTTCTGGGCCCACCATTCAAAGGTCCAGGCTATTCCACAAGCAAGGTGCAACTACCGAAAAGGCCCTGTCCCTAGTAGCCACCTGCCTTACCTCATTTGGCAGGGGCACTCAGAGCAGGGCCTCCAAAAAAGATCTTAAGGTCTGGGGGCTGGGACATATGAGGCAAGGCGCTCTCTCAAGTAACCCGGTCCCAAACCATTTAGGGCTTTAAAGGTTAAAACCAGCACTTTGAATTGGGCCTGGAAACAGACTGAAGATGGATAAACTGAGCCACATGGGTAGGGAGTAAAATACATGGGGAACTGAACGAAGGAGGAAAGCTAAGTTTAGTATTTATCCACCTTGAGCATAGGGCAAGCGATGACCTCAAGTCTGTCCCAAGGAAAAGGTGGCTTGAATCATATGCCCACTTATTGCTGGTTAAGTCCCCCAAGGAACTCAACGAGACCTTCTCAACAAACATCCACAAGAGTTGGTTGCAACTGCTGTCATGCAGGCTACAGTTATTTTGTTACAGTTCCATGCCCAGATTGCTCAGAAACAGGGAGGAAACATTCTCTTAAGGGCAGAATTAATTTAGGAGTGCCGAGCACAGCCAAGTTCTGCTCTCACAATAACTAATGTACATTAGAAATGCCAGAGCTCGGCGGTAGAGCACATGCTTTGCATGCAGATGGGCCTCCATTTAAGCCCGGATAGATTTCAAAGTTTTTTAAAAAAAAAATCTCTGGTAGCACTGTAGGGAATTATCCTTATCTTCGAGAACAGCTGCCAGTCAGAGTAGGCAATACTGGACTAGATTGGCCAGTGGACTGACTCTGTATAAAGCAGCTGTGTATGTTCCAATGCCTTGCATCCTTCACGACAGAAGAGGAAAAAATCCCAGGTCCTATTAGAAATCATATTAGACTAACTGCTGCTTGAAACATCAAAATTCATTTTCAGCTCTGGTTCAGATCACAGCAGGCACAACAATATACTTGAATCACCATTTTGTTCATACATTTAGGGTACTACGGGTTCCCAGCTTTGGGTCTTCAAATGTTAAGCAGTCCAACTCCCATCACCACCCCCAGCTGCAATGGCCAAAGGTCATAGTGGCTGGGGATGGTGGGAGTTGTAGTTAGCCCCTGCTGACTGAGCAAAGAGGCACCTTTTAAAAGTGGTGATTCTCTTATATTTAGCAGGGGGGGAGCAACTGGCCCTATCCAGCCCCAGCATAGCATCCCTCCAGTGGCTGTTTATGGTTTCTGCCTTACGTTTCAGACTGTGAGCCCTTTGGGGACAGGGGACCATCTTATTTATGTATTTTTCTATGTAAACCGCTTTGAAAACTTTGGTTGAAGAGTGGTATATAAATCATCATTGTCATCGTAGTCTAACATCTGGGGACCAAGGTTAGAAACCACGGATTCAGGGTAATAAATGGTGGGTTGAGGTCCTCCTCTTCCTTTCCTTTCAACAGATGATTTTGTTCCCCCAATCCTGTGCTCAAAATGCCATTGTCTTTGTGGAGAAATTAACTTGGATCATTTTCGTGATCTGAGGCTTCTTTTCACTTTTTAAAGGCTCTTTGGGGAAATGGAACAAGTCCATCCATTTATCACTCCTACTGCATGTATTTAATAAGACTTCTTAGTCTCACCAAGTGGTTACCTGCTTTGCATGTATTTTTTAATATTTTGCTGGTAGACCCCTGCCCCACAATCACCTACTAGTCCTTGGCCCTGGGCCCACCCAAGTACATGGACACAGGATTTTCTCTATTTTCATACAGGCTTGAATTGAGATAATGGCTTATTTTCCCTCTAGAGGTATTAACTGGCTTAGCAACTCAAGGAAGATTGTGTGTGGTCACCAGTCACAGCTGTTATGAATCGTCACGGTGTGTGTGTGTGTGTGTGTGTGTGTGTGTGTGTGTGTGTGTGTGTGTGCTTACATGCATGCATGCATGCTTTATGTGGGATTGTCACAGACTATAGGCTAGTGTACATGATCAAAATCCAGATAGGAGAGCCACCTATCTAGGTAGGACAGATAGGGTAAGGCAGCCAAGTGTGCTCCTGATCGGCAGTTGTGTGAACTCCAAGATCAGAGGAGGAGGAGGAGGGGAAAGTGATTGTGTGGGAGGAAGGAGCTGGGTTGGATGGGTGCGCCCTACCCAGATTCTTTCCCCGACCCCAGCATTTTACCAAGGGTGGAGGGAAAACTGTCCAGCCCAGCTCTTGCCTTCCACATGATCACTCTCACCTCCTCCTACCTTGATCCTGAAGTTCATGAAACCATTGATTGGGAGAGTGTCCATCTCCCCTACCTTGGCTGGGCACTCCTCCTACAGGGATTTCAATGGTATAAACTAGCCTAGCACCTCTCGTATTTCACAGCCTTTTGGCTATAAAATGAGGAGGGATGGTCTTATGGTAGCAAGCATGAACTGTCCCTTTTGCAAAGCAGGGTCTGCCCTAGTTTGCATTTGAATGGGAGACTACATGTGGGAGCGGTTCAAAAACCTCCCATGAAGAAGAGCTTATAACTGCATGGGACATTCCATTGTCAAACAGCTCTTACAGTTAGGGCATTGCTGCTCAAGTCTAGTCTGAATCTATTTCCTTGTAATTTCAACCCATTGCTTCTAGCCCTGCCCTCAGGAGCAACAGAGGAGGTGTCTGCTCCTTTTTCTATATGACAGTTCTTCAGATATTGGAAGATGGTTATCATACTAGATATTGCAAGGTGGTTACCACAAACATACCTGTCAATGGAGAATGACATTCCATGCTTCTGGACTCTAGTCCAGGGGTCCCCAACCTGCGGCCCTCCAGATGCTGCCAAACTACAATTCCCATCACCCCCAGCTACATCTTATTGTGGCTGGGATGATGGGAATTGTAGTTCAGCAACATCTGGAGGGCCACAGATTGGGGACCCCTGCTCTAGTCCATGAGAGCTTATGCTTCAGTCATGGTGTTGGGCTTCAAGAGGTCACAAGGCTCTCTCTGCTGTTTTCACCAGTGAAATGCTGGGAGCAGCTAGTTCACTTACAGCCAGATACAAGTTCTCTATTGCTTCCTTTACACACACACACACACACACACACACACCCCATAACTGCCTACCCAGCATGTAAATGTTGCTGAATGTCATCTGAGTTACAGCTACTCGGTAATAAGTACTTGTTACAGCTAATAGCTCAAACAATAAAACCGGACTGAACTGAATAATGAGTACAAGCAAATATCCGTTGTGAGATTAAACATCCTTCGGAAAGCGGCCATAACAGTCCATCCTCACACACCATTGCTGCAGTTTCAGCAGCCAGGGTAGGGCAGCCTATTGAAGAGGAAACATGCAGCAGATGGGAAAGAGCTTTCAGCAGTGTGTAATGATCCTTGGTATGCAGATAGGTGCTGCAAGCCCCTCCTTCCAGCTGTGACATGCTGGAGGGCAGTGGTTCCCTGCAGAAAAACCTGCTGCATCCCAGGACTTGGAGTCCGACCACAGTCAGAGAAAGGCAGCAGGAGGCAGCCCCAGAGAAACAGGAAGAAAAAATGAACATGCTATAAGTAAATCAAAATGAAAGCAAATATAAGGCAATGTGAATCATTATGGCACCACTGGTGCCAATAGGAGCTTTCTTCCTCAGACAAATAGAAACCTCAGGAGAGTTCAAGATCAGGACCATGGTGAGGGCAAAGAGTGAAAGCTCCTCTGATGCTACAGTTGTAAACTGCTTTGGACACTTTTGTTGAAAAGTGGTATATAAATATTTGTTGTCATAGTACAGCTCAGATAATCTAATAGGCGACTGGAACGCAAGTGGAGGAGAACTCGGCTCGAATCTGACAGGATGCAGCATAGAACCCATTTGAAGACCTATGCGATGGCGGTGAGCGCAGCAAAAAAGCGTTTTTGGTCAGCGCACATTGCGTCTGCGGGTTCGCGTACGGCAGAGTTATCCTGGGTGGTGAGGAGTATAATCTCTGCTCCTTCTGCCTCCAATCAGCTCCTGGAGACTCTCTGCTGTGATGCCTTTAGTGGGTTCTTTGCGGATAAAATCTCCTGTATTCGGGCCAACTTGGACTCCACTATTTCTGCAGGGTCTGTGAGGGAGGTATCCAGCAATCCCTCTTGCAGTGTTAGGTTGGATCAGTTTCAATCTGTGACTCCTGATGATGTGGACAAGCTGCTTGGAGCCGTACGGCCTACCACGTGTCCTCTGGATCCTTGCCCAACATGGCTGCTTCGATCTAGTGGAGAGATTGTTGGAGATGGCCTAGTTAATATCATAAATGCATCGCTGAGGGAGGGTAGGGTGCCTCCCTGTTTGAAGGAGGCAATAGTTAGACCTCTTCTTAAGAAGCATTCCCTGGATCCCTCAGTGATGGGTAGTTATAGGCCAATCTCCAATCTCCCCTGGCTGGGCAAGGTAATTGAGAGGGTGGTGACTAACCAGCTCCAGGTGGTTTTGGAGGAAACTCATTATCTAGACCCATTTCAAACTGGCTTTAGAACGGGCTATGGGGTTGAGACAGCCTTGGTTGGCCTGATGGATGACCTTTACCAGGGAATCGACAGAGGGAGTGTGACTCTGTTGGTCCTCTTGGATCTCTTGGTGGCGTTCGATACCATCGACCATAGTATCCTTCTGGGTTGCCTGGGGGAGTTGGGAATAGGGGGCACTGCTCTGCAGTGGTTCCGTTCCTATCTTTTGGGTAGATCTCAGATGGTGGAGCTTGGTGACAGTCGCTACTCAAAGCAGGAGCTGTTATATGGAGTCCCTCAGGACTCCATTCTGTCACCAATGCTTTTCAATATCTACATGAAACCGCTGGGTGAGGTCATCAGGAGATTTGGTGCTGGGTGTTATCAGTATGCTGATGACACCCAAATCTACTTCTCCCTCCCTTCTTCAGGAAATGGCACTCATTCTCTAAATGCCTGCGTACAGGCAGTAATGGGCTGGATGAGGGATAACAAATTGAAGCTGAATCCAAGCAAGATGGAGGTGCTCATTGTGGGGCTTCAGAATCTCAGGGGTGAGTTAGGTCTTCCTGTGCTGGATGGGGTTACACTCCCCAAGAAGGAGCAGGTGCGCAGCTTGGGAGTACTCCTGGACCCAGGCCTCACCCTGGTTTCTCAGGTGGAGGCCATGGCCAGGAGTGCTTTCTATTAGCTTTGGCTGATTTGACAGCTGCGCCCATTCCTTGAGGAGGATGACCTCAAAACAGTGGTGCACCAGCTGGTAACCTCCCGGCTTGACTATTGTAATGTGCTCTACGTGGGGCTGCCTTTGTACGTAGTTTGGAAACTTCAATTAGTTCAGAATGCGGCAGCCAGATTGGTCTCTGGGGCAACCCGGAGAGACCATATTACGCCTATTTTGAAACAATTGCTCTGGCTGCCGATATGTTTCCAGGCAAAATATAAAGTGCTGGTTATTACCTTTAAAGCCCTGAACAGCTTAGGCCCGAGTTACCTTAGAGAGCGCCTTCTTCTGCGTGATCCCTATCGCGCATTAAGGTCATCTGAGGAGGTTCGTCTCCAGTTACCACCAGCTCATCTGGTGGCGACTCAGAGGTGGGCCTTCTCTATAGCTGCTCCGGGGCTGTGAAATGCGCTCCCTGCGGAAATGCGCTATTTGAATTCTCTATTAGTCTTCAGGAGAGCCCTTAAAACGTATTTGTTTGGCCTGGATTTCCAGGGTTTTTAAATCGGTTTTAATATTCTAACCCGATTTTGGGGCTTTTAATCACTGTAATTGTTTAATCGTTGTTTTAAAATGTTTTTAAATTGTTAATTGTTGTTATATTGTTTTTAATTTGTTTTAGCTCTTTACTATTTTAGTGTTTAGTGTTTTGTTTTAATTGTAAACTGCCCTGAGCCATTTTGGAAAGGCGGTATATAAATCAATCAATCAAACAAACAAACAAACAACCCTTGACTCCCATTGATGAAGCATCTGCTGATCACCCGGATTATTAATCAGCCGCCTGCCTAACAAAGGAAGAATTACACCCAACAGGTCTAACTACATACTCACTTAAGTCACCAAGTGAGTCAGGCTGTCATGACCCCAGATCCAGGACTCCCCAACTGGGGGAAGAGGTGGGCAGTTCAGGTGCTGAGTCAGAATGAAAAGACTCTACAATCCAAATCCTGGAGGAACTTGTTCTGCTAGGACCCTCCATGCCAGGGGAACTGGGGGGAACCACAGCCAACACCCCCTCCACAACCTGAGAACACAGCCCTTCCTTCATCGTCTGACTCAGAGGAGTCCCTCGAGGAACTGCCTGCCACTCCACAAAGAGGTACCCAGCACCACTGGAGCTAACAAAATCGGGCAAAGCCCCTTAAAAATATAGAGTCTTCTGCAGGAAAGAGGTGTAGTCAATGCACTCTGGGCAGCAGCTGTATAAGCCAGCAGTCAGCCCCAAGCATCCACTGGAACATCCATCTCTCCCTGTTGTAGTCAGTCCTCTTGCTTGAAGCTATCCAAGGTACTGATTGCCCTCTTTCCTGCTGTGCCACCCTTGGAGCTCTGGACACAGATACGGATTCCTGACTCAGGGGAGGCCTTGGCTGGCCATCAATCCCCCCTTGAAATGGGATACTGACCCTTAAACTCTTATGTGTTACTTTTTAAATGTGCCACAAGTCTTTTTGTTGTTTCTGAAGAAGCAGGCCAACTCTGGTTGTTTCAAGATGTTCTGTACGCTCTTAGGCCATATGAAAATCCTTTATGGGATGAAATAAGAGCAAAAATGAAGAATACAGTGTTGCAGTTCTTGCATATTCAAATGTGTTGCCTGGTCTCCTGGTTGCTCTGAGTTGAAATGAGGTCCCTGGACAGGTTACGTTAACTGGAATAAACTTCATGGTGGGGAACCACACTGGGAGCCCTACCATAAACCGTATCAACATGGCAAAACAATGGGCTGTCTCCGAACATGATTGGGCTGCACAGGGACCTCACAAAGATGATCTGAAGACCAAAAAAGGAATTTTACAGGAAGTGGATGGATAGATTTATTATTTGGAGAAAACATGAGGAACTGGCATTTGCTAGAAGACTGGAGGAGAACAAATATAGAGCCCATATCTTCACAAAAAGGAAAGCAGAAAACCTAGGAAATACAGCTCTATTAGCTCAAGATCTGTACCTTGGAATACATTAGTGGAAATGAAAACACAATTAGAGTGCAAATGACATCCAATTGGAGTCAGTGCCAAATCTCCTATTGATTTTCATAGAACAGGGCTGCAACCTTAATGTATCAGCACTTAAAGAAAATGGAGAGATCACAAGCAGTCAGCAGTGTGGTTTTATGAAGCACAAATCATTCATGCCAGACTAACCTACTTTGCACCTTCATGCTGGTTTAGAAAACAAAGGGGATCACAGCTGGACTTTTGACCTAGTCCCACACAGGAAGTCTGAGAAAGGGGGACAAGAAGCAATTACAATACCAGGATGGGTATGCAATTGGGGGTGGAAAATAAATGCACTCAAAGAACAGGGGGAAAGCCACCTGTTTTAGATGAGAATGGTATTCTGCAAGGAGCAGGGCTGGCTTCAAGCTGTTCAATATCTTCATTAATGACCTGAATGAAAGAGTACAAAGTACCCTTATCAGGTTTCCAGACAAAACAAAGCAAAGCAAAAATAAATCCTGGGGTGGACTGCAAATGATTTGGAGGCTATACAGAAGGTGGGAGTTGTAGTGGTTAGAGTGTTAGCTTGGTTAGAGTGTTATGGGAGGAGAGCTGGTCTTGTGGTAGCAAGCATGTCTTGTCCCCTTTGCTAAGCAGGGTCTGCCCTGTTAGCATTTGAATGGGAGATTACATGTAAGCACTAGGAAATATGGGGCAGCTCTGGGAAGAGCATCTGCATGCTTGCATGCAGCAGGTCCCAAATTCCTTCCATGGCTGAGAGAGACTGCTACCTGCAACCTTGGAGAAGCCACTGCCAGTCTGTGTAGACAATACTGAGCTAGATGGACCAATGGTCTGACTCAGGATATGGCAGGTTCCTGTGTCACTAGATTGCACTTGGGAAACACAGGTTCAAATCTCCACCCAGCCAAGAAGCCCACTAGATGACCCATCTCTCTCTTGGCTCGTTCGTTCACACAACCACCGGCAGGGTCGGAGAAGCACCGAGCCTGGGTAGGAGAACCAAGTGAAGCGTGCTCCTGATCAGCAGTGGTGTGCTGGGGCTGGAACCTGGGCAGGGTGCCCTCATTCTACCCAACTGCTCAAATCCCCACCCAGCCATGAAACCCACTAGATGACCCATCTCTCTCTCGGCTCGTTCGTTCACACAACTGCTGGCAGGGTTGGAGAAGCACCCAGCCGGGGTAGAAGAGCCAAGTGAAGTGTGCTCCTGATCAGCAGTGGTGTGCTGGGGGTGGAACCTGAGTAGGGTGCCCTCATTCTACCCAACTGCCCTTGTGCATGCTACTTGCCTCTTACCTTAATGTTTGGAGTTCACATGAGTGCGGATTGGCAGGGTACCCAGCTCTCTTAACCAGGCTGGGCACTTCTCCTACCTGGCTGCAGTCATGTGAGCAAGATTTCCCTCTCTTTGTCTAGCCCACCTTACAGGGTTGTTGCGAGGATAAAGTAGGGGGACACAGGTATGCTGCCCCAAGTTCCTTGAAGGAAGAATGGGAGAACAATGATTTCAATCAAATTTCAGCAAGAAAAAAATGTAAAATATTGATAGTTTACAGCTGCACGTCTGCAAAACATGTAGGGGTTTCTGTTCAAAAGAAGAAGCTCCCCGAAAAGTGTATGCACTTAGGTTAGCTTTAAAGCTCAGTGTACTTCGTTATGCATGCATTATTGAAGTTGGACTAAAATCATACAATAATAAGACTGATGAGGACTTATTGATCGATTAAAATGCACTCCTTTTGGCATGAAGCAAATCCCATACTGCTAATCCAGGAGACAATTTGTACAGAGCAGAGGGACCCTAAAAAGCTCTTAGCGCTTGGGTAAAAGCAGGGGCGTAACTATAATAGGGCAAGGGGAGACAGTTGTCTGGGGGCCCACTGCCTTGAGGGGGGCCCCAGAGGCAAGTCACATGACTGACTCCCCCAGCCGCGCACCCACCCGGGCTTCCTTCAGTTGTATTCATCCTCCGAAATTGATGTGAGTGTTAAGACCTGGAGCTACCAGAACAGCACGTTTTTCTCCAGTACCATGAAATGACTTGCATCGTCCACAATTTACAAAACCTTTTAAAAAATAATTTAGGATGATGTTCTATTGTGGCACATAGGATCTATCTATCTATCTATCTATCTATCTATCTATCTATCTATCTATCTATCTATCTATCTATCTAAATTTTACTACGCTTTTTGTTACCACTATTCAGCCTCATTTAAGATTTCTTTACTCCATGAGCTGAGCTTCAGTGGGGGGCATTTTAAAATCTTGTTTCTGGGCCCAGTTCAACCTTGCTACGCCCCTGGGTAGAAGAGAGGGACGGAGATATGTCCATCCCTCTCTTCTAGCCAGGAGCTCATGCATGGTTCTCCCCCTTCAGAGGTGTAGCTAGGGGAAGAAGAGGGGGCCTGTGTCTGCCCCTCTCTCTGGCAGCCCCTTGGAGCGAGGGAGGTAATGAAGTAAATAGGGAGGGGTGGAGCTGGGTGGCCCTCAGGATCTGGGGGCCTGGGTTATTTGAACCCATCTGCTCAGTTATAGCTATACCCCGTCCCCCTTTTATCCTCACAACAGCCCTCTGAAGTAGGTTAAGCTACGAAATAGGGAGTGACATACAGAGCGAGGATGTCCCAGTGCAGTGAGAGAGCAGCCTAACAGAACTTCCAACTAACTGCACTGGTGCATTAGGGAGGGGGCAATTATTGACACCCTCCCCTTCCCCTGGAAATCCTCTGTGCCACCTGAAAATATGTCCCTGAGGACTGTTCATGTCCTACTTTGGGGCTACCCAGAAGCATCCGGCTGCTCATTGTGGGAAACAGAATGCTGGAATAGATGGACCTTTGGTCTGAATTAGCAGTGTTCTAATTATGCTTCCACTGATTCATTATTTATTTGTTTATTTTTACATTTTATATCTCGCTCTTCCTTCAAGGAGCCCGGACTGGTGTACTACATATTTAGGTTTCTCCTCACACCAAACCTGTGAAGTAGGTTAGGCTGAGAGAGAAGTGACTGGCCCAGAGTCACCCAGCTAGTTTTATGGCTGAATGGGGATTTGAACTCGGGTCTCCCCGGTCCTAGTCCAGCACTCTAATCACTACACCACGGTGGCTCTATGACTTTTTCAAATAATTTTTTAGTGACTGAGAGCATAGGTGAGGAGCAGGGGGTCAGGAATAAGCACCAGGAGCTGGCCACCTTTCTTTGGAGGCAGACCAGTACCCCTCTCTGTTTTTCAACATCAGATGTGCTCCTTTTGCTCATCACTCTCTTGGGTACAAAAGTTGTGCTTGTACAGCATTCACTTGCCTGGTGAGCTATGGGGATCCTCCAGCTGCTCCCAGGATCACCCCCCCCTGACCTGTTCACACTTCTAACCAGATGAATTGAACCAGCTGAGCACAGCATGTTCTCAAGATCACCCAACACAGATTAATTCTTTTATAATATGTTCGAACCACTCCCCCCCCCCCCGAATTGGGTTAATGAGAGTGAACGGGCAGATTGCCCTCACACTTCCAATGCACGTGGATGGGAAGGTTTTTGTAATCCCATATTAATCTTTTATCCAAAATGAATTAACCTGGAACATTTTCATAATCATGAAGGCAGATTATGATCATCCCCATGCCCTTTAAGCGCCCTTTGGAAGAAAGGCAGAAGCCCTCCCGATTGTCACTCGTTAATCCTCTTCCTGGGTTAACAAAAGAGGGGTTAAAATGTACCAAGCGGGCAAAGAGAGTCAGCAATAAACCTTTTGCAGGAACCAGGCTAAAAGAGGAGATGGATGAGCATGCCTCTCTGCCCTCCCATCTCCCACCACCACTTTCGCCTGCATCCTTTGGATGAGGGTTTGCATTGAGGATGGCTCAGTGGTGGACCACCTGCTTTACGTGCAGAAGACCCCAGCGTCCATCACTGGCATCTCCAGGTAGAACTGGAAAAGACTACCCTCTGGAACACTAGAGAGTCAATGCCAATCAGTCACGGACACACTGCTCAGCGAAATGCAGGCAGATGAGTATCATTCTTGTCTGTACATTGCCCTGAGTCTGTGGATTGGGCGGTATATTAAATCTCTTAATACATAAATAAATAAAATAAATTCATGCTGCTGCATGTGTCTAACCCAGTCTAACTGTGCTGTTGCAGAACAGTTCTGTTCACTGCCACTTCAAGTTGCATGCATGCAATTGCGCAATGTCCCTTGGAAAAAATGGATGTCACGTTGCGTAACTGCACTTGGGCAACCTTAAGTTGCAGCGTAACGAGGCTGTTCCACAACCATGCAGGTGGGGATGAGACTCATGTTCAACGAGCAGTGAACATGAGCAGTGTTCAACGAACCACATTTCACTGCACTGTAGGTCAGCAACTGAAGACAATACTAACCTAGATGGGCCAATCATCTGATTTGGAATAAAGCATCTGTACAAACCATTCTTAGGGTGAAAGATCAGAAGACTCAGCCTTCTCTCAATCAATCTTTATTACGGTCTCAGACCAGCATAAAGTATAGATTACATGGTAAGAGTAAAATTAGATAAAAGAAATGATAAAAGAAATGCTCGCATATAATATAAAACTACTAAATACCAAGTCAATGTTAAAATGTAAGAGTGATTATGTGTTAAAAGTGAGATTAGATAAAAAAGGATTGCATATAGAAATTAGAAATTAAAATTAAGAACATAAGGACTAATAATATGAAAAGGACTAAAAACAGTATTCATGAGGGCTCCAACGCCTGAGAGCTAGTAGAAGTAAAAGGCATAAAAGAAGGCATAAAATTGTAAGAAGGTTAAAAGGTGGCAGAAATATATAAAATCCTGAGTGACTCAGCCTTCTAAGGAGTGGAGAAGCCCATCTGGCAGTTGCACTACGAACTCTTGAAATAAAAAAAATCTGGGCCTGGAAGAGAGTCCAGCAGCCTTTGGTAGGTTTGGAGGAGTCCATACTAGTGGAAGGACATAGAAACATAGGAAAACAGGAAGCAGCCTTATACCGAGTCACACCTTTGGTCCATCTAGTTCCGTATTGTCTAGACTGGCTGGCAGTAGCTCTTTCAGGCAGGCTCGTCTTCAGGCTCTTTCAGGCTCTTTCTTCTTTGCCAGCCTTACCTGAAGATCCTGCCAGGGAGTGAAGCTGGGACTTTCCGCGTGCAGAGCAGATGCTCTGCCACTGAGCTATGACCCCACCTGATGTGTGAAGTTTGTGCAATATGGTTAAGAGGGAAAACAAAAGGTCTTACCCCTTGTTGTTCTGGCAATTGGCTTGGAAGCGAATACACAACAACAGCAACAGCAAAAGAACCAGGCTGATCTTTGGCTTTGTTTTTATTTCTTCCTAGCTGCAACTTCATTGACAAACTGGTTCGGCTTCATTTCTAAACATCAACGTGAGGCAGAATGTTTTTAAAAATCTCAAGTCCTTGGTCTTCGACACACCCATTAAATCAAAGCACCCTCTTACACAATGGCAATATGGAAAGCCAAGCCATCGCTTGGGCACCATTTTCCGCCTTTGATGGGGGAGTACCCCAGAGACAAAAGCCTATCTGGGGAGGTGTTTGGCAGGTCACACAGTAAAGGCAAATGTTATTGCATGGTTATAATAATGACCTGCTATTATTCATAGAGCACACCCTCAATGTGAGGACTTGCAATCTAAGAACAGGACAGACAGCAGATCAAAGAGAGGGAGGAGACTGTGGCTGGGATGAACATGAAGAATATGTCTGTATTTCAGCTACATACATGTGGGGTTAGTCGCAACAGGGTATGCAAGATCGGCACGATGGCCGAAGTTGAGCAGCCCTGGCTTATGCCCATGGCTGGCCTACCCGTGAGGCTCACTGAAGCTGTTGCCTAAGGACATTAGGTGACTGGGAGGCTATGCAGGGCAGCACCTCATACCAGCCACCACCACTCCAGTACCCTCCTGCAGCTGGCCACACACTACAGGCATGCCACCACCACCACTGCCACCAACCTTCTCCTCTATCTCCTGCTATTTTATAAAGAGGAAAACGAGTGGAATTAAGGAGGGCAGGAGAGCATGACCTAGAGTAAGCGTAGGCAATGTGTGACTCTTCAGTAGTTGCTGATCTACTAATCCCTAGCTGTAATAAAGTATGGCTGGGAGTGACAGGAATTGTAGTTCAGCAACCTCTTCAGAGCCCACCCATAAGCTAGCGTGTCAAGGGCGGAGAGCTGGTCTTGTGGTAGCAAACATGACTTGTCCCCTTAGCTAAGCAGGGTCCACCCTGGTTGCATATGGATGGGAGACTAGAAGTGTGAGCACTGTAAGATATTCCCCTTAGGGGATGGAGCCGCTCTGGGAAGAGCAGAAGGTTCCAAGTTGCCTCCCTGGCAGCATCTCCAGGATAGGGCTGAGAGAGACTCCTGCCTGAAACCTTGGAGAAGCTGCTGCCAGTCTGTGAAGACAATACTGAGCTAGACGGACCAAGGGTCTGACTCAGTATATGGCAGCTGCCTATGTTCCTATGACTCTCCAGACTATTATTAGCAGGGACGTCCAAAAATTGTCGGTCCCTTACGTGATGCCATTTGTCCCTTATGTTCAGTTAATGGGAAGAACCTATGGCTCAATTCAAACCAGGAGCTGTGGTGGTTAGTCTGAGGAGATGTGTCTGGGAGAGTGGAAAAATGGGGGTGGAGTGGGGGCAGCAATATCACGGGTAGCAGGCAGAGGGAGGTATGGCGGTGGGAGTTGGGCAGGCCGTTACAGGGGGAAACGGTCCAGGTAATTGAGGCCTGTTCCTTTTTCCAGCTCTTCTCCCAGCCCTCTTACCCCAGGGAGCTCTGAGAACACTCCCTCGAGGATTAGGGTACTGCTGCTGAATGCCAGGTCAGTTAATGCTAAAACATCTCTCATCCACAATTTGATTGTGGATGAGCATGCTGACCTGGTATGTGTGACGGAGACCTGGTTGGATGAGCTGGGCAGCGTTGGTCTCTCTCAGCTCTGTCCTCCAGGTTTCCAGATTGTGCAACAGCCATGCCTTGAAGGTCGGGGAGGGGGCGTTGCGGTCATCTATCAAGAGATCCTCCCCGACGCGTTTCCAGATGCCCGGTCAGGCAATCTCAGAATTTTGAGTGCTTGTCCTTGAGGGTGGGCCTCCAAGATAGGCTGGGGATTCTGCTGGTGTACCGACCACCCCACTGCACTTCAGTCTCCCTACCTGAGCTGGTGGGAGTGGTCTCGGAGGTGGCCTTCGGTTCCTCCAGGCTTATTGTTTTGGGGGATTTCAATGTCCACGCTGAGGCCCCCCTAGTGGGTGCGGCTCAGGATTTCATGGCCTCCATGGCAACCATAGGCCTGTCTCAGTTGGTATCGGGCCCTACCCACGTGGCAGGACATACTCTGGATCTGGTTTTTGCCGACCAGGAAATAAATGATCTGGAGGTGGGGGAATTTGAGACCACTCCCTTGTTATGGACAGATCATCATCTGGTGGGGTTTAGTTTGACTGCTCCGCCTGCCCTCTGCAGGGGTGGTGGGCCGATTAGGATGGTCCGCCCCTGGAGGCTTATGGATCCGCTTGGATTCCAGACGGCCCTCGGGGAGTTTCCAGTGTCCAGAGCTGGTGACCCTGTTGAGGCCCTGGTCGATCTCTGGAATGGAGAGACAGCCCGGGCTGTTGACACGGTTGCTCCAAAATGCCCTCTCCGGCTTGGTGGAGCCCGATCTGCTCCTTAGTTTTCCTCGGAGCTTAGGGCGATGAAACAACTTGGACAACGGCTGGAACAACTCTGGAGGAAGAGTCGTGACGAATCCGACCAAACACGGGCTAGAGCCCATTTTAGGGACTACGCTGTGGTGGTGGGGGCGGCGAAGAAACCTTTTTTCTCCGCCTCCATTGCATCTGCTCAGTGCAGGCAAACAGAGCTGTTTCGTGTGGTAAAAACATTGCTCCACACATCCCCCCAGGTAATGGGGGAGGAATCATCCACAGCTCGCTGTGATCAGTTTGCCTGTCACTTTGCAGATAAAGTCGCTCGCATCCGTGCCGATTTGGACTCCAGAGTTTTGGCAGCTCCGGCAGATGTGCCTCTGGTACCATCTGGTACCATTGTGTTGGATTCTTTTCAGTTGGTGCGGCCTGAGGATGTGGATAAGATCCTGGGCAGTGTGCGGGCGACTTCGTGCGCTCTTGACCTTTGCCCTTCATGGCTAATAAAAGCTGCCAGGGAGGGAACAGGTAGATGGTTGGAGGTGACTATTAATGCCTCATTAAGGGAGGGCAGGATGTCACCATGCCTCAAGGAGGCGGTGGTAAGACCACTACTAAAAAAGCCCTCCCTTGATCCCTCCAACCTGGACAACTATAAACCGGTCTCTAACCTACCCTTTTTGGACAAGGTGATAGAGCGTATGGTGGTATCCCAGCTGCAGAGGGTCTTGGATGATACGGATTATCTCGACCCTTTTCAATCTGGCTTCCGCCCCGGGTATGGGACTGAGTCTGCCTTGGTCGCTCTAGTGGATGACCTACGCCGGGAACTAGACAGGGGGAGTGCGTCCCTGTTGGTTCTGCTGGACCTCTCTGCAGCTTTCGAGACCATCGACCATGGTATCCTTCTGGGCCGCCTCTCGAGTATGGGAATCGGAGGTACTGCGTTGCAGTGATTCCGGTCCTTTCTTGGGGGGAGGGTCCAGAAGGTGGTGCTGGGGGACTACTGCTTGGCTTCGTGGCCACTGGCCTGTGGGGTCCCGCAGGGTTCGGTCTTGTCCCCCATGCTGCTTAACATCTACATGAAACCGCTGGGAGAGGTCATCCAGGGACTTGGACTGAGTTGTCAGCAATATGCGGATGACACTCAGCTCTATCTCTCCTTGTCATCTGATCCTAGGGAGGCGGTGGATGTCCTGAATCAGGGGCTGGAGGCCGTGATGGGTTGGATGTGGGCTAATAAACTGAAATTGAATCCAGACAAGATGAAGGTACTGTTGGTCAGTAGGAGAGCCAATCGGGATGAGGAGATTTTACCGGTTCTGGATGGGGTTGCACTCCCCTTGAAGGAGCAAGTACGCAGCTTGGGGGTACTACTGGACCCGGTCTGCTTTTGGAAACTCAGGTAGAGGCGGTGGCCAGGGGTGCCTTTGCACGGCTTCGGCTAGTTCGCCAGCTGCGTTCCTTTCTCGAGAAGGCAGATCTGGCCACGGTTACCCATGCCTTAGTCACGTCACGGCTGGATTACTGTAACGCGCTCTATGTGGGGCTGCCCTTGAAGAATATCCGGAAACTGCAGCTAGTGCAAAACGTGGCAGCTAGGGTTTTGTCCAGAGCTGCCCGATGGGAGCACATCACACCCATTCTGAAAGAGTTGCTCTGGCTGCCAGTTCATTTCCGGGTCCAATTCAAGGTGCTGGTTTTGACCTTTAAAGCCCTTAACAGTTTGGGCCCGGAGGATCTGAGGGACCACCTGCTCCCAAGGGTTTCTGCCTGCTTGACAAGGTCATCTGAGGGGGCTCTGCTTTGGGTGCCAACAATGAAGGAGGCTCATCTGTCGTGCACTCGAGACAGGGCCTTCTCTGTTGCTGCCCCCAGACTTTGGAATGCTCTCCCAGTGGCCATTCGCTCCTCGGACTCCATCACAGTTTTTAGAAAGCTTCTTAAATCTTGGCTTTTTACCCAGGCTTTTACATGACTGTTTCTACTGCTGCTTCTATGTGTTTTTACTCATTTATAGTTTTAATGCTTGTATTTTATAGTTTTTAAATTAGATTTGTTTTATATTTTTAGCTTAATATTTTAATTGTCACTTTATTGTATGTTTTTAACTTTTGTAAACTGCCTTGGGGTTGTTTTTAATGAAAGGCAGTATATAAATTCAACAATAAATAAATAAAATAAATAAATAAAACCAGGTATTTTCACTAATAACAAAATAATTAATGGGCTCCAATCCCTTCTCCCTCCCTACCAGAATACTCTGTGGTTCTGGTGGGTGGCAGACCTAAGGATGCCAACAGTCCCATATTGAGGACATTACTATTACTACAACTACAACTATGAATATTTATCTATCACTCTTCAGCCAAAGTTCTCAAAGCAGTTCCCATAGAAAAATAAATACTACGTAAATAAGATGGTCCCCTGTCCACAAAAAGGCTCACAATCTAAAAATCAACCTTAGATAGACACCAACAACATTAACAGCCATCAATTCTCCAGGTATCTGGATCATGAAAATCATGCAAGTGATGACTACTAGATAGTGCTCATGTGTGAAACCTATTTTTACTGGCTAAGAAGGCTTCGCTTGCTAGAAAACAAAATTGTATCACACCCAGTTTGGCTAACCATGGTTATATCAAGAAGCAGAGGAGACGCCATCTACATTGCAACTTATACCATAGTTTAAGTTGAAAGCGGTAAAAACACATGCAGCACTCAGGCTCTCAATGACTCCTGCATACTCCCCGCCTCGTGTCCCTTATTCTAGTAGTGGGATGTTGGCAACCCGACTCGAAACCCCACACTCCTCTCCTCCACACTTGCTCTTGTACTCCATTCCTTTCTTTTTAAGCTAGCAGGAGGGTGCTGGGTGGGAGAAGGGGGAGGAGCAGTGGTAGCACTAGGACACCGTCAGGTGGGGGGGACCATTGGACGTGTTACCATGTGAGGGAGGCCAGAGCCTTGCCACATCACCACCACAGGCACCCTGGGAAGGCGTGGGCGGGCCCTGGTTATGCCAAATGCTTCAAAGAAAAAGGATTCATTTGAGAAGGCTTTTGAAGGAAATGAAGAGGATCTATTCTCCTTTTGAATGCAACTGATATGAAGCAGGTTTTACATGCTCCCCAGTTCCCTGAGCAAATGGTGAAAAGTTTCAGAGGATAACAGAGATTTCAAGAGTCTTTGCAATACATATTTGCTGTATTACACATACTTAAGCAGAGCAGAAGTGCAGACAAGCAGACAGTCCTATAAGATCCCTGAAGGATGCAGTTCTAGTTAACTCTCTCTCTGCCTCTGCTCTGGCCAACTCCTATTTCCCAAGCGACCGGTGCCCACTCCTTATCTGGAGGGACATCCACTTCCCCATGCACTGGTGGAAATCTCATTCAGATTCCTCAGCTATCAAGACAAATTTCCTAGGCTATTAGCTCCCATTGTTGAAATGCTAAGTGACCATTCTGGCTGATAAACCAGCAATCTGCCTAACAAAGGAATGACTGGCCGGCAGCCATAACAACAGGCCTAGGGCAAAACGACATGCTCTGCTAAGTATGGGGCTGCTATGGAAAATGGCCGCCCTGTGCCTAGGAGTTCTCCTCTGCCCACACCTTTGTAATGTAGTAAAACTTACCTCCATGTCCTGATCTCAGCTTGCTGTGTATTCCATGACCCTTGTCAACAGCATAGCCCTATTTACACATTATGTTCAACATCTGTATAGTCTGCGTACAATGTATACATGTACAAATCTGTACATTTGTACACAGGTACAAACCTGATATTCCCCTTAGGGGATGGAGCCGCTCTGGGAAGAGCAGAAGGTTCCATGTTCCCTCCCTGGCTTCTCCCAAGATAGGGCGGAGAGAGATTCCTGTCTGCAACCTTGGAGAAGCCGCTGCCAGTCTGTGTAGACAATACTGAGCTAGATGGACCATTGGTCTGACTCCGTATATGGCAGCTTCCTATGTACACAGGTAGTTATTAACATGTTCTGTTCAATGCAGGTGAAACAGTACATTTTCCACCTGTATCTTGAATTTCAAAGGGCTCTGTACCCAGGTTCATTTTTAAAACCAACGCAGGGATGGTAATTCACACAAAAACGTACCTGTGTACAGACATCCGAACGTAAGTTCAATATCATTTCTGAACAGGGCTTGACTGCTGGGAAACAAAACAACAAGATGACCTGAGGACACAAGATTGGTTTTCGTTTTAATGGTTTTCTTGCTCACCTAGGCTTTTAAAAATATTTCTTAAAACATTTTAAAATATGTTTTTATATTTTATTGTAATTTTTGTTTTTAATTTTAGGTTTCATTCTACTGGTTTTTTTTAGTTTGTGAGTTGCCCACAGATCAATTGTTGCTCTACCGGGTGGCCAATACATAAATTAGTAGTAGTTGTTACCACCACTATTATTTAACAGGGTTGGCGCTACCATGAAGCAGGCTGCTTCGGGCAGCAGATTGCAGGCCAGTTCTCACTTGTACTACTATTATGCCTCTTGCAACTACTATGAATACGTATGTACTGTTGTTCAACAAAGTTCTCAATGTGGCTTACATAGGGAAGAAAGATAGCTCCCTTCCCTGTCCCCAAAAAGAAACACAAGGGAGACACCAAGGGTGGTATAGAAATCGAATCAATATCAATAATAATAATAATAACAACAACAACCACCACCCACCACCACTGCAGAGATGCTGTGCTGGGGCTGGATAGGGCTCATCTGCTAAATATAAGAGAACACCCACTTTCAGGCACAGAGGGAGGCCCGAGGCAGCAGCTTGCCTCTGTGGCCCGCCCTAGCCCCACCCCACTTCATCTGACGTCAGACACAGGGAGCAGTTAGCCACAACCCTGCATCTGATGTCAGTCATGGGGGGTATGGCTTAGCTCCCCAACGGAGCCACATGGCCCCATTTGGGAGTTAAATTAGCCACAGCGCCGCAGCTAGGGTGGCTTCCCCTACCTTTTAAAGGCAGGGAGAGCCGTTCCGGCAGCGCTATGAATGCAGCACTGGCCTATCTATCTCCCAAACAGGGCAGCCAGCTAAATCCAACCAGCTCTCAATTTAGAGCTAAATATCCAGAGCTAAATATCCAGAGCTAATAGAGCTTAAATTTTTGGATTTAAATCCAGCCAGCACTGTGTTTACAGCATGGCCAGGAGCAGCTCTCCCTTCCTTTAAAAGGCAGGGGAAGCCACTCCATGTTGGGGAGCTAAACCACGCCCCCTGCATCTGACATCAGATGTGGGGGGGCGTGTCTGGAGCACAAGGCAGGGCCTTTGAAACCGTTCACTCAATGGTGGCTCCGCCCCTTGCCACTTTAAAAGGTGCCTCTTTACTCAGTTTGCAGGGGCTGATCCATAACCCTCTCCATGGACAGCCTGCCGAGAAAGGAAGGGAAGCGAAATGGTTCCTATACTACTACAAATAATTTATATACTGCTTTTCAGCCAAAGTTCTCAAAGCAGTCTACATAGAAAAATAAATAATAAATAGTTAGTTCCCTGTCCCCAAAGGGCCTATAATCCAAAAGAAACGTAGACACCAGCAGCAGCTACTGGACGGACGCTATGCTGGGAGCTCTTTTTCTTCTTCCTTTCCTAATAGAAAAGGGAAAAGGGAGCTCAGAAGAAGGAAGGAATTGAGGGTGTGGTGTTAATAAGTTACCTAACGGTGCAGCAGGGAAATGACTTGCCTAGGGAGCAAGAGGTTGCTGGTTCAAATCCCTGCTGGTATGTTTCCCAGACTATCTCCGATGCTTTTTAACGTCAACATGAAATTGCTGGATGAGATCATCAGGAGATTTGGAGTAGGGTGTTATCAATATGCTGAATGTTGATGACACCCAAATCTATTTCTCCATGACATCATCATCAGGAAATGACATAGCCCCCCTAAATACTTGCCTACAGGCAGTAATGGACTGGACAAGGGATAATAAATTGAAGCTGAATCCAAGCAAGATGGAAGTACTCATGGTAAGATGTCATACTTCAAGGGATGTGATAGATCTTCCTGTTCTGATGGGGTTGCACTCCTCCTGAAGGAACAGATACGTAGTTTGAGAGTGCTTCTGTACCCAGGCCTCACTCTAGTTTCTCAGGTTGAGGCTATGGCTAGGAGCACTTTCTATGAACTTTGGTTGACACAACAGCTACGTCAATCAATTCCTTTATTATGATCACAGACCAGCACAAACAGCTATGTCCATTCCTTGAAGATAATGATCTCAGAACTGCAGTGCACTCTTTTGGTAACTTCTAGGCTTGACTACTGCAATGCACTCTATGTGGGGCTGCCTTTGTACAGTAGGTGGTTCGGAAACTTCAGTTGGTTCAGAATGCAGCGGCTAGATTGGTCTCTGGGGTGTCTTGGAGAGACCATATTATGCCTGTTTTAAAGCAACTGCATTAGCTGCCAATAGGTTACAGGCATAATACAAAGGGAGTAAGTGTATAAATACATTTATTTGCTACATTTTTATACCGCCTTTATGCCTTGACAAAGGCACCCAAAGTGGTTTACAATATTATAAGAAGCAAATTACAGAAGACTAATAAAACGTCTCAGGCTGATGGTGTTTTCAAGAGCTGAGGACAAGAGCTCCCTGGCCGGGGTGCCTCCTATCTTGCCTTCCTCTCACAAACCTCACTGGTTTTTCAGTACTCCTGGGAAGGTATGGGGGGGGGGGCTGCCCCACCAGTAATTACCTTTAAAGCCCTAAACAGCTTAGGACCGAGTTACCTGGGAGAGTGCCTTCCTCTGCATGATCCCCACTGCACATTAAGCTCATCATAAGAAGTTCGTCTCTGTATACCACCAGCTTGTCTGGCGGTGACTTGGGAGCAGGCCTTCACTATGGTCTCTCCTGGGCTGTGGAATGCGCTCCCTATAGATATTGGTGGCTTAACATCTTTACCAGCCTTTAAAAGAGCCCTTAGGACACACTTTTTTAGCCAGGCTTCTAGTAATCTCTGAATGTTTTAAATTTTTAATTGCTGTTTATAAATTTTTTAATTGCTGTAATCTCTGAATGTTTTAAATTGAATTGTTCTTTAATAGTTGGTTTTATTCTGTTTCTATTGCTTTTATTTTTGTGAACCACCTAGAGCCTTTGGAGTCAAGCAATATGTAAATAAAATAAATACAATAGTAAATAAATAAATAAATGCACGAAACAGAAAAACCTATTAAAACCATCAAACTACCTATGAGCAAAACAATCTTAGCCCAGCAATAAAAGGCAACAGCAGGCACGGTCCCAAGCAGCAGCATATTTCTAGATGTTAAAAGCCTGGCAGAATTAAAAGAGCTTGGCCTGGTGGCAAAAGGCCATCAAGGAAGGGATAAGATGAACCTCCTTTGAGAAGGAATTCCATAGTCATTTCAGACAGAATGACCACAGCCTTGGATATGCAAGAAGTCAAAATCCCCTTTCATTTTTCAGGGACTTGGGAGGGACTGGGACATTTTTGCATTTTGGGGAGAAAAACATCTCATTATAGGGCCACCAGAAGGGGTGAGCATCCAATTTGATCGATATGGTCTCCCGCCCTGAGCTTTGTTGATCATCTAAGGGTTTTCATCCAGTTCCCACTTGCATCTATGCATGGCCTGATATTCTGCAGAACTGGAAATAGTATTTGGAAGTCCTGCCATGTTCAACAGAGCTTATTCCCAGGACTGTTTGGGCTGCAGCTTTAAATATACAAAAGGTAAAGGTAAAGTGTACGGTCGATTCGGTGTCGACTCCTGGCAACCAGAGTCCTGTGGTTTTCTTTGGTAGAACAGGAGGGGTTTACCATGGCTATCTCCCACGCAGTATGAGATGATGTCTTTCAGCAGGGATTCAAACTGGCAACCTCATGCTTGCTAGGCAAGTCATTTCCCGCTGCGCCATTAGGTGGCTTAAAAGCCCCTCTTTTTTTCCTGGAGGATAGGAAACTCCCCTCTCTGATGTATAGCCTGATTCATCCAATGCATTCAGAAAATCTGCATCAGAGATGCTGTTTTGCACTAGAGCATACTTTCTCAACCTCTGATGGGTATCTCATTCAAAAATGCAGAGAGATTCCCAGCTATCAGGGGACCATCTCCTAACCATTAGTTCCTACTGATGAGAGTTCGGTTCCCCATTTAGCAGATTATCTTGGACTATTAACCAGCAATCTGTCCAACAAAGGAATAGCTTTGCTATTCAGCCCTAACAATACCTTGCCAGTGCAGGAGGAGTGGTTTTGTTGTTTCCTGAGGCCTCCAGGAGCTCTTTGCTTATATGCTTTCCACTCCCCAGTATATCTTCATCATCATTTCACGAGCCCAGGCACTGACTCATAGCTTTGTGGATCACACACCAGCCTGGAAAAAGGGGCCAGACATGGTACACTTGACTGCCCAAGCAGAGGGATGGACCTCAAGGGGCTGGCCAGCCACTACTCTGAACTTAATCTTTAAAGCTGCTCCAGGGAATAAGAAACCTCAGAAAAGTCAGGCAAAGCAGGTGGGGGATGCGGACGCCGGGAGAAAAGCTGCACTTTGAATGGCAGCTCGGGGAGGGAAAGCGCAGGAATCAGAACCACAATCCTCTGCACGCACCAAAGCTGAGAGCGCTAAGTGGGAAGCCGTGTTCAACCTGCAGGAGATGAATCTCCCCATGGAGGCTTACCAACAGCCAGACATCCCCTATTCATTATTCATACCACAGCAGGAATGGGCACCAAAGAGAGACACGCTAACAAAAGCAGCCCCGGTCTGGATCCTCCTAATCTAGGGCTCCTGAAGGGCTGATCTGGAGGCACACACATATACACGCTAAACGACTCAGGGGACAAGGCAGGAATCTGACCTCCTTTCTCCCCAGAGAAGTCCCACATTATTCAGTGCAATTGACATATTTGTTGCTGTTTCTGTGCAGTGTGCATGACATGTTTCAAAGCACAAAAAGATAGGATTCCTGCCCTGCAGGGCTTCCAAACTAAAGTGAGACAGAAAAGGTGAAAACAGAGGCAGGGAAGGGAAATGGAGGCAGGATTAAACAGAGGAGGGATATGCATTAGTTATAGCTAAAGGTAAAGTGTGCCGTCAAGTCGACTTCGACTCCTGGTGCCCACAGATCCCTGTGGTTTTCTTTTGTTAGGAGGGGTTTACCATTGCCTCCTCCCGCGCAGTGTGAGATGATGCCTTTTAACATTGTCCTATATTGCTGCTGCCCGATATAGCACCAGTGGGGATTTGAACCGGCAACCTTCTGCTTGCTAGTCAAGCATTCCCCCACTACACCATTTGCAGCCCCATCAGTTACAGCTACTTATGAGAAATTACAGGATGTTGCCCAAGACAAGGAGTTTGTGCCAAAGGCTTTATGGGAAGACATTCCAGCCACAAGGGGCAGCGAGGGACACTCACCCCCTTTCCTCACTTGTTTAACTATATGGTCTTTTCCCTCTTCTTCATTGGATGCTTATTTTGAGGGGGGCAGGATTTAAGCTCATTAGGCCCAGAATCCAAAATTACCTACCTGCACCTCTGTTTGCAGGTAGAACCTGCATATACATTTCACACCGCTTGAAAATATCACAATGTCTTTGGCCATGCACAGAGCCCACTAGTTTCCTTTCTTCTCCTAAATATGGGCATGCATTATTATTATTTTTTAGCAAGCCTTATTTATCCCTTTCTCACAATATAAACATTTCTGAGATATGTCCTTGG
This sequence comes from Hemicordylus capensis, assembly GCF_027244095.1. NCBI lineage: Eukaryota > Metazoa > Chordata > Lepidosauria > Squamata > Cordylidae > Hemicordylus > Hemicordylus capensis. The sequence goes on from NC_069658.1 coordinate 264,554,424, forward strand.
GCTGCAATCCTATGCACACAGCAAATACTTGGGAAGAGCCCCAATGAGTTTGTTAAGGCTTACCTGGAATAAACTGTATAGAACTGGTGGCAGTTCTGTGCAACATTTACTTGAGCGACTCCTTTATCAAATTGGAAAATTAACCCATATAAATCACATACCTGTGCTGAGGAGCTCTCTTTTCAATACTACTACCAAGCACCCCCCACCTCAAAATGGTAACACACAAAACAGTAAACAAAAATAAGGACCATAGAGTGGTGGAGCTACTTGAGGATTTTGGACAGGTCTGGTTTCCAAGCTGTGCCTGTTAAGTTGCCCATGAAGAGAAGGTAATCATCAAGAAAAGGGGTAGGTCTTAGTCTCTCTCTCTCTCTCTCTCTCTTTCTCTCTCTCTCTCTCTCTCTCTCTCTGTTACTTGTTAGGGTTAAGATATCACAGGGCTAGGAGTTCTTAGGGTTAACTAACTCCAGTGTTTAGTTAGTGGCTGCCTGGAGGGGGTGGAGTCAGCTAGGGCTGGGAGAGGCCCCACATTCCTTTCCTTTGACTCACATCCTGTGTGACAGTTGGAAAGCTACTCTACATATGAGGTGAAGGTCCGAGAGCATAGCGAACAGAGCATAGTGGACAGGGATAGCAAACAGGACGTAGGAGTTTTGCAGGAGTTTAGCGGGAAGTGTGTGGGGGAGCCTGGAACAAGCCCCTGTGATCACAAGGATTACAAGGAGCCTGGTGGAGAAGAGAACGTAAGTACATATCCCTCCCTCGTATCCCTCATATTCTTGGGAAAGGCTGTTTGGACAGTTAAATAGTTGACTATTACAGCTGAGACCTATCCTAATAAACTATCTAAAAACGGACAATAAGCTCCCTAAATACTGTAAACAGCCAACAAAAACAGCATGAAGATAGAAGGTCATCAGGGGAAGGGGCACTTCCCAGTGTATTGCACAGAGTGCCACATGTATGACTATTTGCCTCATGGGCATGTCCTCGGTGCAAGATGCTCCTGGCTCTCAGGGAACAAATCCGTTCCCTCGAGACCAAGGTGGCGGATCTGGAGAAGCTCAGAGAGACAGAGAGGCATGTGAACGAGACCTTCAGGGATGTGATAGAGGCATCCCACTCCAGGGCTGGTAGCTCCTCTGCTGTCAGGGAGAATGAAGGTCTTGGGCAAGGAGGATATCGGTCTGAAGAAGAGGGAAATGCTCCTTTAGAAGGGACCCCTTCCGTGGATGATGAGCCCATATCCTCTCGTACAGGGGATACTCCTCTGGAGGGTGGGGGCCTCCTTGTAGTTGGTGATTCGATCATTAGAGGGATAGAGAGATGGGTTTGTGACCTGCGTGTTGACTGCACGGTGACTTGCCTGCCTGGTGCGAAGGTTGCGGACATTACGCAGCGTCTAGACAGGCTCCTAGGCAGTGCTGGGGAGGAGACAGCTGTCGTGGTGCACGTCGGCACCAACGATGTGGGGAAATGCAGTCGGGAGGTCCTGGAAGCCAAATTTAGGCTGATAGGTAGCATTTTGAAATCCAGGACCCCCAAGGTAGCATTCTCAGAAATGCTACCTGTTCCACGCACAAGTACAGTGAGACAGGCAGAGCTGAGGGGTTTCAATGCGTGGATGAGACGTTGGTGCCAGGAGGAGGGGTTTAGATTTGTTAGGCACTGGGACACATTTTGGGGCAAGCAAGGCCTGTACAAAAGGGACGGGCTGCACTTGAACCAAGATGGAACCAGACTGCTGGCGCTTAAAATCAAAAAGGTTGCAGAACAGCTTTTAAAATGACACCTGGGGAACAGCTGATGTTTGCTGGGCAGTATCCTGTTTGGCAAAAGCCATCTTTTAAAGTGTGAGGCTGCAAAGAATTCAGATAAAACAGAAGGGGACAGAATAGAACCGCATAAAGAGCAGACGGGAGCCTGTGCCAGCAGGTCAAAGAGTCATAAGAATAGCATACTTCAGGGGAGAGATTCAGAGTATAGGTGCTTATATACCAATGCCAGAAGCCTCCGAGCCAAGATGGGTGAGCTGGAGTGCTTGGTTGCTAACGCAGAAATAGATATAGTGGGCATAACAGAAACATGGTGGAACAGTGAGAACCAGTGGGACACTGTTATCCCTGGGTATAAACTCTTTAGAAAGGACAGGGAGGGGCGCCTTGGAGGAGGGGTAGCACTGTATGTTAAAGAAGGGATAGAATCTAACAAGCTAGAAAAGCTAGGGGGACTGGAGTCCTCCACAGAAACCCTGTGGGTGACTATACAAGGCCGGAAAGGGAACGTGCTACTGGCGACGTGCTATCGCCCTCCGGATCATAATGCCGACAGTGACTGGGAGTTGCAGGAGGAAATCAGGGAGGCGTCAAGGAGAGGCAGGGCTGTAATTATGGGTGATTTCAATTACCCACACATAGACTGGGTAAATTCACATTCAAGTCAGGACAAAGAGGTCAAATTTCCAGATACGCTAAATGACTGTGCCCTAGAACAGTTGGTCATGGAACCAACCAGAGAGAAGGCGACCTTGGATCTAATTCTGAGTAACACCCAGGACCTGGTGCATGATGTCAGTGTCATCGACCCTTTAGGGAACAGTGACCACAGTGCCATCAAATTCAGCATACATGCGGGAAGAGAATCACCAAGGACGTCTAACACAGACATTTTGAATTTCAGAAGAGGAAACTTCTCCAAAATGAGGAGTATGGTGAAAAGAAAGCTGAGGGGGGAAATCAGGAGAGTCACTTCGCTCCAGAGTGCATGGAGTTTACTCAAAACCACAATACTAGAAGCCCAGTTAGATTGTATACCCCAAAGAAGGAAAGGTACCACTAAGTCCAGGAGGATGCCAGCATGGCTAATGGGTACTGTCAAGGAAGCCATAAAAGGGAAGAAGACTTCCTTCCGAAATTGGAAGGCCTGTCCAAATGAAGAGAACAGAAAGGAACACAAACTCTGGCAAAAGAAATGCAAGGTGACAATAGGGAAGGCGAAAAGAGAGTTTGAGGAACATTTAGCCAAAGGAATCAAGGGGAATAAGAAAAACTTCTTTAAGTACATCAGAAGCAGGAAACCTGCCAGGGAAGCAGTTGGACCATTAGACAATGAGGGAGTGAAAGAGATTATTAAGGAGGATATGGAGGTTGCAGAGAAGCTAAATGAGTACTTTGTATCTGTCTTCACGGCAGAGGATACTGAGCATATACCTGTTCCTGAACCAGGCTTTTTAGGGATGGAGGCTAGAGAGCTGAGTCAGATAGAAGTGACAAGGGATGATGTTCTAAACTGTCTGGAAAAACTGAAAGCTAACAAATCACCAGGGCCAGATGGCATTCATCCAAGAGTCCTCAAAGAACTCAAATGTGAAATTGCCGACCTCCTTGCTAAAATTTTCAACTTATCCCTGAAATCGGGCTCTGTACCAGAGGACTGGAGAGTAGCAAATGTAACACTGATTTTCAAAAAGGGATCCAGGGGCGATCCAGGAAATTACAGGCCGGTTACCCTAACGTCCGTTCCAGGCAAATTGATGGAAAGCATCCTCAAGGATAAAATTGTAAAGCACCTAGAAGAACAGGCCCTGCTGGGAGTGAGCCAGCATGGCTTCCGCAAAGGTAAATCTTGCCTCACCAACCTTTTGGACTTCTTTGAGAGTGTCAACAAGTATGTGGATAAAGGTGATCCAGTTGACATAGTCTATTTGGACTTCCAAAAAGCTTTTGACAAAGTTCCTCATCAAAGCCTCCTGAGGAAACTTAGCGGTCATGGGATAAGGGGACAAGTACATGTGTGGATTGCTAACTGGTTGAAAGACAGGAAACAGAGGGTAGGTATAAAAGGAGAGTTTTCACAATGGAGGGAAGTAAAAAGTGGGGTCCCCCAGGGATCTATACTGGGACCGGTGCTTTTTAATTTATTCATAAATGATCTAGAAGCAGAGGTAAGCAGCGATGTGGCCAAATTTGCAGATGATACCAAACTCTTCCGGGTAGTGAAATCCAAAACGGATTGTGAGCAGCTCCGAAAGGATCTCTCCAAACTGGGGGAGTGGGCAACAAAATGGCAAATGCGGTTCAATGTTAGCAAGTGTAAAGTGATGCACATTAGGACGAAAAAACCCAACTTCATGTATATGCTGATGGGATCTGAGCTGTCGGTGACGGACCAGGAGAGGGATCTTGGGGTCGTGGTGGACAGCTTGTTGAAAGTGTTGACTCAATGTGCGGCAGCTGTGAAAAAGGCCAATTCCATGCTAGGGATCATTAGGAAGGGGAATGAAAATAAAACAGCTAACATTATAATGCCCTTATAAAAAACTATGGTGCAACCACACTTGGAGTACTGCATACAATTCTGGTCACCACATCTTAAAAAGGACATTGTTGAACTGGAGAAGGTACAGAAGAGGGCAACCAAGATGATCAGGGGCCTAGAGCACCTTTCTTATGAGGCAAGACTACAACACCTGGGGTTTTTGAGTTTAGAAAAAAGACGACTGCGGGGAGACATGATAGAGGTCTATAAAATCATGCATGGTGTGGAGAAAGTGGTGAGAGAGAAATTCTTTTCCCTCTCACACAACACTAGAACCAGGGGTCACTCCATGAAATTGACTGCCAGGAGGTCTAGGACCAACAAACGGAAGTACTTTTTCACACAATGCGTGATCCACTTGTGGAACTCTCTGCCACAGGATGTGGTGACAGCCAACAACCTGGATGGCTTTAAGAGGGGTTTGGATGACTTCATGGAGGAGAGGTCTATCAATGGCTACTAGTCAGAGGGCTGTGGGCCACCTCCAGCCTCAAAGGCAGGATGGCTCTGAGTACCAGTTGCAGGGGAGTAATGGCAGGAGAGAGGGCACACCCTCAACTCCTGTCTGTGGCTTCCAGTGGCATCTGGTGGGCCACTGTGAGAAACAGGATGCTGGACTAGATGGGCCTTGGGCCTGATCCAGCAGGGCTGTTCTTATGTTCTTATGTTCTTATCTCATAATTCTTAAAAAATTAAAACATATTTCTGCATTAAAGACACACAAATTTCAAACAGGATAAGTTTGAAGTTGTCCAATTGGTATTTTCAGTTAAATTGCCTTGTTTGATTTGGAAGCTATAAGTCCCCTCCCTCTCTTTCACCCTCAACAGAGGTGAAAGAGCAAGAGAAATATGAAGGAGCTAGCAAGAAGTTTTGCTTACAGTCCAAGAAGAAGAGAGAAGGTGGGGGGCTCCTTGCTTCTTAGTAAAAGAACTACCCGGAAGAAGTGCCTGTCCACCATAGGAGAGCTGGTCTTGTGGTAGCAAGCATGACTTGTCCCCATAGCTAAGCAGGGTCTGCTCTAGTTGCATACGAATGGGAGACTTGATATATGAGCACTGCAAGATATTCCCCTCAGGGAATGAAGACGCTCTGGGAAGAGCATCTAGGTTCCAAGTTGCCTCCCTGGCAGCATCTCCAAGATAGGGCTGAGAGAGATTCCTGCCTGCAACCTTGGAGAAGCCGCTGCCAGTCTGTGAAGACAATACTGAGTTAGATAGACCAATGGTCTGACTCAGTATATAGCCGTTTCCTATGTTCTTATATCTCCCACTTTCCCCCTCATTCTCTAGACCTCTGTATTTTGCCTAGATTTGCTAATGGCATTTTTAAAAGAAAAGGGAAGAAAAGAGCTCCCAGCAAATGCTGGAGAAATCCAATGCCTCCTGAGGGCTTGGTTGGGGTGCTGAGTGAGGAGAAAAGGGCTGACTTCTCTCTTGTGAAGAGAAGGCCGGAGAAAGGGAGCCAGGGCTTCTACCTGTTCTGAATGCCATTTGCTTGCAGACTGAGGCTCCCATTTTGCACACAGATCTCCAGAGAGCCTGCTCAGCCTGCCTAAAAGGACCCTAGGAAATCAGATGACTGGGCTGGCCTTGTTTGCTGGCTATTGGTCAGAATGGGTACATGTAAGCTATTCTGACTTCTGATTGGTTGGGGGCTGGGCTAGCCCCTGCACACCCTTGGTGTGGGAGGGGGGAAGAAAGGCACATCCTGATTGGTGCTGAGGCACTAAATATGCAATTTGGGTAGCGACTAAGTATGGTAATTATTTCATTTGGGGGCAATGGATCCCACTGAACACCTTAAGAAGGAGGAAATGGCTTTACAAAGGAATTTAGAAAAAAGACCAAGAGCCAGTGCCATCTACTGGCAAGCAGTGAAAATGTAAAAACAACATTCAAGCGAGAGAGAGAAACACACAGAGAAGAAGAGAAGGCATGTTTGATGAGGGAATGGGAGGCTGGCAAGGAGGAGGTCAATGCCCCTGTGCCCCAAATGAGGAGCCTCCTCTGTTGTAAGGTATATATTAATCAGAGGTCCAGTTATGTATATCTGGTGGAGAACTGGCTTTTGAGCACTTCCATGTTTTATTTTTTAACCATGAAGAATGTTTGGTTCAGCCACGGTATGTCTACCGTGAAATCTTGTGTAGTTCAAACATATCTAACATCTACCTCCTCAAGACCCTAAATTAAAGTTAATATGCCAACCATTCTTTGGGTAGAACAAAACAAACACACCAAATAAAGTCCTGTGTTGCAATGTGAAAGAAACATTTTGTCAAAAGTGTACAATCTGAGAAGAGTCTCAAAACATATGAGTGGGAAGATGCATGTCGCTAAAACACAGTTAATTAATTAATGTACATTAATCAGAAGTCAAATATTAATTAAATATTAAATAAAAGGCATCAATTAATGAATTGCTGTTTCTTTATTAATGTTCTTTTCATTGACCGGGGACACCCGAGTTCAAATCCCCATTCAGCCATGAAACTAGCTGGGTGACTCTGGGCCAGTCACTTCTCTCTCAGCCTAGCCTACTTCACAGGGTTGTTGTGAAAGAGAAACTCAAGTATGTAGTACACCACTCTGGGTTCCTTGGAAGAAGAGCGGGATATAAATGCATATAAATAAATAAATAAAACCCCGGGGGGGGGCGTGGATTGGAATATGAAAAACAAGTTTATAAAAAGGTTGCACTAGTTAAAGCTAGGCTGAGATAGGATAACAGCTGTTGATTAATAGTATTTGCTGTTGTTTCTCTGGATTTAACTGCTGCTATGTCATCTTGTTTATGCATTGTCGGGCTGTTTTTATTTTTCTGACATGTATTATATTATTGATATGTGAACTGCTCTGGAGCAGGATACAAATATGTACAAATAAAAAAGATAGAAATGCTACTTTACAGGGCTTTAAAAACAACAACAACGTGCAACCAGATGCAAAACATGCAGTTCCTCCCCAAAAGTGTACAGTTCTAAAAACATGTGTGCAGTTCAAAAATTCAAGTCATGCCAAAGTTGTATTATGTTAGATAATGTAAAAAATGACTGATGAGGAAAGTAAAGTGAGTAGTCCAGGATCCTCTAGAACCCAGGGCTTGATCAAGCCTACCCATTTCTTCTCCTCCCTTTGCCAAAGACACTTATTGCAGACTCCACGGCTGCTCTTCAGACGTCACCAATGAATATAACACTCCTTTGGAATAAAGAAACATAGGAAGCTGCCAAATACCAAGTCAGACCATTGGACCATCTAGGTCAATATTGTTTGCACTGACCGGCAGTGGCTCTCCAGGGTTACAGGTAGGAATTTCTTCCAGCCCTACTTGGAGATCCCAGGGAGTGAACTTGGGACCTTCTGAATGTAAGCATGCAGATACTCTTCCACTGAGGAAGGGTATCTTTCTCACCCACTAAGAGGAATATGGCCCCACCCACTAAGGGGAATATCTTACAGCCCTCACATGTTGTCTCCCATCCAAATGCAAATCAAGTCAGAGCAAAGGGTACAATTCATACTTGCTATGACAAGATCAGCTCTCCTTCCCACAAGAAATAGGAAGCTGCCTTATACCAACTTAGAAATTCTCACTTCTGAGGATTTCCTCTCTTCTATTTAGGCATCTAAATGGTCCAGTTTGGTCCTAGCTTCTCCTGGTGGGTTACTCCATGGTGGAGCTGGGGATGGGATGTGGGTGGGAGGTGGGGTGGCCGTGGTCTACAAGAATATAATCTCCCTTATCAGGAACCCTGTAGGGATGTGCAGACCGGTCTGGAGGTTTGTGGGTTCGGTCCAGAGGTTCAGGGTTCAGGATTGAACCGAACCCCCCTGGTTCTGTCTGGACTGGAACTGAACCACCGGACAAGTCCTTTAAAAATAAAATAAAATAAATAAAAATACCTGTAGCCCCCTCGGGGGGCTTCCTGTAGGCCGCGGGGTGTGTGTGTGTCCGCGAAGGTTCCCCCTCCCCCTGCTGGCCTCTGAAATCACCACCACAGCCGGGTAAAGGGACTATTTTCAGCCCATTCGGGCCTTTGTTTTTTCCAAAATGGCCACCGTGCATGTGCAAATGGCCTCTGTGAGGCTGTGGGCCATGCCAGCCCTTGCAGAGGCCATTTATGCATGCGCGGTTGTGGCCAAAATGGCCATCGCGCGCAGTTACGGAGGCCCAAACGGGCCGAAAATAGTCCCTTTACCCGGCAGTGATTTCAGAGGCCGGCGGGGGGAGGGGAAATCTTCATGGACACCCCCCCCCCCCGCAGCATACAGGAAGCCCACCCAAAGGAGCTACAGGGATTTTTTTGTACTGTTTACTTAAAAAAAAACACCACCACACAAACCCCGCCCCCCCAGACTGGGGTGGTGGTGTTCGATGGGGGCCGGACCGAACTTGGCCGGTGTGGTTTGAGTCCAGTCTGGACTCGAACCAAACCAGGCCAGCTGGTTCCGTGCACACCCCTAGAACCCTGTCAGGGAATTGGCCTATATTGAATGTGTGTACCTAAGCCTGGGGACCAAAGATAGACTGGGACTTCTGTTGGTGTACCCATCACCCCGCTGCCCATCAGAGTCCCTAACTGAGCTGATTACCCAGAATGTTGGGGGCAATATGCTAAAATCATTGTAAACCGCTTAGAGAGCTCCAGCTATAGAGCGGTATATAAATGTAAGTGCTATTGCTACTGCTATTGCTATTGCTGATGGATCTGGTTGTGGAGTTGGCACTGGAGTTGCCCAGTTGTTGTTGGTGGGGACTTCAGTGTTCATTTCAGGACTGGGTTGTCAGGAGTGGCTCAGGAGTACATAGCGGCCATGACTATGGGCCTATCCCAATTGGTCTCTGGATCAACGCATGATGCTGGTCACACACTTGATTTGGTCTTCTGCTCTGATCAGGGTGGTGTTCCATGGGTGAGGACTCTTGTCATCTCCCTGTTGTCATAGATGGACCACCATCTGGTTAAAGTAAGACTTGCAACCACACAAACCACCTCTGCAGGGGTGAAGGACCTAGTAGGGTGGTCCGTCCGAACTCACTAGTGCAATAGACACAATCGCTCCTCAGCATCCTCTCCTACCTGCTTCATAATCAGCCCTGTGGTATTTGGAAGAACTACAGGAGCTGAAGCAATGAGTTAGATGACTAGAACGCAAGTGGCGGAAGACTCAGTGCGAATCTGACAGATCAGAACACAAAGCAAACTTTAAGATCTATGATCAGCAATACAGGTGGCAAAGAAGCGGTTCTTTTCTGCCCACATTGCTTCTGCAAATTCATACCCAGTGGAGTTATCTAGGGTTGTGAGGGGATCAGTATGTGTCCCCTTCCCCTTGAATTTGAACTTGGAACCATCAGTCACTCATTGTGAAGTCTTCAATGACTTTTTTTTGCAGATAAACTCTATCTTATTCAGGCTGAGGATTTGGACAAACAGCTTCAGACTGTAGGTCCTACAACCTGTTCTTTTGACCCTTGCCTAACTTGGCTTATTTCATTTGGTAATTGTATTATTAGAGAGAGTCTGGTAAATATTATAAATGCTTCTCTGAGGGAGGGCAGGATGCCTACTTGTCTTAAGGAGGCTATTATTAGACCACTCTTGAAGAAACCGCCACTAGATCCCTCGGAGTTAGCTAATTACAGAACCATTTCCATTCTTCCATGGTTGGACAAGGGAACTGAGCGAGTGGTGGCCTCTCAGCTCCAGCAGTTTTGGATGATTCAGATTATCCCAGAAAACCCACCTCTTCACCCATGCTTTATCATCTTTTTTAATTTTTAGGTTTTAAATTGTTTATTTTATTTAACATTTATTTAACACATTTTTATACCGCCCAAAACACAAGTTTTCTGGGCGGTTTACAAGACAATAAAAACAACCAATAAAAAGATTAACACATTTCAACAATTAAAAATTAAAGTGTTAAAACTATTAAAACACAATTAAAGCACAATTAAAACAATGTCTAATTAAAAGCCTGGGTGAACAAATGCGTCTTGACTGCCTTTTTTAAAGTTGTAAGAGATGGGGAGGCTGATTTCAGCAGGAAGTGTGTTCCAAAGCCTCCAAGCAGCAATGGAGAAGGCCTGTCCCTGACTAGCCACCAGACAAGCCGGTGGCAACTGCAGACGAACCTCTCCAAATGATCTCAATGGGTGGTGTGGTTCATAGCAAAGAAAGTGTTCTCTTAAATACCCAGGGCCCAAGCTGTTTAGGGCTTTATAGGCCCCCAAACCTTGTACTTTGCCCAAAAACGTATTGGCAGCCAGTGTAGATCTTTTAAGATGGGAGTAATATGGTCTCTCTGAGATGACCCAGAGACCAACCTGGCTGCCGCATTCTGGACTAACTGCAGTTTCCGGACTACGTAGAAAGGCAGCCCCACACTGAGCGCATTGCAGTAGTCGTCTGGAGGTGAACAGCAAATGTACTACTGTTCTGAGGTCATTTATCTCAAGAAACGGAAGCAGCTGGCATATCAGCCGAAGCTGATAAAAGGCACCTTTGGCCACTGCCTCAACCTGGGACACCAGGGAGAATTTTGTGTCCAGAAGCACCCCCAGCCTGTGTACCTGTTCCTTCTGGGGAAGTGTGACCCCATCCAGAATGGGCAGATCAAAATAATCTCCTGAGTTCCAACCCCGCACAATAAGTACCTCCGTCTTATCTGGATTCAGCCTCAGCCTGTTACCTCTCATCCAGCCCATTACTGTCTCCAGGAAGGCATTTAGGGAGGTTATGGCTTCTCCTGATGATGTTGACACGGAGAAAAAGATTTGGGTGTCATCAGCATACTGATAACACCCTGCACCAAATATCCTGATGATCTCTCCCAGCAGTTTCATGAAGATGTTAAACAACATCGGAAACCTGGGGGACACCATACCGAAGTTCAGTTTTTGAAGAACAACAGTCCCTGAGGGAAACCATCTGAAATCTGCCCGAGAGATAAGAGTGGAACCACTGCAAAGCTGTGCCTCCCACTCCCAACCCCCTCAGATGCTCCAGAAGGATACTATTGTCAATAGTATCAAAAGCCGCCGAGAGATTCAAAAGGACCAACAGAGTCACACTTCCTCTGTCAATTCCCAATTAGAGATCATCCATCAGGCTGACCAAGGCAGTTTCCACCCCATAGCCCACCTGAAAGCCAGTCTGAAACGGGTCTAGATAATCAGTTTCATCCAAGACTGCCTGGAGTTGGAAGACCACCACTCTCTCAATTACCTTACCCAGCCACGGAAGGTTGGAGACAGGGCTATAGTTGCTCAACTCTGAGGAATCCATGGCAGGCTTCTTCAGAAGTGGTCTAATAATTGCCTCCTTAAGGCAAGGAGGCATCCTGCCCTCCCTCAGAGAAGCATTTATAATCTCTACTAGCCCTTCTACAACAATGTCCCTGCCAGATAGTATTAGCCATGTCAGGCAAGTGTTAAGAGAACAGGTGGTAGGCTGCATCGCTCCAAGCAGCTTGTCCACATCCTCATGAGTCACAAACTGAAACTGATCCAGCCTGACCACATAAGAGGAGTCGCTGGACACCTCCGATTCAGACACTGCAGTAATTGTGGGGTCTAAATCCAAGTCAGCCCGGATACGAGAGATTTTATCCACACAAAAATCATTAAACACATCACAACGGGTAATAAATGGTTCCAAATTCTGATTCAAGGGAGGAGGGGCACTCACTAGCCCTCTCACAACCCTGAACAACTCCGCCGGATGTGAACTTGCAGACGCAATACGGGCCGAAAAGAATCGTTTCTTTGCCGCCCGTATAACCAGAGCATAGATCTTCAAATGTGCTCTACCTATGTTGCAATCTGTCGGATGCAAGTCGAATCTTCCTCCACTTGCACTCCAGTCATCTACCTTGCCGCTTCAGCCCCTGTAGTTCTTCCATATACCAAGGGGCCAATTTTGAAGCGGGTTGGAGAGGACGCTTAGGATCCAACAGATCCAACAGCAGAGCCAACACTAAATCCCTCCAAGGCTTCTTGGAACCCTATTGGACCCAATAACCTTCTCAGGCGGACCATTTTAATGGGCCCCTCGCCCCTGCGAAGGTGGGGTGTGACTGTGAGTCCAACCTTAACCAGAAGGTGGTCCGTCCATGAGAATGGGGAAATCACAGGCGTCTCCACCCACGGAACACCACCCTGATCAGAGTGAAAGACCAGATCAAGCGTGTGACCTGCAGTGTGCATCGGTCCCGAGACCCTTTGGGATAGGCCCATAGTTGTCATGGCCGCTATGAACTCCTGAGCCACCCCAGACAAATTGGCCCCAAAGTGGACATTGCAGTCCCCCAGCAACACAAGCCTGGGAGACTCCAATGCCAAACCCAAGACCAAATCCATCAGCTCAGTTAGGGACTCCATTGGGCAGCGGGGCGTTCAGCACACCAAGAGAAGTCCCAGTCTATCCTTGGTCCCCAAACTTAGGTATACACATTCAATATGGTCAGACACTTCCACAGGGATCCTGGTCAGGGAGAGGTTATTCTTATAGACCACAGCCACTCCACCTTCCCGCCCACGTCCCCGCACCGGCTCCTCAACAGAGAATCCTGGAGGGAGAAGCTGGGACCAAACTAGGCCACCAGCCTCCCTCAACCAAGTCTCTGTAAGGTCTGCCCCTTCATCCAGAATCAGATCATGGATGGTTTCCAACTTATTCTGGACAGACCCAGCATGACAGAGGAGCAAGGTGAGAGTCTGTGGGAGGTTGGCACTGCTCCTCAAGGTCAAAGAGCTGGCAGGACAGCTGGAAGAGGAAACAGCTAATAGATTTCTGACTTCCCTTCCCCTGTAACGACGTGCTGACCTGCCAACTTTACTTCCTCTATTCCACCACCACCACCGGAATAGCCACTCCACAGTCAGTGGACACACTCCCTGTTTCCCCATCCCCAGACAAACCAAGACACATCTGAAACACCTAGGATCCAAAAACAACAAAAGCCAAAAAATATCACCAGGCCCTCACCCTCGTTGCCCCCTGACGTGGCTCCCCCAAATGGGCAGCAGCCCTTTTATAAGCCCAGAAAGATGGCTAATCTGGGCAGCTGACCTTCAGGAACTGCTAACTCCACCCCCCCTCTGGCCCCAATCCCACACAGACTCACCTGCAGGGCAACAGCCACAGCCCCACACATTAGGGGCACACAGGCTGGCAAGCTGACAACAGCAGACAGCAACCACACAGGCTTTCACCACTGGGCAGCCGCTGTCTCTGGGAAGCAGATGTTAAAGCCTCCTCCTCCTCCCTACAAGGCTTCTGGCAACTGAGGCACAGAACACAGGACAATTGTTATCAATTGTTTAAATTGTTTTAAGTTTTGTGTATGTTTTTAACTTGTTTTATGTTATTGTTAACCGCCCAGAGATGCAAGTTTGGGGAGGTGTACAAATCAGATAGATAGATAGATAGATAGATAGATAGATAGATAGATAGATAGATAGATAGATAGATAATCTAGACCCATTACAAACCAGCTTTCAAGCAGGCTATGGATTTGAGACTCTCTTGGTCAATTGGTGGATGACCTCCAATTGGCTATTGATGGAGGGAGTGTGACTCTGCTGATACTTTTGGAACTCTCAGCAGCTTTCGATATCATCGACCCTGGTCACCTGAGGGAGGTGGGATTGGATGGCACTGTTTTACAGTGGTTCCATTCCGACCTCTCAGGTAGATTCCAGATGGTGCCAGTTGGAGACTGCTGCTCTGCAAAGTGAGAACTAAAGTGTGGCATTCCACAAGGCTCCATACTGTCTCCAGTGCTCTTTAATATCTACAGAGATCATCAGGAGGTTTGGTGTTGGGTCTTATCAATATGCTGGTGACAGCCAAATCTATTTCTCCCCATCAACCTCATCAGGAAATGGCATAATTTCCCTAAACGCCTGCCTGGGGGTGGTAATGGGCTGGATGAGGGAAAACAAACTGAAGTTGAATCTCAATAAGATGGAGGTGCTGACTGAGGGGGGACCTGAGAGATGGTTTAGATCTGCCTGATCTGGATGGGGTTGAAAGATCAACCCCCTGAAAGATCAGATACATAGCTTGGGTGTGTTCCTGGATCCAAATCTCTCTTTGGTCTCTCAGGTAGAGGCAGTGGCTAGGAGTGCTTTTTATCAGCTTTGGTTGATATGTCAGCTACGCCCATTTCTGGAAGTAAATAACCTTAAAATGGTGGTGCATATTCTGGTAACGTCCAGGGTTCACTACTGTAATGCACTATACATGGGGCTGCCTTTGTACATAGTTTGGAAACCACAATTGGTATAGAATGTGGCAGCTTTACTTGTCTTTGGGATAATCTGAAGGGACCATATCACACCAGTTTTTTAAAAATTGCAGTGACTGCTGATATGTATCTGAGCGAAATACAAAGTTCTGGATATTATCTATAAAGCCCTCAACAGTTTGGTTCCAGGATACTTAAGAGAGTGCCTCCTTTGTCATGAACCCTGTCGCCTATTGAGATCTTCTGGACAGGTCCAGTTACAGTTGCCATCAGCTGGTCTGGTGGTGACTGGGGACCAGATCTTCTCTGTGTCTGCCCCAGGGTTTTATGCTCCCTGTTGACATAAAGCATCTCCTGCTCTTTTTGCTTTTAGGAAGACCCTCAAGATGCACTTGTTCTCTCAGGCTTTTAACTGAAATTAATTTTAAACTCATTGTTTTTATTGTTTAACTTCTTTATTCTGTGAAATTGTTTTGTTTTTACTCTGTTTTATATTGTTTTAAATTGTGTACACTGCCTAGAGGTGGTATAGACATATGACAAATAAATAAATAAATGTCTTGGAATTAGATTCTAGGCAACAAAGTACATGTACACAGACTAGGAAAATGCACATGTGTGTGTTGTAGTGGTGCATGCTACGTGCACAAATAACACTTACATACCACCATGCAGCTCTGAATTATCCATTATAAAAAGACCTGCTACTTTGAGAACTGCACCATTCCAACACTTATAATTCTCAACCAGTTTCCTTCACTCTAGTCTCACAGGGCTCCAATATGCGTCAAAAATAATATTTTGTTCAACTATCATGTAGCTTTATGCTCTGCATGCTTATTTAGAATTCAGTGGGATGTACTCCCAAGTAAGTATGCGTATCTTTATAGTCTAGGTCTAACAATGGTGATTTGTTAAAAAGATTTCCCCCCCAATGATTAATATGTATTATCATGTCAGTATCAGTCCCCCAGTTTCCCTCAAAGCATCCAGAGACAGTTCTAAATCACTTTTCAGTACTATATATTGCTATTTATTATGAAAACCTTTCTGCTTAGCCATGGCTGCTGAATATAAAGCACATACAATATCTGACAAAACTTTAAATTGCGCAAGAGACTGTCTGCAAACATTAGTCAGTAAATTATGCAATTACATGCACTGCCATTGATGACTTGGCTCAGACTGATGTTTCGAAGCCAGTTGTGAATCAGGCATGAGAAAGTCTCCCTTATTCTTCTTTCTAAGTACAGATGCCCTGCAATCTTTCTACATACATATGCCCTGCAAACCAGACACAACCACCATCTGGTTAAGGTAGGATTCGCAGCTGCAACCCACCTCTGCAGGGATGAAGGACCTATTAGACTGGTCTGCCCAAGAAGGTTATTAGATTCAATAGGATTGGGTTTCGAGTTGGTTCTGCCGATGATTCTGTCAATGCTCTGATGTAAACATGGAATAAGGAACACACTAGAGCAGCAGACACAATCGCTCCTGTGTCCTCTCCGACCTGCTTCAAAATCAACTCCATGGTATTGAGAAGACCTAAAGGAGCTGAAGCGGAGAGGTAGGCAACTAGAACACAAGTGGAGGAAGACACGACATGAATCCGATAGATAGATTACAACACAGAGCACATTTGAAGATCTATGCTCTAGCAATACGGGTGGCAAATAAGCAGTTCTTTTCTGCCCACATTGCTTCCTCAAGTTCACGTCCAGCTGAGTTATCTAGGGTTATGAGAGAGGTAGTCCATGCCTCGTCCCACTTGAACTTGAATTTGGAATCTTTGATCACCCGCTGTGATGTTTTAAATGACTTTTTTGTGGATAAAATCCCTCTTATTCAAGTCAAACTGGATTCCACATTTATTGCAGAGTCTACTAGAGAGGTGTCCAGTAACTCCTCTTATTGGATCAGATTGGATCACTTTCAGCGTGACTCCTGAGAGGGTGTGGACTAATTATTTCAGACTGTGCATCCTACAACCTGTTCTCTTGACCCTTGCCCAGCTTGGTTTATTTCATCTGGTGGTAATAATATTATCAGAGAGGGTTAGGTAAATATTATAAATGCTTCTCTGAGAGAGGGCAGGATGCCTCCTTGCCTTAAGGAGGCTATTATTAGACATTACTTGAAGAGTTCTGCACTGGATCACTCAGAGGTAGCCCATTATAGACCTGTCTCCAATATCCCATGGTTGGGCAAGGTGACTGAGAGGGTGGTAGCCTCTCAGCTTCAGGCAGTCTTGGAGGAAACAGATTATCTAGACCCACATCAAACTGGCTTTTGGGTGGGTTATGGGGTTGAGACTGCCTTGGTCGCCCTGATGGATGATCACCGGGTATTGACAGAGGGAATGTGACTCTGTGGATCCTTTTGGATCTCTCAGTGGCTTTTGATACCATCGACCATGGGATTTGGTGGAACTGTTTTACAGTGGTTCAGTTCCTACCTCTCTGGCAGATTCCAGATGGTGTCACTTGCAGACTGTTGCTCTGCAAAGTGGGAGTTGATGTATGGAGTTCCACAAGGCTCCATACTGTCACTAATGCTTTTTAACATGTATATGAAATCGCAGGGAGAGATCATCAGATTTGGTGCAGGGTGTTACCAATATATTGATGACACCCAAATCTATTTCTCCATATCAACTTCATCAGGTAATGGCATAACTTCCCTAAATGCCTGCCTGGAGGTGGTAATGGTAATAGGTTGGATGAGGGATAACAAACTGAAATTGAATCAAAATAAGATGGAGGTACTGATTGAGGAGAGTTAGAACTCAAGATGGTTTAGATCTGCCTGTTCTGTATGGGGTTACACTCCCCCAGAAAAAATGAGTATGTATCTTGGGTGATTGAGAGGGTTGCTCCTGGATCCAAAACTCTCTCTGGTTTCTCAGGTTGAGGTAGTGGCCAGGGTCTTCAGCTGATATGTCAGCTATGCCCATTTCTGGAGGAAAATGACGTTAAAACAATGATGTATATGCTGGTAACCTCCAGGCTTGACTACTGTAATGTATTCTACATGGGGCTGCCTTTGTACATAGTCCGGAAACTACAGTTGGTGCAGAATGTAGCAGCCAGACTGGATTCTGGGATAACATGAAGAGACCATATAACACCAATATTAAAAGAACAGCACTGGCTGCCGATACATTTCTGAGCAAAATACAAAGTGCTGGTTATTACCTATAAAGACCTTAATGTCTTGTGACCAGGGTATTTAAAAAGAGCTCCTCCTTTGTCATGAATCCTCCTGCCTATTAAGATCATCTGGGGAGGTATGGTTATGGCTACCACTGGCTAATTTGGTGGTGACTCAGGACCAGGCCTTCTCTGTGGCTGCCCCAAGGCTTTGGAATACACTCCCTGTTAAAATCAGTTTTTCCATCTCTGGCTGTTTTTAAAAAGACCTCTATGAAAATGCCTGTCATTTTCTCAGCCTGTTTTCTCAGACTTTTAATTAATTTTAATTGAATTTATATCATAATTGTTTTAATCATTTTATTCTATTTTTATATTGTATTTTAACTTATGTGCACTGCCTAGGGATATACATGTCAGGTGGTATAGAAATATGATAGATCTTTCCAGGAAATCAGTTTATAGGTGGTATTTGGTTACTCCCATGCCATCTGTACCTCACATCTATTAAAACAGAAGGAATTCTGAGTTTTTTTGTTGAACATAGTGTTGAAAAAATGCCATCAAATCTGTTGGTGACACATCAGTTTTAACCTGATCTCATACTTCCTCAACCTTCCAAGATTAGAAAAACAGAACAATAAAACTGAAGGTTATGGAAATTAAATCCTCTGTATTAAATAGCACACCTATATCGGGCAGCAGAGATATAGGAAGGTGCTGAAAGGCATCATCTCATACTGCGCGGGAGGAGGCAATGGTCATCCCCTTCTATATTCTACCAAAGAAAACCACAGGGCTTTGTGGGCGCCAGGAGTCGAAATCGACTTGACGACATACTTTTAAAATTAAATAGCATCCTGTAATTTATTATAAGCTATTGCTAGTCTCTCGGAGGTACTCTAGAAATAGCTCTCTAGAACCCTGGTCAAATGTCAAGAAAACTAGGTGTGATTATTAAAGGCAAACTTCATCAAATATGGACACAGGTGTAGCAAGGTTGGAGTGGACCCTGGGACAAAAAAATTAACATGGGCCCCTGCCCCCCCCCCCCGTTCTTCAGAGAGGCATGATGGGGAAGGCAAGAGCAAAGAGCAAGCTGTCAACCAGCCAGAGGGCCAGCCAGCTGGTTCCACTCCCTCGGGGGCCCGGGAAATGTACCAACCCCACCCCCAAATTCAATTGTAGCTAAACTCCTGAGTTTAGCTTACATGGGGCAAAGCAGCCATTTATCTAGTTCTTATATGGCCCCAAAGCAGATTGATTGGTCCTAATAACCTATAGTAAGGGTTCCAAAGTAATGGCAATTATTTTTGAAAAACCACCAGTTATTATTAATTCCCAATATTAAACAAAATTAAAATTCACCTGCAGTGGCCATGTTTCTAGCCCCTAAGATGATTAATGGTTTGCTCTTATTTCTCCAAAATCCTGACAAAGACAGGAGACATTTGCATTGAAGAGGCCTGGGACTGAACCTGGCATTCTCAGCGTATAAAGTGTGTGTTCTGCCACAGAGATACTGCCATCCAAAAAAAAAAAATGAATACAAGAGTTTCCTTGACACTCAGTACCATCTTTAATAGGATCAAAGCTGCATTGTTAACTCACAGCGTCTACAGAAATCCATACCCATTTTTGTTTACTGCTGATTGGTTGATTGATGGATTGATTGTTAGATGTTTATACCGCCTTTCACAGAAACAATCTCAAGGTGGTTTATAAGACATTTAAAACAATATAAAACTATAAGAGAGTTGCACCATAAAAAAAATTAAACTGGGGTATAAAAATACAAATCTAATTAAAAGTTTAAAAAACATACACAAGGCCATATAAGTAGCAGCAACAAAAAACACTCATATAAAAGTGGGAGTGGGAGTCCAGCAAGAGCGGGGAACTCAGAGCGGAGAGAGCCCCTGCTCTAGAGTAGAGCCGCACAACTCAAATGCCCTGGTAGACCAGAACCAGACCTCGCAGGGTTATTGTGAGGATCAACATAACGATGTACACCGCTCTGGGCTCCTAGGAGGAAGAGCGGGATAGAAATGTAAAAATAAATAAATAAATAAACTTGGCATCCAGGGACCAAGGTCAATTTTTAGCACATTATTACAGTCAAAGGAAAAATATTATTAGTTACTTGTGGATCTATTCCCCCTGTTGACAGACCCATAGTTTTAACCAAGGATAGTGGCCAGAGAATAGGTCCTGTCCTTGTGTTCAATGAGTGGGGCCTCTAGAGTTCATGCCAGCCCCAAACAAATGCCAAGTCCTCGCCTCTCCCTAAATCGTTGTTGCTTTCAGGCTGCAATGCTAGGCATGCTTACATGGGAGTAAGCCTCACTGGGCACACCAATGGAGCATATTTCTGAGAAAGCATGCACAGGATGGCGCTGTAAGGCAGTTTCCAGCTCCTGTCTTGCTGCAGGATACCTGGGGGCCAGTAAAATAGTCCCTGCGGGCCAAATCCGGCCCCCGGGCCTTAGGTTGTGCAGGCCTGCTCTAGAGCAAAGGTGCACAGCTCCAATGCCCTGCTGGGCATATTGAACCAACCAGATTGATCCCACTCTGCATTCGCGTCAGTCCCACACAGGCATTCACAGCAGTCTTTCTCTGTGCAGTACTACATGCCTCTGGTGCCAGAGGCCTCCTTTACAGAAAGCAGAGCTCGATGCTGTAGGTGTCATCAGGGTCAGCCCACGGAGTGTGGCAGAGATTTGCATGGGAAGGGCTGGGAGGGAGAGTTCCATGGGCACTGCCCATGCAAACGCGGGCCATGCCCCACGTGTCATCCCAGCGTAGGGTTGCCATGTCCCCTGGAATTCAGGGCAGCCCCTGGACTTTGGCTTTTCTACCCGGCTGCTAAATTCCACCCCGGTTTACGCAGATTTCAAATGCACTGCCCAGATTGCCCGGATTTTTACTCTGGATCCGATCACATGGGAGGGCAGAGAAGGAGGGGAAAGCATACAAATCTGTCAAATAAATGAATAAAAAATAAAATGCAAATGAGTTGCCACATAATTTGCATAATATGCCGATTAGGCCACCCAGATTTGGGGAGCTTGAATATGGCAACCCTATCCCAGCCCTTGCTGGGGCAGTGCAGGGCTCTCCTCCCCATGAAGGAGGCCCCTGCACACGAGAAAGATACAGTATTGCACAGAGCCAACAGGGGCATAACCACCGTTGAATGGGGGAGGGAGAAATGTCCCCGGGTTCCCCCGAACCACCCCTCCCATGCCCAGCCAGTGAACAAAGTGCTCCAGGAACACAACACACAGCTCCTTGCCCACTCCCAGTGGCAGGCACTTTGTTCGCTGACTGGGTGTTCTTGCTCTCCCTTGCTCTGAGCAAGTGTGAGAAAGAGAGCATCCAGCTGGTGAATGAAATGCTCATTGTGCTCCCCACTGGGAGAGATGGACACCGTCCATCAGTCCCTTCCAGTCAGCCAGAGCTAAGTTTGCTGGCTGGGTGCTTTCTTTCTCTCCCTTGCTTGGAATGAAGTGCCGACTGGGGAGGGCCAAAGGGCCGCACGTCCCCCCTCCCAGTGCTGGCCACACCCCCTGCATCAGCATGTGCCTGGCGCTCACACAGGGGGCGTGGCTAATATGGTGGGGGAGCCGCGGTGAGGCCACTGTGAAGGAGGCCAGCGGCAGCCTGTTCCTGGGCCGCCGCCGTCAAGCCTGCTGTGTAGCTGGCACTTGGAGTGGCCAATACTCCGCACAGTCCTGATACTATGGGGCGGATTATTCTGTTGGGGCAACGCCAAAGCACAGGCCTACTAACTACCACACCACAAATCCAGACCTGAGGCTGGCTGGCATGAGGTTTGGTACTCACAACCACTAGCAAAACCTAGAAGGACCACTTCTCCACACAGACGCGTCTACTCAAGAAGTATGTAGGCAGGCAAAACCCATCCTTTCATGGCTGGTTTTGTGTACAAAAGGTGTACAGCCCTCTTCAGGTGTGGTCAAACTGTGGATGCTGTACCCAAATAAAAGCCAAACCCTCTTTCACAGACACATGTTCCAGAGCCCCACCCAGCCGTCTATTCTCGACACATACAGTCCTTGCCTGTAGGGACTGCACTCAAGGGGAGGGATCCTCTTTGTGATTGAGAACGCTGGGCAGCTTGATTAATCTGGTCACCCTTTTCTACAACTTTTCCAACTCCACAATGTCATTTTTTGGAGACAGGTTGCCTGTACACAGTATTCCAAATATAGCCACACCAGAGATTTGTATAAGGGTATTATGATACTGGCAGTTTTATTTTCAACCCTTTCCCAATAATCCCCAGCATAGAGCTTGTCTTTTTCACTGATGCCACACACCGAATTACTGTTTTCACTGAGCTATCCACCATGGCCACAGGATCTCTTCCATGGTTAGTGACTGTCAGCCATGTTCAAACAGTGTATATTTTACATTAAGATGTTTTAAACACCTGAATGCATACTTTGCATCGCTGTGGGGCATACATCTGCCTTATACATGGTCTAAATTAGACCATTGGTCCATCTAAAGCAGTATTGTCTGCTCTACACAGACTGGCAGTGACTCTTCAGGATTTTAGGCAGGAATCCTCCCCAGCTTTCTCCCAGCAATTGGACTTTGTAGAATCCAAGGGAAATAGTTGTGGTATGCGAGGACAAAGCAGTGGAGTGGAATCAGGGATATTAATAATTTAATGCAATAGATATGATGTACAGAGAGGCAAGTGCAGACTGCTGTTCTGTGCTCTTGCTGTTGGCTGTTTGTTAGGACTGTTTGTCCAGGACTGGAATACAAATAATTAAAGCCCCATTCAAAAGCTGGCCAGGGTCAAGGAATGGATTAACCAAAAACACTACAAACATGGCACCTTCTGAATGCAAGGCATGAGTTCTACCACTGAGCTACACCCCACCCTCTGAACTTTACTCTTTATACTTTGTTGTATTGTATCTTAATTTCCATTCACCCTTATTCCACGTATCTTAATGCCCATTCACCTAAATTGGAGATATCCTTTTGGAGCACTTTGCAGTCTGCTCAGGTGTTCACCACACTGAATAATTTGGTGTCATCAGCAAACTTGGTTACATATGTGCTCAACCCTGACTTGAGACAATTTCTGAAAATATTAAACAGAACTGGTCCCAGTACTGCTCCTTGGGATCTACCTCATATATCACCATTTTGAGAACTGTCAATTTTCCTCCCAGCTTCCTGTTTTTAACCAGTTATTGTTTCATAAAAGGATCTTTCCTTTTATCCTATGACTGTAAAATTACTCAGGAACCTTTGATAAGGTATTTTGTAAAAAAAAAAAAAGGAAGCATAAAATGTTTACTGGATAATCTCTGAGTACATCCTTATTGACATTCTCAAGGACAGAGGTGTACCTAGGTAATTTTGGAGCCTGGACCTAAAGGCCTTTGGAGTGCCCTCCCCCTCACTGCTGCATCATCCCCTACACACACATACACACAGAGACTGACACACAGAGTATTTCTAACACATGGGTTGTTGAGGGCACAAACAGCAACTGAACTCACAAGAATGTAAGAATATAAAACAGGAATATTTATGCAAACATAGGAACATAGGAAGCTGCCATATACTGAGTCAGACCATTGGTCTATCTAGCTCAGTATTGTCTGCACAACTGGCAGCGGCTTCTCCAAGGTTGCAAGCAAGAATCTCTCTCAGCCCTATCTTGGAGATGAGAGGGAGGGAACCTTCTGCTCTTCCCATAGCGGTTCCATCCCCTGAGGGGAATACCTTACAGTGCTCACTCATCAAGTCTCCCATTCATATGCAACCAGGATGGATCCTGCTTAGCTAAAGAGCCAAGTCATGCTTGCTAGGACAAGACCAGCTCTCCTCTCCTCAGACCAGCTCTCCTCTCATGCTAAATATGAATAGCAGAAACATTTCAACACGCAACTGAACATATTCCCATCCCACATATTTCTTTTCCCACTCCCCGCTCTGTCTCTAAAGCACCCGGCACAGGGCACAATCATACCTGGCCACTCAGTGCAGTGCAGGCCAGCAATGCAGCACAGCGACCATACCACCCAGGACAGACTAAAGAGAATTGGGGCGGGGGGCTCAGGGGGTGTAAAGGTCCTGAACTTTGGCCCCGAAGTCCAGGGGTAAGAGTGTCTCTACTCAAGGAATGCTAAAAGGTGGGTAAGGCAGCATTTCCCTTTGCAGAAGCCATCTAGGTCCTCCTCAGTACGTCTTGTTCTTCTATATGTGTAAATAATCTAGCTTGAATAATGCTTTCCATCAATTTTTCCAGGATAGGCTAACAAGACAGCCATTTCCTGGTGCACCCCTGGATCCCTTTTTAAAAACTCCTGTTACGTTGGCTATGTCCCAGGCCAGTTCTCATGACAAGTTGGATATTTTTGCTAGAAATTCTACCATTTCATATTTGTTCTTTAAGACATACTTCTATAGTTCATGCACAATACAACCAGGGCTCGGTTCAAATACATGGTAAGAATTTGGGTTTAACTGCATGTCCAGGTCCCGTATGCCAGCTCTAACTCATGAGCAATGCATTCAGGCATTCATGCCCAGAGACCCACCCCACTCCCAGACAGCTCATTCTTCAGCTGGCCTGTGCTTGGCTGTACAAGCTGGTCAAGTGACTGATGGATATTTTCCGTTTCTCTGGCGCTGGAGTCATAGCCACTGTTCCCCTTCTTTTCTGCAAGGGGAGCCCTGCCGCTTTTGCGATGCTTTGGGGTGTAAGGCTACCTTTGCAGGAGTTCTGAATGGCTGATTCTTTACACACAGAATCAATTCCCGACAGCAGCTAGGGCTGGGATAAGGCCTCCCCTATGAAACCTGGAGAGCCGCTGCCAGTCAGTGGAAACGATCCTGAGCAAGATGACTCAGTGGTGTCTGACTCAGTAGATGGCAGCTTCCTGGGTGATCTGCAGGAAGCATCCAATCTGTCTGGGCAAAGCATGGGATGGCCGCAATCTCTGCATTGGAAACTCCCCCTACAGTGACAGGACTGAAAGAGCTGGAAGGTGGGTGGGGTCCTGCTCCATAGCTCACTTAAAGGTAAAGTGTGCCGTCAAGTCGGCGTCGAATCCTGGTGTCCACAGAGCCCTGTGGTTGTCTTTGGTAGAATACAGGAGGGGTTTACCATTGCCATCTCCCGCGCAGTATGAGATGATGCCTTTCAGCATCTTCCTTTGTTGCTGCTGTCCAATATAGGTACCAGCTGGCAGTGGGGATTCGAACCGGCAACCTCCTTAGCCTCCTGTAGGGATGTGCAGACTGGTCTGGCGGTCCAGCGGTCCAGTCCGGGGGTCTAGGGGTTCGGGGTCGAACCGAAACACACACACCCGGTTCTGTTGGTCCAGTCCAGCCGGTCCGCGAATTTTTTGGTTTTTTTAAAAAATTAAATTTGATAATAAGTACCTTTAGCCCCTTCAGGGGGCTTGCTGAGGCTGCGGGGGCAGGGTGTCCATGCAGGTTCCCTCTCCCCCCGCCGGCCTTCCTAATCACTGCCGCAGCCCGCCGCGGCCAGGTAACTTGAGAATTTTTGGCCCTTTCGGGCCTCTATAAGAACGCTGTGCATGCGACAATGCCCTCTGTGAGGCCGTGGCCCGGGGGGGCGGTTCGATGGGGGGCCAGACCGAACCAGGCCAGACGGTTCCGTGCACATCCCTAGCCTCCTGGTTAATCCATTTATTGTATGGATATACATGGGTCATCATGTATATCCATGATATACATGAGAGTATGCACTGCATAAGCCACCTAATGGCGCAGCGGGGAAGCATCCTGCCTAGAGAGCAGGAGGCCGATGGCTCGAATCTCCTCTGGTGTGTTTCCCAGAACATGGGGAATTCCTGTATCAGGCAGGAAGGTGCTGAAAGGCATTATCACATAGCACATGGGAGGAAGCAATGGTAAACCACTCCTGTATTTTACCAAGAAAACCACATAGCTCTGTGGTCGCCAGGAGGCAACATCGACTCGACAGCACAATCTTTCTTTATGCACTGCATGCACAAATCTCCCCAAGAGGGTTTAGTTTACACATTCCTTTTAAAGCATTGCCCATACTTTATGCAGCCAACCAACCAGACTGCTGCTTGTACACCAATGTTTCCCCGCAGCAAAGCACATCCAGACAGAGGTGTTTCTTTAAATACTTGTACGCCCAGCAATCCTAGCCCAAAGAGGTCTCCCAATCAGTATAACACCTGTGTACTATCTAAAGTGAGGAACTTTATTCATCCAATTGTAAATTTGTAAGGCAAGATGGGTAAGGTTTACACATGGTTGAAAAAAGATCGATCATCAGTTTCATAGCACCTTTGATTCCACCCCGCCAGCACCCCCCCCCCAATACTTTTTCTTGTGTCCAGATAGGACAGCTCCCCCTACGGCCCCATTTGGGAGCTAAACTACGCCCCCCCTCATGTCTGACATCAGATGTGGGGGGCATGTCTGGGACACGAGGTGTGGCCCCTGGGGGGTGGCGGCCCAGGTACTTTGAACCCATTCACTCAATGGTGGCTCCACCTCTGGCCTTGCCTCATAGGGAAGGTGCTCCAGGCCCCTGATAACCTTGGTTGCCCTCTTCTGCACCCTTTCTAGTTCTGCAATAGCCTTCTTAAGATATGGTGACCAAAGCTGTATGCAGTACTCCAGATGTGGCCGCACCATAGATTTGTATAAGGGCATTATAATAGCAGCATTTTTTATTTTCAATCCCCTTCCTAATGATTCCTAGCATGGAATTCGCCTTTTCCACAGCTGCCGGGCACTGAGTCAACGCTTTCAATGAGCTGTCCACCATGACCCTTTATTTCTTTAAAGACAGTGGGATGGGCAAGCTGAAAAGATGGTAGCTCTGCCCAAGCTGCTTCCTCTGGCAGGGCTGCTGTGTGCCTGCTTAGGAATGCAACAATGCAATCATGATGGTATGCCCATTGGGAGTGATGGGAGTGCCATCGCTACAGCCCTTAGTAGACATGCAGCAGCCCTGCCATTGGAAGCAGCGTGGGCAGGATTCACAGTGCTTTGGAAGCATCTAGTGCACCTCTTGGTGCACCTCTTGCTTGGACCGTTGGCTCGCTGCACGCTATGGAGGCCAATGACTTGGAATGTCCTGTTGATCCTTGATGGTTGCTGGCACGGAGTGACAAACAGGCAGCCTGAGGGTCACTCAATCCCAAGTGCATGTTTCCCCCTCCTTGGCTGCTGCATTGATGGGAAACTAGTGCATCCCAGCTAGTTCCAAGGTGGTGGCTGTAGTGGTAATTCATGAGCATTTCATCCACAATAAATGCTTCCAAAACATAATACTCACACCAGTCTATTGGGACACACCAGTCTATCTGTTGCACACACACTTCATTGACAGGAACAAGATCTGCATGTGTTCTAGCATGTACCATTTATTTTGATGTCATTTGAGCAGGACAAGCTCCTAGTGGACTGTTGACAGTGCTTCAGTAGTGCAGCAAGGGCACAGAGGGTGGCCCTCCTCCGCCAGGGTTGGCACACACACCCCTGGTGGCAGCTGCCCCCTCCTCACCATCAGCAGTGCCTTGCCATCACTCCTGCCACCTGTGCCAACTTGCCAGCACTGCTGCTTCCGCCATCCATGCTGTTGCTCCTGCTTCCCACTGCCGAGTGCCAGCCAGCTGGAAGTTGGAAGCCAGTTAGAAGTTGGAAGGGCACTGTTCCTCTCTGCAGCTCCTGACTGGCGGCAGGTGGCAGGAGCAGCAGTGTGTGCCAGGAGAGGGGCAAAGGTGAATGGCGGGACCGTGGCAGTGCCCCCAATGGCCACAGCGAGTGCCCCCGATGGCCCCAGCACCCTCAGTGGCCCACATTCTTTGAATGCAGTGGACACTGCCAGCCCCAGATCTGCAGTGCTTGACACTGTTATGACACAGTTATGACACAGTTATGACAAAGAGCTTTAAGAAGAGGCTCATCTCAAATTTTTCAGGAATGATCTCAGACCAACAGGAAAAAGAATATTCAGAAAAGATGTTCTCCTGTGCTTGGATCCACTCTACAGGATACAGCATTGTGAGCAGAATACCATCTGCCTTTCCAGCTAACTTTATTATTGAAAATCACTTTGAGAACCAATATGGTTGGAAAGTAGTCTATAAATAAAGCAAAATACAACCAGTCAATTGAATCAAATACTCTAGTCATTGCTTTGTTCTAATGATAGTTCCCTGTGTGGCATTTTGGGAGAGAGATCAGAAATATCCTGCTCTATTTGTCTTCTAATGCCAGTGTTGTTATCCCAATCCACAGTCCTTTGCAGGCGGAAGCAGGAGGCATACGACTGCTCATGAGAATCTCCGCATGTTCATTTGAGGACCAAGAAAGTGGTTAGGAGAGTAAGTTCAAAGGTGTGAGGTCCAGCTTCACTTAGTCTTGAGACCCCCCAAACAGTCACACACACACACACACACACACACACACACACACACACACACACACACACACACATTGAAGTACTGTACTATCACTATTTATTGGTACAAGTCTCAAAGTAATCTGTTACTAGATAGCAGTATTCAGGCTGTTGTGCCCTCAGGGAATCAATGAGAAATCAAATGGCGTAAAGGAGACAACTGAACACATTCCAACCATCCGTCTATGACAGCATCCTTAAAATCCACAATACCACACACCTATTTTTCATCGTTTTCAGAGTACGGCTAATATTTCTCCCGTGTGATTTACTCAGACTTCACCTCCAACGGGCACTCATTAAGTTGCCTTAGGAACTTAGTAGGCTGATATCACCCTCAGTAAGGAGGGTGATATTGGCCTACCTTGCACAGTCACTGTAAGGAGTACGTGTTTGTGGAAATGCTTTGAAAGGTCAGAAGTTCTTCTACAAAATGCATCACTGTTGTTGTTATGCTATGCAGGGATGCACTCAGAAGAGCTCTGTCCTGCTCAGCAGCTCTGTGCAGCTGCTGAACGAGGTAGGAGGGAAAGCCCCGTTACCCAGCAGGAGACTAGCTGGCAATCCCTGCCTGCATCTCCTACCTTGTGTTTTTTTTTACGCGCATGATTAGAAAATGAGAGTGTGCACAGCTCCCGAATTTGGACAGGACACTTGTCCTACCCCGTTTCTCATTGAGCCTATACGAATATGATGAACATTTATAAACCACCTTCCCAAAGTTCGCAAAGTGTTTTAAATAGATATAAATAAATTGTAAATATAATGGCGACACAATAAGCATGATGGATCTGCTACAATACTTCTCTCCAGACCTTTTTAAAAACTGCATAAATTAAAACATTAAAAAAGGGAACTGCAACAAAGAACAGACATTTCTATGCATATGCGTCAGATTCAGTGTTCTATATCCCACTGTTTAAAACCCACACTTAAATCCAAGACTTTCCCCCAATCTAATTAAACACCTCTAATTAAATACCCTCCCTCTTCCGGGTTTTTCTCTCTCAGTGTCAATAATAATCAGGTATAGCTGTGAGTCATCAACCTTCTCCACCTCTCTCCTCCTCCATTTGTTATGTATTACCCAGGTGTTTAATTAGATTGGGAGGAAGTCTTGGATATAAGTGTGGATTTTAAACAGTGGGATGAAGCTGATGTATGTACGTCAAAACGTCTGTTCCTTGGTGCAATTACCTCTTTTTATGTTTTATTATAAATAAATAAAATGGCTCCCTGTCCCCAAATGTGCATAAAAGGGATTGTCCATGCATCTTTGGCTAGATGAGTAAGTGACTTTCCCTTACACTGGTCCAGACAAGAAAGGGTGGGGCAGCTGTGGGGCTGAGACAGAGAGTCACATGGCACAGGAGAAGTTGAGGGGACAGTGCATCGGATAGATAAACCAAAGGGATAGAAGTTTTAAATTTTGGTGCGGAGAAATTGGAGAGAGAGAACTTGTGGTCACACCGGAAAAATGATGGGCAGTAGAACCAGGGCAGACAAGAGAAAGCACACTTGACACAATGCAAGATTAATGTACAGCATTCACTGCCATAGGATGTGGTGATGACCGTCCACTTAGCTGGCTTTAAAAGAGGACCATCTTAATAGGTCCTTCACCCCTGCATAGCGAAGCTTTAATCACAGCTTTATTAGGAGCAACCAAATAACATGAAATTTTCAGCAACAAGCTTTTGAGTTCTGCAGAACTGTTCATCAAGCTGGATGCTAAGCAAAGTAAATGGAGGGGGAGGGAAGTGGGCATATTGATATAGCTGCAGATATTTGATCGATCTATCTATCTATCTATCTATCTATCTATCTATCTATCTATCTATCTTAGCAGTT
The DNA here is from genome assembly GCF_027244095.1 of Hemicordylus capensis. Lineage (NCBI taxonomy): Eukaryota > Metazoa > Chordata > Lepidosauria > Squamata > Cordylidae > Hemicordylus > Hemicordylus capensis. Next base: position 264,584,480 of record NC_069658.1, read on the forward strand.
ATACCCTGCTCTTCCTCCACAGAGCCCAGATGTCATACAACTATATGTCATGCCCCTGCTAACTTGGCAAAGAGGCACCTTTTAATGTGGTGATTCTCTTTATTTAGCAGGGGGAGAGTAACTGGCCCTATCCACCCCCAGCACAGTACCTCCAGTGACTGTTGCTGGTGTCTGTCTTATGTTTCTTTTTAGATTGTGAGCCCTTTGGGGACAGGGATCTGTCTTATTTATTTATTATTTCTCTGTGTAAACCGCCCTGAGCCATTTTTGGAAGGGCGGTATAGAAATCGAACTAATAATAATAATAATAATAATAATAATAATAATAATATAACATCATACCTTGCTTCCATCCCTTTTGCCATTTTCTTTGTTTAACATCCAAATTAATGAAGAGTTCTGGTGAACTCAGAAGCTTGCTGCTCATGTTTTTGGGTCATTTGGTTGATCGAGATAAGTGTATTACCATTCTATAGCTTTTTAAAAAATAAAAATAAAAATATGGAGATATCCGTATCTGTATCTAGAAAGAAAGAGGTCCACATTGAATTCTGCCGATGGATTTTAGGAACATAGGAAGCTGTCATACACTGAATCAGACCATTGGTCCATCTAGGAGCCAGCATGGTGTAGTGGTTAGAGTGCTGGACTAGGACTGGGGAGACCCGACCATTCAGCCATGAGACTTGCTGGGTGACTCTGGGCCTATCACTTCTCGCTAAGCCTAACCTACTTCACAGGGTTGTTGTGAGGAGAAACTTAACTATGTACACCACTCTGGGCTCCTTGGAGGAAGAGCGGAATATAAATGCAATAGATAGATAGATAGATAGATAGATAGATAGATAGATAGATAGATAGATCAGTATTGTCTACACAGACTGGAAGCAGCTTCTCCAGGGTTGCAGGCAGGAATCTCTCTCAGCCCTATCTTAGAGATGCCAAGGAGGGAACTTGGAATCTAGATGCTTTTTCCAGAGTGGCTCCATCCCCTGAGGGGAATATCCTACAGTACTCACACATGTAGTCTCCCATTGAAATGCAACCAGGGCAAACCCTGCTTAGCTAAGGGGACAAGTCATGCTTGCTGCCACAAGACGAGCTCTCCTCTCCTTCTCCAGGGGTAAAAGATCTCCTTCCATATGCCACAGTCCTGACCTTGATTGGCAGAGTGGGGCATGGTTGCTATTCAAGTAAAGAGAAACCAAAGATGGAGGGCCAAAGGATGCGTTTAATAGACTGTAGTTTGGCCCTTTGACAGAAATAAGGCTTGCCTGTCAAAAGTATCAGAGTTGTGGAGAACCACAACTGGCAGGACTCTGTGTGTGTCTGTGTGGAGGAGAAACAGATCAGGCCACTGGGGCACCAGCGAAGCGACCGGAGTGCCTCTCCCCCGCCCCCCAGCTGCTATGTCTCCCGACCCCAGCGGGGTAATTAGCCCCAGCACTAATCAAAGCTGACAACAATCTCTAAGCTGGTTGCCTAGCTACTCACTCTGCCACAGGGCCCGGGCTCAGAGAGTGGTTTCATAATGGGCTTCTCCCAGCTCTACCTCTGTTCCCTCTCTCCTGTCCCTTTCTGGGGTCCCACCACACACACACACCCCTTCTATGCACAGTACTTGGGCATGAAGCTGAGAAGCGGCTCCAGGGCAGCAAAGACTCGAGCCCAAGATTGCGGTGGGGGGGGGAGAGCTCTCCACTCAAGCCAGGCACTGCTGGGAGGAAGCTCACAGCCCCGGCCTTCCCTTGCCGCCCCCCCCCCCACCGGCACACCGTGGCATCCCAGCCCCTGACAGTGGCTTACCCTTGAGGCCCCAAGAGAGAGAAGTGATCAGGGCCGAGCCCAAGAAACATCCGCTCCCAGAAGCTATTTAGAGACCGAAGGAATCAGCACTTTGCCAGGAAACAAATAAATGCAATCAAAGAGCTTCTCCGTTACTTGTGCCACCTTGGTTAGTTCAGCCATTAATATTAATCACTGCTGTCACCCTTTTCTGCATACAAAGTGCTTTACAACGCTTGCCGCATCTCTTCTCATCACAGTGCTGTGAGCTGGGCCAGGCCAAGGGGTAAGAACGACAATATGTAAACAGACGTAGAATTCGATGACCCTGCCTTCTCCTGGGCCAGACCATTCATAAATCTAATCAAGCCTCACTCACTCTAACGAGCTCTCCAGATTCCCTGGCAGGACAGTCTTCTGATCATACACAGTACCTAGTCCTTTCTAAATAGATGGGGCCACACCTCAGTGGGAGAGCATCTGCTTTGCATGCCGAGGGTCCCAGGTTCGGTCCCTGGCAGCATCTCCAGGTAGGGCTGGGAAAGGCCTCTGTCGGTAACCCTAGAGAGCCGCTGCCAGTCAGTGTAGGCAATAATGAGCTAGATGGACCAAGGGTCTGACTTGGTATAAGGCCTCGGGTGTCTCCTGGGACTTCCGACATGCAAAGCATGTGCTCTGCCACTGAGTCATGGGCACTTCTTCAAAGCACTTTAAACTGGGGATTCCCCCCCCCCCGCCCCAGAGGATTTAAAGTGCCATGCTGATTTGGCCTTGGAAATCCTTCCAACAAAACTGCATGGGTAGTCGGTATTATTACCCCTATATTTCAGGGGGGGGGAGGCAGGGGCGTAGCAAGGTTGGAGTGGGCCCAGAGACAAGATTTTAAAATGCCCCCCCCCCACCTCACTGAAGCTCAGCTCATATATATCCTATGTGCCACAATAGAACATAATCCTAAATTATTTTTTTTAAGGATTTGTAAATTGTGGACGATGCAAGTCATTTCATGGTACTGGAGAAAGACATGCTGTTCCGTTAGCTCCAGGTCTTAACACTCACATCAATTTCGGAGGATGAATACAACTGAAGGAAACCCGGGCGGGTGCGCGGCTGGGGGAGTCAGTCATGTGACTTGCCTCTGGGGCCCCCCCAGAGGCAGAGGCAGTGGGCCCCCAGACAAGTGTCTCCCCTTGCCCTATTATAGTTACGCCCTTGGGTGGAGGGAAGACTGAGAGAATGGCCTCTTGACTAAGGCCACGGAAGGAGTTCACAGCAGAGGTGAGATCTGAACCAGGGACTGCCTCAATCTCTTAGTCACTATCCTACTCTAGTACTGTAAAGACAGCACCTCAAGCAATGGGCAACCTAGTGAATTTCAGAGAGGGTTATACCTGCATTGCCTTAGATCCAAAGCCAATCTTTGTCCTGAAGGGCAGCCATGTCATTTTCTTTTTTACAGCAAAAAGAAAAAGAAGGTACCTTAAAGACGAACCAGTTTAGTATAGCATTAGGTTTATTGGATTACAGCTCACTTGTATACATGCATGAAGTGCCATCCTTCGTTTGTATATATGTATATTTATTTATTCTTATTTTTGACATTTATATCCCACTCTTCCCCTAAGGAGCCCCTAAGGACTCCCCTAAGGAGTCTTGTGGTAGCAAGCTTGACTTGTCTCCTTAGCTAAGCAGGGTCTACCCTGGTTGCATATGAATGGAAGACTAGAAGTGTGAGCACTGGAAGATATTCCCTTTAGGGGATGGAGCCACTCTGGGAAGAGCAGAAGGTTCTAAGTTCCCCGCCTAGCAGCATCTCCAAGATAGGGCTGAGAGACTCCTGCCTACAACCTTGGAGAAACCACTCCCGGTCTGTGAAGACAATACTGAGCTAGATAGACCAATGGTCTGACTCAGTATATGGCAGCTTCCTATGTTCCTATGTTCCTATGAGTAGTGTAGATAGTTATGTTTATTCTCACAAGAACCCTGAGAGGTAGGTTAGGTTGAGAGATAAGTGATTGGCCCAGAGTCACCCACCCGGCTGAATGGAGATTTGAACTCGAGTCTCCTCAGTCCTAGTCTAACACTCTAACTATGACACTGCCCTAGCTCTCTATATGGGTGTGTGTATGTGTACATATGCACATCCAAGGAAGAGTCCTGAGTATATCAAGAAAAAAGATGGTCGCAATGTTTACATTTCCTCCTCTATATGGATGCATAGAGAGAGAGAAAAAACATTGTAAACAGTGGGACCATGTTTTCTCCTCTATACCCATGTGTATGTGGATAGATAAGTCCATGCAAATGTGTGCCACAATAAATCTGTTGGCCTTTAGGGTGTCACAAGGCTCCTTTTTGTTTCACCTCTATCCAGTGCTCTAGCTCAGCCACGTACTTGCCCCCCCTTCTGCCTGCACCCCTCACACCGGATCTAGAGGCATTCTCTCCCGATCCTGGCCCCATTGTCCCAAGCCAGTGTCTGCCCCATGGTCTCCTTTGCAGCTGGAGCCTTTGGGCTTGCGCACAGATTTTGTATTTGGGGCATTTGCCCTGGAGTACTAGACCTCTCTCTTCATGTTCCACTCAGATTGAGGCTGCCGCTACCCCTGAGTAAATGCTTGCTCAGCTCTGCTGAACTGTATCCAGCCATTGCCTAGAGGCATGCTTGCAGCTGCCTAGAGGGCTAAGAAGTGCGCTAGTTGAGGCTTCCTAGACACAAACAGAATCGGGTGGGTGGTGTGGAGACAGCTCTTGGCCAGAGGAAGAGGCTTGGGGGAGTGCAGTCTTGGTGGGGTGCTTGAGAAAGTTGTTAACCCAGGGAGCAACATTATCATGGGTAGAAAAACCATCAGGGCCAGAATATGTTTCTGAAGATCATCTAGTCCAACCCACACGCAAAAGCCGATTATTTCATATGCTGGCCCACAACCATCTTGCCACTCATAAGTTCCCCTGCTTCTCTGGATTAACCTGCAGCCTCCAGACGACAGTGTGTTTAAAGCAGAGCGTGCAAGGGGGGAAAAAGAGGTGCCTGCTGCCATGCCAGAACTGCCTACACAACCCAGTAAAAAAGTTTCATTTAAAAAGATTGGCTCATGCCACATGTTGAAAAGGAATTCCCAGGGTCACAGGCAATGCAGATTGATATGGAACACATTTGATGTGGGAGGCAGAGATGTAGGGCCAAATAAGCAGGAAAGTGGGAGGAAGTGGGTGACAGGCAGGAGGTCAGGACAAGGCTGGTAGTATCAGCCCTAGAGTCGCAGAAGCTAGGGAGGGCTCCCACGAACCTGCTAGGCCTTGATTCACTCCAGCTTATGCTCCCTACTCACACATCTCTTCTTACCCCTCTGTGCCCTTTAAGATCAAGCTGCCTCTGCTCTGTAAATGCCAGGCAAAAGAGGCATAGTGGGAGCTGCTGTAGCCCCTGATTAAGCTGTCTCTCTGGCCTAGCTCTGGGGACAGGCATAAATCAACCAAGCTGGCACCAGACATAAATCCAGAACCTTGCTACAAAGCACCAGCTCTGTAAACCACTGCTGGGACCATGGGGGATGGCTCTGGCACTTTGCCACCTGGGCAGCACCACCAGCTGATGCCCGGAGCCTCCCAGCCCAGGACACCACCACCCCGCAACACACACACGCACCCTTACCCTCCCCTGCTGCTGCACAGGGCTCCCTGCCCTGCCAGAGCCCATTGCTCAGTCTTCCATTCCTGTCTGTTAATTATCTCAGGACAACCTGTTCCCAGTTCCCTCAGGACTGTGGGAGATAGTGGCCATAAAGGGTGCGGGGGCAGGAGGGAAAGACCAGACAAGCTCCCTTCCCGTGGTAGGCCAAAAGGAACCTAAGTCTTACCTGGGGCGCTGTCCAAGGTAGGCGAGATTCCAGGCGAGGGATGGAGAAGGTGCCCAAAGACGCAGCTGTGTGGCGGGTGGGCAGAATCCCTGTGGTGGTGGTGGTGGGGAGTCAGATCCTAGAAGAAGCGAGCTCCAAACCGGCAGTAGGTCCGCGGTGGCTGAGCCATCCCGGAGGTAGAGAGACCCAGGAACTGAGCGACGCACGGGCGGATGCAGGAGATGGTGGAGAGCGGCAGCCCTCTTGGTGATGGAGGGATCCCAGCTGGGAGGAAGCAATCTCGACTGGCGGCGGAGGGGGGTGGGTTGAGAAAGAGAAGGAACGGCGGATTGGGCAGATCCCAACACTGGATCCTAAGAGATCCAAGAGCCGAGGAGGAAATGCTGGGGTTGATGGTGGTTGGGATCTCCCAGAGCGGCAGCTGGGCACTGGATGGAAAGGAGCAGATACCGCCCAAAACCGAGAGGGGGAGGAGAATGGCCGGTGCCGGGAAAGGGAGGGGAGGGGCCGGTCTGTCCGTCTCAGTCAGTCCGCCTCCCCCGCCCGCTTGGGCGGCTGTCGCTGCTTTCTCCGGAGAAGGAGGAGGTGGATGGATAAAAGGATGATGATGGTGAAGGCGGGGAGGGGCCTCCGTGTGTGTGTGTGCGCGCGCGTGTAGCCCTAAGTCGCTGGGGCAGGCAGAAGAGCTTTCTTTCTCCGGGCTGGGCGGGGCTGGGGTCCCGAAGTAGCCCCGGTGAGCAGAAAGCCGGGCTCCAGGTACGCAGCCTACAAGGCGCCGTCAGCAGGCGGCCACGGAGCTCTCCGTGGTGCTGAAGGGGCCGCCCGGCTGTGTGAGAGGCGGGCGGTGTGAACGCGCGTGGAGTTGTATCTGGAAAGCGTATGTGCCTGCCTGCGTGACGGGTGGTGGGTGTGTGACTGTGTATGATTGATGGTGTGAATGTCGCCCGAGCAGGCAGGGGGCTATGCTGCTGCGCGCAACTGCGTATGAATGGTTGTGTGAGCGTCTTTGTGTGTGATTCTGTGTGGGGAAACGCTTCCTCCGATGCTTGAGCTCCCCTGCTTTGAAACCGTGTGGAGGGGAGGAAATGCCCCTAGACGCTGGTCTTTCACAAGTGACACTAAGGACACTTTGTAACCTAGAATACGTAAGTTGTGAATGTAGCTGATGGGGGAAAGAAAGCGGCAGAGAGAGACACTTGAAAATGGCTTGCACTTTCTCGCTCATGTAGTCTTTACTTCTCATTTACAGAGCTGGCCAATGAATAACCGTTTAAGTATGATTTTTAGGAAAGGTCTTTGAGGTGGACACCTCCCCCCCCCCAACATTGAAAGACTTCCTCGCTGAAGACCCTGAGGACCACTCAACTCCCCCCACCCCACCACACACACACACACACCCTTTTCCGCTGTCAGATTCAGAGCTTGTTTTATTTGGGACTGCGTCCCCAGCTGGCTGGACGGTCTGGAATCTCGGGAGGTGGCTTTTTAGAGGGTGTTGACCACTGCTTTTAATTTACATTGCTGTATGTTATTTTATGGCACTTCAGTACTGAATGTGGCTGAGAGAGCCAGCGGTTGTCTTTGATGTCATCATGCCCACCCGAGATGGGGGCAGCTGAGTGGCAGAGCATTCAGCAGATGGTCCCAGGTCCACTCCCTGGCATCTCCAGGTAGGGCTGGGAAAAGACTGGAGAGCGGCTGCCGGTCAGGGCAGACAGTCCTGAGCCAGATGGACCAGTGGTCTGACACATTAAACACATCTCCCTATGATGTATCGCTGCTCAAAACTGTGGGTGCAAATGGATGCCTGTGCAAAGCTTTGGCTGCATATCAAGGCAGTTTCTGCATGAGGGTGTGTGTGGAGGTATCACATTGTGAGTGATACCCTGCATGAAACTGTGGGGGTGTGCTGGCTCTCAATGGTGACTATATGCCTGTGGAAGAATGTGTCAGTTGCATGCCATCATGGACCTGACTGTGCAGTCCTCCTATGCATGTGCCTCTGAGGACTGTCTCCAGGAATCCATAAGACTCCATGCCTTTCTGTCTAGAGAGATCCAAGGTGCTGATGTCTCAATGCTGTGTGACAATGTGATGCTTCACCTGTGTGCAAACTGTGCCAGCTTCTGGCTTTGTTTCATACCAAGTTATTGTCTGTGCTTCTGTGTGGATCTTGATGGTTGGCTAAAGCTATGAGCGATCTGTGTGAGGTTCCCTCCCTCTGGGTGCATCCTTTGGCATCCTGTTCTGTGAGCACCATTTGGTGGCACACTATTTCTAGTAGAGGCACATTGACAAAAATCAGAGGTGCTGAAAAACTGCATGCACCAAACACACACAGAGAGAGATATAAATAATCTTCCTCCTCGTCCCCATCCCTTCCTTCCCACATGTACACAGCTCTCTGCCTCTGATGCCCTGGGAGACCTGCAGGATGCCAGATACAGCTTTGGGGGCTGCCACTAACATCTTTCCCCACCTTCAGCAGAGAAAAGCATGCCACATAACCCCATTTGTATTTCCATATGTCTGTCCCTCCTCCTCCTCCTCCTCCTCCTCCTCCTCCTCCGGGATTCCCCTCCCTCCACCCTCAGGGGATTAGGGAGAGATTATCTGCTCTTGGCAGCCATGGACCCTGCTGGAGAGAGACCCTGCAGTGTCAATGTGAACACAGGAACCTAGGAAGCTGCCTTATACAAAGTCAGACCATGGGTCCAAATAGTTCAGACTTGTCTTTCTTGACTGGCAGCTGCTCTCCAATGTTTCAGGCAGGAGTCTCTCCGAACCCTAGCTGGAGATGCCAGGCTGAGGGGGTGAACCTGGAACTTTCTGCATGCATGCATGCAGATGCTCTTCCACTGAGTTATGGGCCCATCCCCTAAGGGGAAGCTCTTACAGTGCTCACACGCAGTCACCCATCCAAATTACAAACCAAGGCAGACCCTGCTTAGCAATGGGGACAATTCATCTTCACTACCACAAGACCAGCTCTCCTCCCGGTCAGTACTGGGCTTGATGGTCCAGTGGTCTGACTCAGTAAAAGGCAGCTTGAGAGGTCCAGACTGACTGTACCTCTGCTGCACACACACAATGAATGGACAAGGAGTTATCAAGGAAGTGAAAAACATCAGCGGAGAGGCCTCAGCTCATCTCATTTACATTTCCCTTTTGGTAAGGAGATGAGCTCACTAGTTCAGAAGTCACAGACTCCCCCACACCCTGCGGCACCTGCCCCGACCTGCACACACCTGCGGTCATGTGGAGCCTACTTCTTTGTGGCAATATCCCCTGTGGCTACAAGTTGGTGTGAAAATACCATAGCCACATGGGTGAGACTGGTTGCTTGGTTTTTTGTCATTTCCACCCCACCCACACCAGGAGAATAGAAGCCTCCATGGACCTGGCATTGCTCCCACAAGATGAGGTAGCGACATGGCCAGGAGTCTCCATTGGTCACTTTTCTCTCATCCTAACCTACCTCGCAGGGTTGTTATGAGGATAAACATACCCTTAGACACTGTTCTGGGCTCCTTGAAGGATGAGTGGGGGCATACATGGAAATAAATAAATAATAAAATGTTGGCCTCCTATGGCATGTGCCTGTGCTTTACTGTTTTCTTTTTTTGTTTTGTTGTGTTTACATGGTTTTAATTGTGCTTTTTATTTTGAAAATACTGCTTTTAACATTGTTGCACACTGCCCTTGATCATGTTTTTGGAAGAACGATGATCTACATTTTACAATAAATAAAACCCCTGCTAACTTGGCAAAGAGGCACCTTTTAATGTGGTGATTCTCTTTTATTTAGCAGGGAGAGAGTAACTGGACTTATCCACCCACCCAGCACAGTACCTCCAGTGACTGGTGTCTATCTTATGTTTCTTTTTAGTTTGTGAACCCTTTGGGGACAGGGATCCATCTTATTTATTTATTATTTCTCTGTGTAAACCGCCCTGAGCCATTTTTGGAAGGGTGGTATAGAAATTGAATGAACGAATGAATGAATGAATGAATGAATGAAATTAAATAAAGCAGGGAATGGTAGGTCTCATTTTTCAAATGATAAAATATGTTTGTGAGCAAGGAAACCGAATTCTCCCTCTCCTTGTATTACTTCCACACACTCCATCACTACAGGTATTCCCTTCCAGTACTGAAGGTGGGTCAGGCTGGTCCACACCGTCAGAGATGGATAACACCCCAGGGAAAGACTTATCCACAGGAACAAGATAAGGCTGTTGAGGGTCAAGCTTCCATCATCTGTGTGCACTTTTTCTTGTACAAAATTAGACCTTCCCGCTCCACTTAAGATACAAATGGAGCAGACACACGCATGAACAAACATGGCTGCCCCTTTTCACATCTAGTTTAGTCCGGACTCGAGACTAGGGATGGGAGTTAGGGGAGGGGTTTGTGGGCAGAGAGCAGGAGCAGACTGTGGCCTGTCTTGTTACTTCTCCAGTTACAAATCCTGTGGGGCACTTTGGGTCCATGTCCCTGAAGACCAAAGGGGACCGCTGTATCATGGGGCCCCAGTGTACGGCCCGAGGGCACATGATACAGCCACTTTGCTGAAGCTAAGCAAGTGTGGCTCTGATCAGAGACTGCCTGGGAATAGCATATGGGCGTGAGTGATATCAGTGTAATGCTGCAGTCAATACATACAATATATAATAGCAGCTAAGAGACTGAGCTATAAATCAGGAAGTCCCTCGTTTGCATCTTGCATCTGCCGTGAACTTACTGGATGGACTTCAGCTAGCCACTCTCTCTCAAACCTCAGCCTCTCATCTGCAGCACAGAATGACAATATGGACTTAGATAGCTGCCATCTATGGAGCCAGACCTTTGGCCCATCTAGCTTAGGATTGTCTACAGCCCTCCAGTGTTTCAGGCAGGAGTCATTCCCAGCCCTAGCTGGAGGCACCAGGGATGCCACCTGGAATGGTCTGCATGCAAAGCAAATGCTGTGCCCTTGAATTAGAGCACCCTTCCCCTACACTGAACTATTTCACAGGCTTGCTGGAAGGATGACAAGATAGGTTGGAGTTGGGGCTGTAGCTCAGAGGGACCGTTGCATGCAGAAGGTCCCATGTTCAATCCCCAGCATCTCCAGGTAGGGCTGAGAAAAATCCCTGCCTGAAGGCCTGGAGTGCCGCTGCCAGTCAGAGTCGTCAATCCTGAGCTAGATGGATCAATGGTCTAACTCAGTAGGCAGCAGTGTCTTACATCCCTAAGATGTGTCCGAGTGCCTTGAAGACGCCAAAATAATTTGCATCAGTGCCAGGTATGACTGGTTCCCAAGGCTGGGGTGCACTCAAGAGCAGTAGTGTGTGTGTGTGTGTGGTGGGGGTGGGGGGGTCTGGAGATCTCAGTGTCTGCAGTAAAAAGCAGATCCTTCCCCCACCCCACACAACCACGAGGCTTCCAGTCGCAGGGCATGGTCCCCCGGGAGGCCTGTTGCTGATGCCCTTTGCCCTCAGTGCCTGTCAATCACAAGGAAGGGCCAGACTGAGTCTCAGCTCTCCTCTGCCCTGAAGGGTGCAGCAGACTCTGGGCAAAGCAGGGTTAAGGCACCAGCTGCCAACTCCCGCTGAGCACTGATTCAGCAGCTAGAGCTCCCAGAGCGCTTTGATCAACCAGCCGCCAGCGCCTCTGATCCCACACAGGCAGGGGCCGGAAAACAGAGGGAGGGATGTGGACCTGCCGCCCTTGGCACTGGGCATCCGACTCCTGCTGAGCCCTCCCCCGGCAGGCCCAGGCTGGCCTAGCCCTGGCTTACCCTGCCTCAGCGGAGCGGCAGGAGCTTAGCCCTGGAGCAGCGTGCAAAAGGGGTATGATTAAGACACTTGTGCAGATCAAGCTGCCTCGTGCTGAGTCAGGCCCTCGGTCCATCGAGTTCAGTATTGTCTACCCTGACCGGCAGCAGCTCCCCAGAGGATTTCCCTGCCCGACTGGGAGATGCCAGGGATTGAAGCAGGTGTCCTTCCACGCAGCGATGACTGATCCCCAGTGAATTTGTGCTGCTCCTGTTAAAAATGCGGGGCTGTGACGATTTCTCTCTCACATACGCCACAGCCTTTTGAAAAAAGAAAAGAGTGTGTTTTTTTTAAAGGCTGGACGGTGACAAAAGGTTTACATACAAAACACTTCCAGACGTTAAAAATGGCATATAACCCATGCGGCATTCATACAGTATGGTTTGTGCTGTTAACTGCAGATGTGTACCATTGCCTCAGATTCACAAAGCCTATCAGAAGCTCTGTTTGCATATGATGTCCATGCAGGACAATCGGCGTACATGTATGCATTTACAGATCTGTACACACATACAGTTATTCACTCGCTATGTTCAACACACATCCAGTAGTATACTTTCTATCTGTACCCTGTACTTGAGGGGGGCCTGTTCCCAAGTTCACGGTTTAAATGAACACATAGGAACATAGGAAGCTGCCATATACTGAGTCAGACCATTGGTCTATCTAGCTCAGTATTGTCTTCACAGACTGGCAGCGGCTTCTCCAAGGTTGCTGGCAGGAATCTCTCTCAGCCCTAACTTGGAGATGCTGCCAGGGAGGGAACTTGAAACCTTCTGCTCTTCCCAGAGCGGCTCCATCCCCTGAGGGGAATATCTTGCAGTGCTCACACATCAAGTATCCCATTCATATGCAACCAGGGCGGACCTTGCTTAGCTAAGGGGACAAGGCATGCTTGCTACCACAAGACCAGCTCTCCTCTGGAATGCGCAGTCATTCACAAAGAAACATGTATACAGACATCAGTATGCATACACAGTGTAAAGTTTGGTTAGGGCTAGAGGTAAAGTGTGCTGTCAAGTCGCTTTCGACTCCTGGCGCCCACAGAGCCCTGTGGTTTTCTTTGGTAGAATACAAGAAGGATTTACCATTGCCTCCTCCCACACAGTAAGAGATGATGCCTTCCAGGATCTTCCTATATCGCTGCTGCCCAATATAGGTGTTTCCCATACAGGTGTTTCCTGGGAAGCATATCACCGGGATTTCGAACCGGCAACCTTCTGCTTGTTAGTCAAGCATTTCCCTGCTGCGCCAATTAAGGTGACTTGGGTAGGGCTACAATCTGTTAATCATGGTAGCGACACAGAGTCTCCAAATTCAGAGTACTAGAGGATTCAGAACACCAGATGCTTGGGGGCAACATAGGAGGAGGAAGACCTTCAAACCTTGTTTGTGGACTTGGTTGGGCCACAGTGGGAACTGCAGGGCGCGGGGGCTGTAGGCTAGAGACAAACCTTTGCTCTGATCTAGGAGAGCTCTTCTTAATATGGCAATCAGTCTACAGGGGAGACGAGCTAGTCTTGCAGTAGCAAGCACAAATGGTCCCCTTTGCTAAGCAAGGACTCCTGGGGCCTGCATTTGGATGAGTGACGACATATGAGCAGCGCTGTCTGCTGTAAGATATTCCCCTGAGCAGATGAGGCCGTAGAGCATCTGTTCCCTCCCTGGCATCTCCAGGAGGCTTTACACACAGAGCTTCTGCCTCGAATCTCCTCCAGAGGAGAGTGTGTGCGTTCACACACCAGCCAAACTTACCCCGAAGTCCCTTCGAGATCCTTGGACCCACTTCACACAGAAAGCGGGCTTTGTCTTGCAAATTCTAACTTAACTTGATGTTTTTTCTGGGTTTCTCAAATGCTGGTTTTAAGCTACTTTTTGGAGCAAATAGGGAGAGGCACTGACATAGAATCATTAGCATGATAAGAGGGATACTCTCTTTACAAATGCAGATGTAGTTCTTTAGTAATCTCCACCCTGCCTTGGCCAGAAGGAAAACACGGAAGCATGCCATGTGAACTTGCAAAAACAAAACTCGAGAGCAGAGGGGAGGGGCTGCTTCCCTCAATGCCGCAAGTATAGTTCGAAGGGGCTTCACTCAACATTGACCCCGCAGCATGAAGCCATATGCGAATAACTCCCCAGTAGTGCTGGGAGAGGCTCCTGGCTGAAACCTTGGAGAGCCACTACCAGTCAGTGTAAGCAATGCTGAGCTAGATGGACCAAGGGTCTGACTGAGTCTAAGGCAGCTTCCTATGCTCCTCTGATAGTTCCTTTGCAGCAATGAATCCATTCAGCTTTTGTCCTATGTAAAGCATCTCTGATTCAATGGCTCGTGATGAGACTTGAGTTGATAGTGATGGCAATGCAATGATCAGAGGTGGCACAAGATATTTTGGTGCCTGAAGCAGGGTGCCAAATACTGCTTTGCCCCTTGCCCCCGGTAGGGGCAGCCCCCTTTCAAAGTAGATCCTTGCAAACCTTGAAAGTGGTGCAGGGGGTGATGATGACTATTGGCTAACATGATGCCCAGTGTGATGGTTCCGTCATGCTGCACCCTGGGGCCACTGGGGCCTTCTAATAAGGTAGCCCTGACACTGTTCAGAAGCAGAAGTTGGAGGAGCATGTAGGCTTACCCATTCGCACCAGTAGGGAAATCTGTGGGAATGCTGCTTCCACAACCGCTGATGCTGAAAAGTGTCAGGATTGCCATCAGATTCCGGAGCAGCCTTGAAGCGCCGCATCGTGGAGCCATCATGCTGCGCCTCATGTTAGCCGCTGTTTCTTGAGTGCGTAACAAACAAGGCATTGTACAGATCAGCAATGCCAAGACCCTGCCAGCAGGCTTATAATCTGAATAGACAAAAGGAAGAAGAGAGGCATTAAGTTTAAATTAAAACAAATCAGGGAAGGCCTGGGAGAATTAAAAAATAAACAACAGGCTCTGCCATAAAATAGCAGGGCAATTCTCAGCTTGGCAGCCTGATCCTAGGCACATGTATTCAAAAGAAAGCCCTGCTGGTTTTAAGGGGGCTTTCTTTGGGAAACCAGCTTGAGTCTATGCATGTCTACTCAGAACTAATTCCCCATAATGTCTGTGAGGTTTACTCTCAGGGAAGGGGGCTGAAATTCTATGTGCTCAAGGCTCAAATGCTCCAAAGTTAGCCCCATTGAACAAAGTGAGACTTACTTCTGGATAAGCGTGCATAGGTTTGGATTCCGAATGTGCATGTTTACTCAGAAGTAAGTCCCACTGAGTTCAATGGGACTTACTTTCAAGTAAATGTGCATAAAAATAGAAGTGCCCTGCTGTATCCAATCAAGAGTCCCTACCTTGTCTGGCATCCTGTTTCCCACAGTGGCCAAGCAGATGGCTCTGGAAAGCCCAGAAGTGGAGCAGGTAGGTAAATAGACCTCTCCTGCTGCTGTCGGATATTCAGTTACTGCCCCAGCACCTGGAGGTGGCTAATAGTCATCATAAGTAGCCAGCCATAGATGGACTTCTTCCAATTGTCCTCCATGATTTATCCGCTGTGCATAGGACTGCAGCCAGAATAGTCCTGCAAAGAATAACCTACATCCTAGTGTTGTGATAAGAATAACTAAGATTTAAAAAATGATAATACATGTTGCATCTTAGAATTGCTTATTATGCACCCTGCATACATAATAAAGTGTGATGTAAATGATAAGGAAAGACGCTCTTCCTACTTCCCGATTCCGCTATTTCTAAAAAAGAATATCTTCTCCTGCAGCGGAATATCAACTTTAACACTATGCACTGAAAAGCTCCTTATATTCTTTCAGCTGAAATGTTTGGAAACATCCCATTGTAGCTTTGCATGAATGTGTGCATGATTTAAAGATTCAATTTAAATAGATTTCCACAGAAAACAAAATAATTTCCAGGACCTGTGTAATATTTTGATTTCCCGAACAAGTGGTTTCGGCTATTTTCTGCTAGCTTGCTTCATTTGTTCATTCCCTTCCCTGTTGGCCATCTCAAATGTGGAAGAGAGAGAGAGAGATTTAAATAAAGTTACATGTGCATGGCTGGACTGTAAAGCACGGCAGCAAATACCAATCCAAACTCAATTTGAACAATGTAATCAAAATTGTTATCAATGCTCAAGCAGCTGCAGCTGACCCTAAAGAGTGCTTTGCATATCTCATCTCTAGTATGCTAGAAGAAATCAAAACTATTCAGAGGACTAAACGAGGTCATTCACACAATCCAAAACTGTGTTCTATCTGGGTATGGGAGCTGGGTGTGCTCCCAATTTTCGGTTGTGTAGAAGCAAGGTAGGAGGAAAAGCTACCCTGGTTTTCCTCCTACCTTGCTACCACACAATCATTTCTACTACCTAGATTTTTCTCCTACTTTGCTTCCACACAACTGAAAATTGGGAGCATACACAGCTCCCAAACCTGGATAGAACAGTTTTTGATCGTGTGACCCAAAATGTATTGCAACAACAGTTGAAAGTCTTGCCACAAAAGTGAAAGTCAGATGCCGCTTTGTCCCATACTAGGTGTGTGTGGACACACAGGGTCAGTTACCCCTGCTAAATGAGCAAAGAGGCACCTTTTAAAGTGGCAATTCTCTTATATTTAGCAGCGAGAGAGCAACTGTCCCTGTCCAACCCCAGCACAGCATCCCTCCAGTGGCTGTTACTGGTGGTGTAAAGCAGAGGTGTAATTATAATAGGGCAAGGAGAGACAGTTGTCTAGGGGCCCACTGCCTTGGGGGGCCCCTAGAGGTAAGGCAGTGGACTGACTCCCCACGCCATGCACCAGCTCGACCTTACTTCAATTGTATTCATCCTCCAAAATTTGTCTCTGGGCCCACTCCAACCTTGCTGCGCCCCTGGTGTAAAGGTAAAGTGTGCCGTCAAGTCAATTTTGACTCCTGGCACCCACAGAGCCCTGTGGTTGTCTTTGGTAGACTACAGGAGGGGTTTACCATTGCCTCTTTCCGTGGAGTATGAGATGATGCCTTCCAGCATCTTCTTATATTGCTGATGCCTGATATAGTATCAGTGGGGATCCAAACCGGCAACCTTCAGCTTGTTAGTCAAGAATTTCCCCACTGTGCCACTTAAGGTGATTACTGGTGGTGTACCTTATATTTATTTTTATATTGTGATCCCTTTGGGGGCAGGGAGGGAACCAGATGATGATGATGATGATGATGATTGATTGATTGATTTTTCTATGGTAACCATTGAGAACTTTTGTTGAAATGTGGTACATAAATATTTATAGTAGCAATACTTCAGTGGGCAGCTGAAGTAGTCCTATAGAGAAACTCCTGAGTTGTGTTGTTGAGTAACTCATTCAGGATTTACTCATCATTTCATTTCCATCTCTTCAGCATAAATACTTGTGAGCTTCCAGGCAGTGGCAGCATAAAAAAAAGTTTGGGGGACACACAGTAGGGGCAAAGTACATTCTGGAGGAGGTGAACTTTGTCACACATGTTAGATTTGTGAAAGAAAAATCATGGTTCACATTAATGTGCCCATCTGAAATATAAATGGAACTGAACCCATGGTGAACATGTCCCAAAGCAGAATAAGAATATAGCCAAAGGGAAAAAAAACACATACCCCCCAAATGATGCTTCTTTATCTGGGCAAATATATGCTCCCTAACCTATGTTGGCTGAGTACTGTGAAGAGGAACATAGTAACACAGACAGCAGCTGCCATATACCAAGTCAGACCATTGGTCCCTCTAGCTCAGGCAGGAGTCTCTCTCAGCCTGTTGGCCTCTCAACATCTTGAAGATGCCAAGGAGGGAACTTAGGACCTTCTGCCTGCAAGCATCTGCATGGAGTGGCCCCATCCCCTGAAGGGAATATCTTACACTGCTCACACATGTGGTATCCCATTCAAATACAAACCAGGGCAGACCCTGCTTAGCAAAAGGGGCAATTGATGCTTGGTACCACAAGACCAGCTCTCCTCTTTGGAATGGGAGGCATGTGTGGGCAGGTTTTACAGGCTGAGAAGGTATATAGCAGGCACAGTCAATGCAGGGTCCAAATTCAAATAAGCTCCATGCACATGAAGCTGCTTCTCTCCACTTTCTCTGTTCTGACCAGGTGATGCATAATAGCAAAGAGCACAAGTTATGGGCTAGGAGCTCCCAGTTCAAAGCGCAGCCTGGTTAGCAATGTACAGGCCCAGCTGTGCACAAACTTGGTTTCCACTGCACAGTGTGGTATGTGTGTGTGTTTTTGCACTGCACAGAATGTGTCCAGCTGCATATTAGAATAAACCTTGCACTATACATGACCTAACTAGCAGGGTCATTACAGTTCTTAGAGCTGGAGGCAGGCAGCTAAATGCAAAGGGAAATGACCTTTGCTTAATATTTTCCAAAGTTCATGAGAAAAAGACACAGGGAGGGAGAAGACCTGGGTGGTGGGGGAGTGGGTGTCTCATGTTGAATCTTAGCAGCATCCTCAATCAACTTAACATATGAAGCAGCATATAAGACACTGCCTTACTCTGAGTCATGAGTTCCCACTGTTCTTTTTTACCAGAGCCTGTTGTTACTTTTTGGTAACTGTGTATGAATCTTCAGGTTAAAGAAGCGAAAGGGGAGGCCACCAACCTGAAGCTGCATGTGCTTGGTGGGGTTTTTCTTTATTTTATGGCTTATTGGGTTCATTTTTGCACATCGCACTGGTCGAGCTGCAGGTAGAGTTGCTCCTGAGGAGACACAGGGATGCAGATTCTCCTCCCCACCCCTGGTGGAAGCATTTGAGGAGTTCTACCCAGCGGGGAAATGGTTGAACAAGCAGAAGGTTGCCGGTTCGAATCCCTGCTGGGACTATATCAGGCAGTAGCGATATAGGAAGATGCTGAAAAGGCATCATCTCATACTGCACGGGAGGAGGCAATGGTAAACCCCTCCTGTATTCTACCAAAGCAAGCCACAAGGCTCTGTGGGCGCCAGGAGTCAAAATCGACTTGATGGCACACTTTGCCCTCATTTTACTGAACTCCCTGCTGTCAAGCCTAAAAACCTATATATTCCCCCCAAAAGTGTCTTTCCTCCCACACACCCCAAATTGTGAGGAGCTGCTCCTCAAACTTTCCCCCTGTCTGCATCCCTGTATTAAGAAAGAACTTAGCAAGGGAGAGGGCTAATCTATTGTAAGGGAGCTATTTTAAACCCTAAACAGCTTGGCTCTGCTAAGATGAAGACTGGGATATAAAAGGAGGAGTATTGCAGTAATTTTGTCTGTTTGAGTTGGCACACACTATCAAATGCGTTCGTTAATTGTTGCAGGGTTTCCCCACTTTCTATTTATCTTCCCCTTTCTTCAGCAACCTGTCCGAAGGATGTATGGGGACTGTGTTTCTGACACTTTGGAAGAGATTGCCAGAGTCTGATATCTTCATAACTGGTTTTCTACGAAAAGTCTGGTTCAAGCACTGAGATTTCAGTATTGCAAGTACAGATGTTTTTTGTACTACTGTTCCATGCCAGATCTAGGCACAAGCTAAGTAAGCTACAGCATAGGGCCTCACATTATGAGAGCCCTCTCT
The DNA here is from genome assembly GCF_027244095.1 of Hemicordylus capensis. Classification (NCBI taxonomy): domain Eukaryota; kingdom Metazoa; phylum Chordata; class Lepidosauria; order Squamata; family Cordylidae; genus Hemicordylus; species Hemicordylus capensis. The sequence continues at coordinate 264,603,506 of NC_069658.1, forward strand.
GAATACCAAAACTGAAACCCCCTAAACTTCAAGTTTTATACAAGGTTTTGTCATAAAAGGTACATCTAATGAAAATTGGCTTATTGCAAGGTTACTGTTTTTGTTAGATTATTGGTTTTTTTAGTTGCATCTTTGCCATGTAAAAAGAAAGTTTTATTACTTCTACTCTGTGTGTGTGTGTGTGTGTGTGTGTGTGTGTTTAAATCATGCTATGGGGCCTTTGAAGCTTGACATTGCTTAGGGCCTTAACATGTCATAATCTGGCCCTGCCCCTGTTTCTGGATGTTGGTAGAAGACTGTTGTGTTTTGCATCTGATCTCCATATATGGCTGTTTAAGCTGTTTTTAATTGGTCTGTTTGAATTTTGGTATTTTAATTGCTTTGCTTTTATTTTGTAAACTGCCTAGAGATTTGATGGGGGTTGGGTAGGTGGTTTATAAAATATATAAAATCATTTGCCATCTGCAAAAATGAGGATAATTGTTCCTGCCTACAACACAGGACTATGGTAAGAATTACTGAGATATTGTATTCTGAAATGTGCTATTTAAAAAATGGTAATAAGGATTAACTTGCTAAATTTAATTAGTCACAATGACAATTTTTGCATTGGGTTTTCAACAGCAGCAGCCCCAGCCAAAACATATGGGCTGGGGTGAAGCCTGTTGCCATCTCATCTTGCCCCAAGCCCTTGCTGCCACTTAGAGCTGCTGAGGAGTAGAAGAGATGGCAGCCAGGGGGCGCTCTTACCTCTGCAGCCTGAAGGAGGAGAAGCCTCAGAATCAAACAATATATAATTGGAATTTCCTAGCTGCCATTGCAACTTGTTGGATGACCAAAGAATTTTCAAGTGCCAAAAGTGTAATGGCCACTCATCTGCCATGAGACCAAACCACTCCATTGCCAAATTATATGAAGCAACAGTTTCCCTCTGGAGTCAACATACATCCTACAATGCATGTATGGAAGCTGAATGCAAACCTTTCAGATAAGAGTGTGTGTGGGGGGGTGGGGGTGGGGGGCAGGTCTATCACAGTACAGTATATATACACTGATAACTGATATATGTTTGTGTTCTCTCTCTCTCTCTCTCTCTCTCTCTCTCTCTCTCTCTCTCTCCTGGTTTATGTAGCATATTTGTATACCACTCACTACCCAAGTCTCTAGGCAGTTTATATACATGTATGGAGGGAAGGAACTTAATAGGGAATTTCAGAAAGCTGTTAGAAGAGACAAGGAGCAGTACTACAATGACATCTATAAAGAACTCAGAGGGAGGTTGCAACCTCGAATTGGTATGTTAAGGGATGTCAAAGGACAGATAGTAACTGATTCAGAGAAGATCAAACAGAGATGGAAGGAGTATACTGAAAATCTGTACAGCAGGGATGTCAACATCCAAGAGACTCTAGAAGATATTCCCTACTCGCAAGAATCTCTAGTATGGGAAGATGATCAGCACTCTGGTCATTTTCAAGTCAGAAGGCTACAGGAATTGATGGAATAGCCACAGAAATATGGCAGGCAACAGAAAAAGAATCAGTCAAGGCTCTAACCAAACTATGCCAGCAAATTTGGAGAACAACACAGTGGCCAACAGATTGGAAGATGTCAGTCTACACACCCATACCAAAGAAAGGAGACTTAACAGATTGTGCAAACCATCGCACAATATTCTTAATTTCACATGCTAGCAAAATCATGCTCAGGATCATCCAATGCAGATTAGAGCCCTACGTAGAAAGGGAAATGCTGGATGTTCAAGCTGGTTTCAGAAAAGGCCGAGGAACAAGAAACATCATTGCTGATGCACGCTGGATAATTTAGAAAGCCAAAGAATACTGGAAAAGAGTCAATATGTGCTTTATTGACTACAGAGAATCCTTTGATTGCGTTGACCATGTCAAGTTGTAGAATATCCTTAGGAAAATGCATGTCCCAGAACATCTCATTGTTCTCATGAGATACCTATACACAGAACAGGAAGCCACAGTCCAGATAGAATATGCTGAAACAGGCTGGTTCCAGATTGGAAAAAGGAGTAAGACAAGACCATATACTTTCTCTTTCTTTATTCAATTTATATGCTGAAAATATACTCTGAGAAGCTGGATTGGAAGAAGATGAGTGTGGTTTTAAAGTTGGATAAAGAAAAATCAATAACCTGCACTACGCTGATGACACCACTCTGATAGCCGAGAATGTGGATGATCTGCAAGCTCTAGTAATGAAAGTCAAGGAGAACAGTGAAAAAATGGGACTACAACTAAATGTCAAGAAGACTAAACTAATGACGACAGGTACAGCAACCAGCCTCAGAACTGACAATGAAGACATTGAAGTGGTGGATAGCTTCTGCCTTTTAGGATCAACCGTCAACAATAAAGGATCCAGCAGTCAATACGCCGCAGACTAGCACTTGGTAGGGTTGCAATGAAGGCCTTGGAAAGGATATTTAGATGCCATGACGTGTCTACACCTACAAAGATTAGCATCGTTTGGACCACGGTTTCCCCCGTGACACTCTATGGATGTGAAAGCTAAACTTTGAAGAAGCAAGATAGAAAAAGCATTGTTGCTTTTGAACTTTGGTGCTGGAGAAGACTTTTGAGGATATCATGGACAGCCAAGAAAACAAACAAATGGATCATAGAAATTAATCCAGAATTCTCACTCAAGGCACAAGTGACCAGGCTCAAACTATCATACATTGGACACATTATGCGAAGAACCAGCTCCCTTGAGAAGTCCGTAATGCTGGGAAAAGTTGAAGGCAAGAGAAGAAGAGGGAGACCAGCAGCAAGGTGGATGGACTCGATCACGACAGCAGTGAATGCACCACTGAGAGACCTTAAAGGCCAAGTTGAATACAGATCATCCTGGAGAGAATCTATCTATGTGGTCACTAAGAGTCGACACCAACTTGACGGCACTTAATCAATTAATCAACGGAGGGCAGGTCTATCAATGGCATCTATAGGCCACCTCCACCCATCTGGTGTCTATAGGCCACCTCCACCCTCAGAGGCAAGATGTTGCTAAATACCAGTTGCAGAGGAGCAATAGCAAGAGAGAAGGCATACCTCACCTCTTGCCTGTGGGCTTCCTCTTGCCTGTGGGCTTCCCAGAGTCATACCTCACCTCTTGCCTGTGGGCTTCCCAGAGGCATCTGGTGGGCCACTGTGTGAAAAAGAATGCTGGACTAGATAGGCTTTGGGCCTGATCCAGCAGGGCTGTTCTTATGTTCTTCAGTAACATACAATGGCCGATATGAGAAAAATTACTCACAGTAGTTCCGTTGAAATTAAAAGGACAAGTTAGACAATGACTAACTTGTCCTTTTAATTTCAATGGGACTACTTGGAGTACATTTCCCCAATGTCTCCAATAGCTCAACTTTCACAAAAATATTTGTGTCAATCACAGGAATTTGGGAATAAAAAATACTTCACACTGATAAAGAGAACGTCTTCTTCATTATGATCCCCACTGCCCATTGAGGTCGTCCGGAGAGGTCCGTCTCCAGTTGCCGCCAGCTCGGCTGGTGGCCACACGGGGATGGGCTTTCTTGGTTGCTGCCCCAAGTCTGTGGAATGAGCTCCCTACTGAGATACGATCCTCCCCATCTCTGACAATTTTTAGAAAGCATTTGAAAACCCACTTCTTTACCCAAGCTTTCTCTGTTCTTTAAAATCTTAAGGTTTTAATTCGTGGTTGATTTTAAATTGTTTTGTTTTAAGTTTTTGTATATATTTTAACTTGTTTTATACTATTGTTAACTGCTCAGAGATGAAAGTTTGGGGTGGTGTACAAATGTAATAATAAATAAAAATAAGTAAATAAAATAATAATAAATAAACAGTGAGGGCATAGCTTGCAACCTTAATGCAGTATGGGGAAAGTTAACCCTTGTAAATAGGATGGTTTGTCATGATTTCCCTTAAAGGAGGCATGCCATCTGATAACTATGATAGTACTTTTTTTCATATTAGCACCAAAGTCATGGTTTTATTTATTTATTCATTAGCATTTTCTTATATACTGCCTCCTCAAAAGACTCTAGGTGGTGGGTTATACTTCTGACTTCTCAGTTTGGCTCCAGTTCTACAAACAGAACAATCTGTTTGTAGAATCATAAGAGTTTCAAAATTGTCTTGAAAAACTAAAAATTAAGAAATTACCAAGCCCGTTGGCATCCACCCAAAAGTTCTGAAGGAACTCAAATGTGAAATTGCTCACCTCCTAGCAAAAATATATAACTTGTCTCTACAATCAGGCTCTGTACCAGAGGACTGGAAAGCAGCCAATGTGACTCCAATTTTCAAAAAGGGATCCAGAGGGGATCCGGGAAATTACAGGTCAATCAGCTTAACTTCGGTGCCAGGTAAATTGATGGAAAGCATACTTAAGGACAAAATTGTTAGACATATAGAAGAATAGGCCTTGCTGAAGGAGAACCAGTATGGCTTCTGCAAGGGCAAGTCTTGCCTCACTAATCTTTTGGAGTTCTTTGAGAGTGTCAACAGGTATGTGGATAAAAGTGATCCAGTTGACATAGGATACTTGAACTTCTAAAAAGCTTTTGATAAAGTTCCCCACCAATGGCTCTTGAGTAAACTTAGCAGTCATGGAATAAGGGGACAGGTTAATGTGTGGATCGGTAACTGGTTGAAGGACAGGAAACAGAGAGTAGGAATAAATGGACAGTTTTCACAATGGAGGGAGGGAGGAAGTGGGGTCCCCCAGGGACCAGTATTGGGACCAGTGCTCTTTAACTTGTGATCACTGAGATAAATGATCAACAAGTTGAGGTGACCAACGAAGTGGCCAGATTTGCAGATGACACTAAACTATTTAGGATAGTGAAATCCACAACGGATTGTGAGGAACTCCAAAAAGATCTCTCCAAACTGGGGGAGTGGGCGACAAAATGGCAAATGCGGTTCAGTGTAAGCAAGTGTAAAGTGATGCACTTTGGGGCAAAAACACCAACTTCACATATACGCTGATGGGATCTGAGCTGTCGGTGACTGACCAAGAGAGACATCTTGGGGTCGTGGTGGACAGCTCGTTGAAAGTGTCATCTCAGTGTGCACGGCAACTGTGAAAAAGGCTAATTCCATGCTAGGAATCATTAGGAAGGGGATTGAAAATAAAAATGCTAATACTATAATGCCCTTATACAAATTTATGGTCCTGCCACATCTGGAGTACTACGTACAGCTTTGGTCACCGTATCTTAAGGCGGCTTTTGTAGAACTGGAAAAGGTGCAGAAGAGAGCAACCAAAATGATCAGGGGCCTGGAGCACCTTCCTTATGATGCAAGACTACAACACCTGGGGTCTCTTTACCTTGAAAAGAGGCAACTAAGGGAAGACATGATCGAGGTGTATACAGTTATGCATGGAGTGGAAGGGGTGAACAGAGAAAAAATTTTCTCCCTCTCTCATAACACTTGAACCAGGGGTTACCTCATGAAACTGAAGGTTGGGAAATTTAGGACCAACAAGAGAACATAAGAACATAAGAACAGCTCTCCTGGATCAGGCCCAAGGCTCATCTAGTCCAGCATCCTGTTTCGCACTGTGGCCCACCAGATGCTGCTGGAAGCCACAGGCAGGAGTTGAGGGCATGACCTCTCTCTTGCTATCATTCCCCCACAACTGGTACTCAGAGGCATCCTGCCTTTGAGGCTGGAGGTGGCCCACAGCTTTCCGACTGGTAGCCATTGATAGACCTCTCCTCCATGAAGTTATTCAAACCCTTCTTAAAGACATCCAAATTGTTGGCTGTCGCCACATCCTGTGGCAGTGAGTTCCACAAGTGGATCATGCGTTGTGTGAAAAAGTACTTCCGTTTGTTGGTCCTAGACCTCCTGGCAATCAATTTAATGGAATGACCCCTGGTTCTAGTGTTGTGTGAGAGGGAAAAGAATTTCTCTCTCTCAATTTTCTCCACACCATGCATGATTTTATAGACCTCTATCAGGTCTCCCCGCAATCATCTGTTTTCTAAACTAAAAAGCCCCAGGTGTTGTAGTCTTGCCTCATAAGAAAGGTGCTATAGGCCCCTGATCATCTTGGTTGCCCTCCTCTGTACCTTTTCCAGTTCAACAATGTCCTTTTTTAGATGTGGTGACCAGAATTGTACGCAGTACTCCAAGTGTGGTCGCACCATAGTTTTGTATAAGGGCATTATAATGTTAGACGTTTTATTTTCAATCCGCTTCCTAATGATCCCTAGCATCAGAGGTGTATCAATAGCGCCTAGGGCAAGCATTGAATTTGTGCCCCCTGTCCAAACATCTGACACCCATCTTTCAGGTAACTTTACCATAATATCAGCTGAAAAATACAAGTCAAGTTTGTTAATCTTTTAATATTTCAAAAACTATTTAGCAGTGGATGTAGCCAGACCAAAAAATGCTGGGAAACTACAAATTTCAGTATGCTGGGGCTCATGAAATACCCAAAGACTATGTGGAGGTGTACTTGGAAAACTAAACAGAAGTGCCTGTCTAATTCTCTACTATGCATTGTAGCATCACAATTACATAAGTTTTAAAAATAAATGAGAATTTGACTTTTTCCAGATACTCTGAAAATAATTAAAGGATTTGCAGAGTAAACTGTGTCATTGCTTGGAATATATTCTAGTATTTCAGAAAGACAGTTAAAATGAGAGAAAGAGAGCAAGAAACTCCCAGTGGGCCTTAATACTAAGGATTTCACACTGATTCAAAGACAAACTCACCATTAATAGCCATATTATTACAACATCACATTTAACTCACTTACCTCAAGAAGCAAAGTAAGAGCAAATGAATACAATCTTAGCTCATAAGCTTCAGGTCAGTATTCACAATCCCTGATTCTCTGTACATAGTGCCAAACTAAATATGTGTACAGTGACTTATATTATATTAATTTATTTTTTAAAAGATTTTTACCAGAGGCCATTTGAGCATGCATGGTGGCCATTTTGTTTTCAGTGGCCTTTTAAAAAAAAATGGCACCCCCCTTCAAGTGGCGCCCGGGGCATGTGCCCTGCCTGCCCTACCCTAGATATGCCCCCGCCTAGCATGGAATTGGCCTTTTTCACAGCTGCCGTACATTGAGTCGACACTTTCAACGAGGAAGTACTTTTTCACACAGCGTGTAATTAATCTGTGGAATTCTTTGCCATGGGATGTGGTGATGGCCACAAGCTTTGATGGCTTTAAAAGGGGCTTAGACAGATTCATGGACAGGTCTGTCAATGGCTACTAGATTGATGGCTGTGGGCCACCTCCAGCCTCAGAGGCATGATGCCTCTCAATACCAGTTGCAGGGGAGCAACAACAGGAGAGAGGGCATGCACATACATAGGAACATAGGAAGCTGCCATATGCTGAGTCAGACCATAGGTCCATCTAGCTCAGTATTGTCTACACAGACTGGCAGCGGCTTCTCCAAGGTGGCAGGCAGGAATCTCTTTCAGCCCTGTTTTGGAGATGCCAGGAAGGGAACTTGCAACCTTCTGTTCTTCCAAGAGCAGCTCCATCCCCTGAGGGAAATATCTGACAGTGCTCACACTTCTAGTCTCCCATTCATATGCAACCAGGGCAGACCCTGCTTAGCTAAGGGGACAAGTCATGCTTGCTACCACAAGACCAGCTCTCCTCTCCAGCTCTACCTCTTGCATTCAGCCTCTAGTCCTCAATTGTTCCTGATAACATAACAGAGAGAGTTAAACTCAATACTTCTGTACCTTTATGTCCCCTAAAAGTCCCCAAGACCCACAGTATCCATAATTCCAAATCAAACAATAGGAAACCATCCACTTAAGGTAGGAGAGTTTGCTTGTGAATTTCCATCAGAATAACCACCAGCAGCATTGCAGCGGCACGTAGACCCTGTTTATGAAATATCCTGGGCAGCCCCCCCCCACACACACTCCAGTACTCCTATGCAAGGACATAGAAGAAGAATGGGGGCTCCCCAGTACCTCGTTAGAGGAGCACAACTGCTGTCAGGCCCGAGTCTCAGCAGTGACACATCCTCCCCACCATGCACACACAGCCGTGTCTTGGCGAGGCAGGCCTGGGGCACTCTGCACTGAGAGACTCCCACCTGCCATGTCAGGCTGCTTGGGCAGAGATGATGGGACACAGTGCCACAAGGCACTCCGAGATGGGCTTACTGAAGCGAGAACAGGCAGGCAAGACACACACACACACATGCTCACAGAGGGCATGGCGGAGAGGCACCATTGCTCTCCTGTTGTCAGAGTGTTCAGTGGCATCACCTTCTCCCTCAGATCGGGCCACGGTGGCCTCTGATCCCCCCACAAAGGGCATGTAAAGGAATCCGGTCTTGGAACCAAACAGGGCCCTAAGGAAGGATGGGATATATCTGAGAGTGAGAAACTGAAAATGGAACTGAATGGCTCAAGGTTACCACACTGAGTAAGTTTAGGGGTGGGGTGGGGGGGCGGAATGCAGATTTGATGCTATCAGATTTGGCCTCAATGGAGACTGGGAGCAACTTGTTTTCAACAGAAGAAGGCCAGTGCGGTATATTGGTTAGAGTGTTGGATTAGGACTGGGGAGACCCGAGTTCAAATCCCCACTCCTCAGCCATGAAACCCACGAGGTGACTCTAAGCCAGTCAGTTATCTCTCAGCCTTACCTACCTCACAGGGTTGTTGTGAGGATAAGCATAGCCATGGACATCACTCTGGACATTATGGAGGAAGAACAGGATATAAATATACTAAGTAAATAATAATGAACAGAAGGTGATTGTCCCTCATTTGATGTTTCTGCACAGGATCTTGCCTTGCCCCTTCATTCCCAGATGGTCTCACTCATTCTGCTGGATCCTTAGCTGTTTTGATGGATGTCCATTTTCATTTGCATAGGAATGTGACACACATCCTGTTCCTTGCATTGCTGAGTCTCCTGACCTTCTTTTGTAAAGCTTCCTTGTACAGAGTCAGACCACTGGTCGGTCTGGCACACTGTTCTCCACCCTCGGACTGGCATCGGTTCTCCAGGGTTTCACAAATGGGTCTTTCCCAACGGGGTGCAGAAGTTCCCTCTCATTTTGCTGAATCCCCCCACCAAACATAATAACCTATTGCACCCCACAAAAAAGTCTCTTTAAGAGAGCCAGCATGGGGTAGTGGTCAGAGAGCTGGACTAGGACCGGGGAGACCTGAGTTCAAATCCCCATTCAGCCATGATACTTGCTGGGTGATTGGGTGGCCAGTCACTTCTCTCTCAGCCTAACCTACTTCACAGGGTTGTTGTGAGGAGAAACTTAAGTATGTAGTACACCGCTCTGGGCTCCTTGGAGGAAGAGCGGGATATAAAATGTAAAATAAATAAAATAAATAAATAAGAACAGCCCTGCTGGATCAGGCCCAGGGCCTCTCTAGTCCAGCATCCTGTATCACACAGTGGCCCACCAGATGCCTCCGAAAAGCTCACACGCAAGAGCTGAGAGCATGCCCTCTCTCTTGTGGTTGCTCCCCTGCAACTGGTCTTTACTCTCCCCACCAAACATAGAATAAAAAAAATAAGTGAGATGTTGCTTTTCAAGCACCTCTGTTCCCAATTCTCCCAACCCTTTTCCCAACCAGGGGGATGCCCGGGACTGAACCGGAGGCTTTCTGCAGGAAAAACAGATGTTCTACCACTGAGTTACTCTCCACCCCTCCTCTTCTGTCTGTATGCATACATACAAAGCTGTGAGCGGAGGGATAACTCTCCATGTATCAGGTGAGAGGGGCTTTAGGTAAAGAGGCTAATCTTCAAGGTGCCACCCAAGTCTCCTTTGTTTTCAAAAGTACAAAGAGAACTTCGTCTTCCACCTTATCTGCTGAGACAGATGTACACATACGCACACGCACACACACACGTCCCCCCCTCCCAACCTTCCTCCCATAGGAGTAATGGCAGTGCCAGTCTAGAGGTGACGTGGGCATTCTCTGATCGGACTTCCCAAGATCTTTGAAAGGCAGCTGTGTAGGAAGGATCTGAGTTGGGGCTATGGTTGAGAGGGAAAAGGTTAGCGCGCGCGAACACACACACACACACACACACACACACACACACACACACCACAAATGCCACAGCCCTCGTCTAAATTATGTCACACACTGTAGTTGCATTTTGAATAGGGCCAAAGCTCACTGGTAGAACATCTGCTTTGCATGCAGAAGGTCCCAGGTTTAAGCCCTGGCAGCATCTCTAGGTAGGACTGGGAACGTCTCCTGCCAGAAACCTTAGAGAGTTGCTGCCAGTCAGTGTAGACAATACTGTGCAAGATGGACCAATGGCCTGACTCAGCATAAGGCAGCTTCCTAGGTTGTTCCTATGTTGGAAAAGAGAAAGATGGTGGGATTTTCAGTCACGGGGATGGGGGGGGGGATTATTAGGGGATAATTGGCAGGTGGGAGAAGGAGGTACACTTTAACCCTTCCTGTGCTTATGCAAACACTAGTCAGGACAGTGGTGCTGCTTCTTCCGTGCACACAGTCTTCCAGGTGCAGCGTTTCTGGCTGGCTCCTTGCACATCATGGCAGCCATTCATTTTAAAAGAGGATGAGACAAATTCATGGAGGATGGCTACTATGAACATGTAGTTCATAGTGCTATGAACTTCTACTGTGTGAGTGGTATGGAACCTCCAGGTTCAGGGGCAGTATACCTCTGAATACCAGTTTCTCAAGGACAACAGTGGGAGAGGCTTATTGCCTTCATGCCCTGTTTGTGGGCTTCTTAAAGGCATCTCTTGGCCACTGTGGGGAAACAGAATGCAGGGCCTTGGTCTGATCCAACAAGGCTCTTCCTACCTGAATGTTCATTTGCTGGTTACCCTTATCTAATACCTGGAACTCGCTACTGTAAATCCTAATTACAATACAATCTTGTTTACCCAAGCAGACCAGGGGGATTTCTAATATGTGCTGCTAATTAGACATTTGGGAAAGCAAGAGTGAGAACTGCATACAAAGGAATCCAGCCTGGCCACTTTATCCCTTGCCTTGCTGCTCTTGTGCCTTTAAGAGCAGCTTGGCACGCAGATAAGTAGGCGGGGAAGCTTTTCCCATCATGGCATGGCCATGCCAGGAAACACTCTACATTTCTCTGTGTCAGGCAGCTGTAAAAGGCGCAGTACAGGGCCGGGGGTGGGGGTGGGGTGGGGGGAGGGAAACGGTGGTAACTCTGCACCCGAATCTAGAGCTTTATGTATTCTGTGTACAAAGAAACCTGTGGACAAATTGGGTGCAGTTCAACGCATCCCCTGGAATTGATCAGAAAGCCCATGCAGGTGGGGAAATGCTCCATTTGTTTCAGGTCCTGTTTAACTCACAAGTGATCTTACCTTTAAAGTCCTTAATAGTTTGGGTTAAGAAGATCTGAAGGAGTGCCTGCTTCTGCCTTGAATGCGGCTTTGGGAATCTGGAACAGAGGCGGACCTTTCATGAGGCGAGGCCAGGCCATTACCTCAGGCGATAGATGGCTGGAGCAGCAGCAGGTGGCAAGAAGATGCCCTCTCTGCCACCACCATCAGAGCAGCTCTTCGGCCCTTATCTGACCCCAGCAAACGCTGCAAGGAGCCCTTCTCCTCCAACTCCTTGCAAAGCTTGCAAAAAGCACAGGGAGAGAAGAGGAGGCTGCCGGCTTCTTCCCCTCTGCCCCATGCCCCTTTCAAAGCCTGCAAGGTTTTGAAAGGCGGCTGCCCCCACCAAGGGCGAGGGTCAAGGCACTGTTTGGTGTGTCGCTTCAGGCACCACAATCCTCTGACCCATCCCTGATCTGGAAGCATGTGCTCTGGATGCATTTTATGACCTGGTTTCCATGGGTGGCATGTGGGTGGTCTTCCCAGGTTGCTTGGCCACACTCTCCAGCACCCCCATGTCCCTGTTTTCATTAATGAACTTTTGGAAGGGATGTGAATCTGCCTGCCTGCTAAGACCCTTGAGAGAGACTCTGATCCACATGCAGACACAGGCTGAGTTTTGGCGGGTGAATATGCAGGATGGGCACAGATAAAATAAAATATAATAAGATAAACAATGCCTGGACTTTGACATTCACTCCTCAGGAAAGTGTGAGCTGCCTCATCCTCACCTAGCTTTTGGCAGCTACATACTAGATGTGGATCTTTTGCCAGGTCTTTTATTATATTTTATAGAGGGATAGATATAGATCCAGATCTATAGATACCTATCTGTGGTTTTATTGTGTCCTTGTCACTGTCTGGCTTGTATGATCTTTTTAATCTGACTTTGTAACTGGATCTGCCCTGGAGGATGTTGACACCCAAAGAAGGCAGCATCTAAATGTACAGATGAAGTTAAACAAAATGAACACCATATGAACCATGCAGTCCCCACACCAGGGAGAGATTTCTAGACAGAGGTGCTGATGTTGTACAATAGAGTGTGGGAGATCCAGGTTTTTCATCGTTTGGCCTTCAGCAAAGAGCTGACTTCTGACCTAAGGTATCTCTCTGGGTTGTTGAGAGGAAAAGGAGAGAGAAAATTCCAGGCACTCAGCACTGAAATTGGGGAGAATTAATAATGATTGGAAAAACAATATCTGGTTTTCCTCTAGACTAAGTCAAGCAGTGATCCCTATGCATTTTATTGCGCACGCACACACTGTCACAGAAAATATTTATTCTAGATTTTTGTCCTTTGCAAGGCTTCATCAGAACTTTTCCTAGATGGGTAGATATTTTATACCTCTGCATTTTGGCAATATTTGTTATACTGAAAAATTACAAATCTATCTTGTAAATAGAATATGGGCTGCAATGCTACACATATTTTCTGGAGAGTAAGCATGATTAAACACAGTGGATTTTACCTCTAAGGAAACATGCAGGTGATTACATTGTAAATGGTGTTGTTACATGTTTCTGCAAGCATCCTGTGCAATTTCTTAGATCATTTGATACAGCCAGTGTTGATGTCTTAGCACTACTACGACATCAGATTGCAGAATCAGTAGGTACCCGCCTGTACAACTCCATGAGCAAGAGCAGGAGAACAGCTGGTCTTGTGGTAGCAAGCATGAATTTTCACCTTTGCCAAGCAGGATCTGCCCAGGTTTGCATTTGAAAGGGAGACCACATGTGAGCGCTGGAAGATTTTCCCTTAGGGGATGAGGCCGCTCTGAGAAGAGCACCTGCATGCTTGCATGCAGAAGGTTCCAGATTCCCTCCCTGGCATCTTCAGGATAGGGCTGGGATAGACTCCTGCCTGCAATCTTGGAGAAGCTGCTGCCAGTCTGCGTAGACAATACTGATCTGGTTGGACCAATTGTCTGACTCGGTATAGGGAAGCTTCCTATGTTCCTAGCATATCATGAATTTTTGTTTTAGATGTTACTGAGGAAAGGTACCTTTTAAAGTGGTGGGTTACATATTTAGGAGGGAGAGCAACTATTCAACCAAGCACAGTGTCCCTCCAGTGACTAATGCGCTCTCGCTCTCGCTCTCTCTCACACACACACGCATGCAGATGCACACACATAAAATGTCTTGCAGTTTGCAAGCATGCAGCTGTACCACAAAGTCTGAACTTTCTTTGTCTAAACATACCCAAGAAAACTGCCAAAGTTTGCTCGAACCATAATCCTAGCCCAAACCGCAATCCCTGTATCCCCCCCCCTCCAATGGGAGAGTTTCCCCACATCTTCCAGGACATTAATATATTTTTCCAGATTGTCTGGGTGAGGTCTGGAACCTACCTGTGAAAACTGCATGTTTCTATCTTCCATGGTTTAGTCTGGGAATTTCATGTCAGTGAGTGAATTAATGAGGCCCAAACAGCCACACACACATGTAAAATGGGCTTGCAGTTTGCAAGCATTCCTTTGGTGCCATGAAATGACCATCTACTCTCCCTTCATTCCATGCTAGTTGATGACCACAAGAGTTCCTCTGATTTGAGCATGTAATAGTGTTGCTTCCAAGAACCCCTCGAGAGAGACATTCGAGGAGGCTGACTGAGATAGACCAACGATCCCAGAGATTCACACGAATGGCCTTACCCAGGTGGGGCTGCCCAGGCCTGAGCAGGGCTGCTCGTGTGAATGGCCTCTATGGCTGCTTTGTTTCTTCCCCGCTCTGTGAAAGTTCGGTCTTCCTGACTGCAAGAGTACCTGAGAAAACTGACAAAGTGTGTCGGGAGGCATCATTTCCTATGCTTTTCCAATGGAAGAGTTCCCCCTCATTTCCCAGAAAATTAACTGTTTTTCCCCAGGGTTTTTGATTTTTCTGGTAGTGTGGGTGAGGCCTGGAATCTCCCTGCCAAACAGCATGTTTCAATATTTTGTGGTTTGGTCTGGGGATTTCATGTCAATGAGTGAGTGAGGCCCAAACAGTCATGGATAAGAACATAAGAACAGCCCTGCTGGGTCAGGCTCAAGGCCCATCTAGTCCAGCATCCTGTTTCGCACAGTGGCCCACCAGATGCCACTGGGAGCCCACAGGCAGGAGCTGAGGACATGCCCTCCCTCCTGCTGTTACTCCCCTGCAACTGGTACTCAGAGGCATCCTGCCTTTGAGGCTGGAGGTGGCCCACAGCCCTCCGACTAGTTGCCATTGATAGACCTCTCCTCCATGAAGTCATCCAAACCCTTCTTAAGGCCATCCATGTTGTTGGCTGTCACCACATCTCGTGGCAGAGAATTCCACAAGTGGATTATGCGTTGTGTGAAAAAGTACTTCCGTTTGTTGGTCCTAAATTTCCTGGCAATCAATTTTATGGGATGACCCCTGGTTCTAGTGTTATGTGAGAGGGAGAAGAATTTCTCTCTCTACACTTTCTCCACACCATGCATGATTTTATAGATCTCTATCATGTCTTTATATGCCTCTTATGTCAGAGAGAGAGAGAGAGAGAGAGAGAGAGAGAGAGAGAGAGAGAGAGAGAGAGAGGTGTATAAATAGATTTGTAAGCCCTTTGTAGACAGGATATATATATATATATATATAGAGAGAGAGAGAGAGAGAGAGAGAGTAAACTGCTTTGAGAACCTTTTTGTTGAAAAGTGGTATGACCACAGACAAACAAACAATAGAGGTGGACCATTTATTTATTTTGTTTCTTTGTGGCATGTTTATACAATCTAAATTTTTCTCTCTAGGTGATTTACAAAACAAAACAAACCATTAAGATGTCGATCAAAACAGCCAATTAAAGCAGTTAAAACCATTCAAAACCATTGAAACAGCCATCAAAATCAAAATGCCCAGCTTAAGAGAGGCCTCTTTAGAGCTTTTTGAAAGGCCAGCGGAGAGGGGAAATGCTGTGTCTTGGCTGGGGGCCCATTCCAGAGCCTCAGGGCAGCTAAAGGAGAAGGCCTGACCCCAAATCCTTGCCAGCCAAGCTGGTGGCAATTGCTGGTGGACTTCTCCAGATGACCTTAACAGGAGGTGAGGATCCTGTAGAAGAAGGCACTACATTAAAAAGCCTGGACCTAAGCCATGCCGGGCTTTATAGATCATTACCAGCATTTTGTATTTTGCTTGGAAGCATAGTGGAAGACAGTGCAATGCTTTCAGCACAGGAGTAATACGGTCTTTCCAAGTTGTCCCAGAGACCAACCTGGCTGCTGCATTTTGCATCTCCTGGAACTTCTGGACTACGTACAAATGCAGCTTTAAAGGCTTTAAAATAAGTTTACACCTGCACTGGGCAGCAGGGGTGGAGCCACCATTGCACAGGTGGTTCAAAGAAGCCGGGCTGCCACACTCAGGGGCCATGCCAGGCACCCCAGCCACACCCCTTGTGTCTGACATCAGACACAGGGGGCATGGCCACATTAGCAAATGGGATTGTGCGTAACATTTGCAAGTAAAACTTTGGCCAGTGCCATGTTTGCAGCACAGCTGGGAGCACCTCTCTTTGCTTGCAAAAACAGAGAGACGTGTTCCCGGCCAGGCTGAGAACCCAACACTGGCTGAAGCCTTTCAAAACTGGAGCTGTTAGGCCTGGCAAGGAACACATCTCTCTGCTTTGGCAAGCAGGGAGACTTGCTCCCAGCTGCGCTGCAAATGTGGCACAGGCCAAAGTTTACTTGCAAATGGGGGACACGGCCCCAATTGTTGGGGCCACGCCCAGGGCCGGTGCCAGACTATTTTGCGCCCTAGGCAAACACATTGACACTCTAAACTCTGCACCCCTCTGAGGTCTGCACTCTGCGCCCCTTCTGAGGTCTGAGCCCTAGGAGGCTGCCTAGTTGGCCTAATGGAAGTACCAGCCCTGGCCATACTCCCTGAATCTGACATCAAACACAGGCAGGTGGACAGGGGCTGCCAGCATCCTCATTCTGCCACTGCTAGGCAGCAAGCATCCAGACCAAATTCCACTGAAATTAATGGGACGTTAGTCATGACTAAGTGGTCTCATTGATTGGCTATCAACAGAGGGAGTGTGACTCTGCTGATCCTTTTGGATCTCTTGGAGGCTTTTGTTACCAACGACCATAGTATCCTTCTGGATCGCCTGAGGGAGGTAGGATTAGGTGGCACTGTTTCACAGTGGTTCCGCTCTTACCTCTCTGGTAAATTCCAGATGGTGTTGCTTGGAGACCGTTGTTCTGCTAAGCAAGAACTGAAGTATGGAGTTCCACAAGGCTCCATACTGTCTCCAGTGCTCTTTAACATCTATATGAAACTGCTGGGAGCAGGGGTGTAGCTATAATTGAGCAAAAGAGTTCAAAGAACCCAGGGCCCCTAGTTCCTGAGGGCCCCCCAGCTCAACCATCCCTATTTTCTTCAATATCTCCCTCCCTCTGAGAGGCCGCCAGAGAGAGTGGTGAACATGGGCCCCCTCTCCCCTAGCTACGCCCCTGACTGGGAGAGATCATCAGGAGGTTTGGTGCAGGGTGTTATCAATATGCTGATGACACCCAGATCTACTTCTCCATGTTCGACCTCATCAGGAAATAGCATATCTTTTGCAAATAAACAAACAAACAAACAAACAAACAAACAAACAAATACCTGGTGGCAGTAACGGGCATAAGATGGAGGTACTGACTGGGGGGGTGGGGCAGGACCAGTGTTCCCTTTAACAGGGATTCCCAGGTGTTGTTGACTACAACTCCCAGAATCCCCAGCTGCAAAGGCTTTTGTTTAGAGATTATGGGAGTTGTATTCCACAACATCTGGGAATCCCTGTCAGAGGGAACACTGGCCAGGACCCGAGAGATGGTTTAGATCTGCCTGTTCTGGATAGATTCACACTCCCCCTGAAAGATCAGGTATGTACGTAGCCTGACAGTGTTCCTGGACCCAAAGCTCTCCCTGGTTTCTCAGGTTGAAGTGGTGGCCAGGAGTGCATGTTATCAGCTTCGGCTTACAGTATATGTCAGCTACGTCCATTTCTAGAGGTGAATGACCTTAAAACAGTGGCACATATGCTGGTAACCTCCAGGCTTGTCTACTGTAATGAACTCTATGTGGGACTGCCTTTGTACGTAGTCCGGAAACTACAATTGGTACAGAATGCGGCAGCCAGATTGGTCTCTGGAACCATATGAAGGGACCACATGACACTGGTTTTAAAAGAGCTTTAAAAGAGCTGCACTGGCTGCTGATATGTTTCCGGGTGAAATACAAAGTGCTGGTTTTCACCTATAAAGCCCTTAACGGCTTGGGTCCTGGCTACTTAAGAGAGCGCCTCCTTTGTCATGAACCCTGCCGCCTGTTACGATCTTCTGGAAGGGTCCAGTTACCGTTGCTTCGGTGGCAACCCAGGACCAGGCTTTCTCTGTGGCTGCTGTAGGGCTTTGGAATATGCTCCCTACTGAAATAAGAGCATCTCCTTCTCTGTTTGTTTTCAGGAAGACCCTCAGGACCCTCCTGTTCTCGCAGGCTTTTAATTCGGATTGATTTTAATTTTAATAATTTGTTTTAAGAACTGTTTTATGCTATTGTGTTTATAGTGTCGGGTATTTTGATCTGTGTTGACTTTTAAATATTTTAAATTTTGTACACGGCCTAGAGCTGTACATATCAGGTGGTATAAAACATAATAAACAAATAATAAATAAATGATCAAAACCAGGAAAGGCCAGCCAAATCTGGTTAGCCCAGAGGGTCCAGGGGTCAGATTTCATCCTCTGTGAAGTGGTCCTCTTCCGTTCCTGGCCCACTCAGCACAACTCAAGCTGAACAAAACTAAACCTGTCATTTTCCTGACTTTCTGTGGTGCAGCTCAGTTTCCAGAGCTTGCAGTGCTACAAGAGGTGAAGTTGCCCTCGCTCCATCCACATCCGACTGTGCAGAATGTTGCCCCTGTCCTCCTTCTCCAGTTAGGAGGGAATTCATCTCTGAACACTGCCTTGCCTTAGGCCCAAGTGAGCAGTTTGCCCAAATGTGGCCTCCCCCTTTCTGTTTGAAGAGAAAGTCTGTGACAAGGTTGAGTGCTTTGTAGCTTCCCAGGGAAAAGGCAGGCACCAGTCAGCCAGCTTCCTTGCTCCAGGGTCCCTGAAGTGCTGCTCTGAAGCAATCCTCTGTCCTCAAAGCATTCTCTCTCTCTCTCTCTCTCTCTCTCTCTCTCATTCACTCACACACACACACTGCCTCCAAGGAAATTTCTGTCTCCTTCAGTTTCCTGCTAGGCCTGCATACCATCTGCTCCCAACTCCCACAGCTTTTGCTCCACCTGGACTCTGCAACTCCAGGTCTTAAGCGCACACAGAATCCTCCAACAAAAGTAATGGTTGCTCTGGAAACCACCGTGTTATTTTTATCCTAATGCTAGGTAGGGGGTGCAACACCCTGGGTGCCCATAACACCCAAATAATACACTCCACAGCAACGCTGGAACATCTTCCATGCCACTTTCAGCACCTCCACATCAGCCTCGCAGCAATATTCAGATTTATTTTCTTGTTCCTGACCTTTCTACCCAACCTTTCTATATAAAAATATAATCAGGGCAGCTTGCAAAGAATAAATCAGCAACCGACAACAATAAAACAACCATTAAAATGATCTAAAACAGCATACCACAAGGTTTTAAAAAAGCAGTGTGGACCTATTTCTTTGGCTTAGATTGATTTGTTACACTGCCTCCTCCAAGCGTAGGCCAAAGGGTTCTTTCCCCAACCCAATTTTAACCTCACAACAACCCTGCAATGTAGGTTAAGTTGAAAGAAAAGATGGCTCGCCTAAGATGACCCAGTGAGTTGTATGGCTGAGTGGGGATTTGAACCTGGCTCTTCCAAGTCCTAGCCTGACACTAGCCCACATATCCCACATATCCCAGAAAGTCTGTTGAAATTAAAACATCTTGGCTGCTCATCTAAATGCAAGCAGCGGTAGCACAGGGCATGTTAGGAGGCTGCTCTAGCTTATGGGCATCACAACCAAAAAGGCCCTGTCTCTAGTGCCTTCTGACTGTATGTCTGATGATGGTTGGGGACCCAGAGAAAGGCCCATTTTTTTCTGAGCTTAATTTAAGGTAGCTTATCATGGTTTAAGATGGCCTGACCTAGTAGCATAATTATCACATGCTGGGTGTGAGAGGCTCTGAGTACAATTCCCAAAGAAAGCCCATGCACAGGACGAAGGACAACCCTTCCGAAAATTCCAGGGAGGGGCTGAAGCTCAGTGACAGAGCACCTGCTTTACATGCAAGAAGTACTTGGAAAGACCCTTGCCTGAAACCCGGGAGAGTGGCTGTCAGTCCATGTAAACATTACTGAGCTAGGTGGGCCAGTGGTCTGACTCAATACAAGGCAGCTTCCTAAGGGGTTGGTTTTGAGCTTTAAGCCCTAAATAGCCTGAGACCAGAGTATCTCAAGAACCGCTTTCCCCTATATATGTCTGCCCAAAAACTGTGCAGTTAAGATGGTAAAGGGCCTGTGTAGTTTGATCTGGTTTGCCTCCCATTATGGAGAGAGGCAATGTCCGAAATTGTGTATGCCAAGGGTTCTCAACCCTGTTAACTGAGCAAAGAGGCACCTTCTAAAATGGTGACTCTTTTACATTTAGCAGGGGGAGAGTAGCTCTTCCTGTCCAACCCTTCACAGCATCCATCCAGGTTGTTGCTGGTGTCTACCTTGTGTCTCTTTTTAGATTGTGAGCCCTTTGGAGACAGAGAACCATTTTATTTATTTTTTCCAAGTAAACTGCTTTGAGAATGGGATTTTTGTTGTTGTTGAAAAGCAGTGTGTGAATATTTGTACCAATCACCACAACCACCTTGCGTCCCCCAGATATGGTTGGGACTACAACCCCAACAATCCCCATGCAGCACACAGCTATTCTGCCTGCAGCTCCAGTCCCCCATATCAGCAGCAAACTTGAGGCTCATCTCCTTCAGATTTCTTAAAGGCTAATTCTGGGAGATGGGCCATTTCCATTCCACCTGGGGCTGAAGACTGGAAACATTAAAATTAATGGCCCTCCTCTCCTTTTCCTCACATCCCAGCCAGAGCTTCCTGGTCTTGGGCTTAACTGCTGCAGTTGTTAAAGCGTAAGTACCCCATTCATGTGTTGAATTCTAAGAACCAGCTGTGAATGCATATCCTGTTCTTAACTTTTGCATCATTGACTAATAGGCAATCTAGTGTCTCTTCCTCACATTTGGTTTATTATACATGCAGAGGAACTGGGCCAGGGTTTGGCTGTCACCTCTGGAGGTCAGGGCCCAGGCCCTCATTCCCCTTTTTTATTTTTCTCCTCTTTAAAAACTAAAAACAAACAAAAACAAATTGTTCTAGAAAGAACTAATCAACCTACTTTCCTTTCGCTGGCTCTACATCTGGACTAAATTTGGAGCAAATTGAGGTCCACAAGTTAGATCTCTTGCGCCAGGCACAAGATTGTGAATGTTAATGTGTCCGCCATCTTGGTTAAGGGTGGTTGTCATCATTACAAACTGCACCACTGAGGTGTCCCTGTGTGTCACTCACTACAGCTATTCCAAATTTGGTTCAAATCAGTTAGACAGTCCAAACATTAGCCTGGTTGCACCTCCAGTGTTCATGCAGCTGACAGCTTGAATCAGAGTGGATAACATCATCACATACCATGCCATTAGGACATCCCTATGTGTCCCTACAGCTATAGCAAATTTAGTTCAAATTGGTTAAGTGGTTCACAAATTAGCCCACTTGCACCTCAAAAGTTTACGCCTCCACCATCTTGAATTGGTATGGATGACATCACAGACTACGCCGTTGAGGTGACCCTGTGTGTCACTCACTGCAAGTGTACCTAATTTTTTTTTAATTGGTTAAATTGTCCACAAATTAGCCTGATCGTGCCTCAGATGTTCATGTGGCCACCATTCTGAATTGGAGTAAATGGCATAATCGCACACCATGGCATTAGGGCATCCCTATGTGTCCCCACAGCTGTAGCAAATTTGGTTCAATTTGGTTAAGTGGTTCACAAGTAAGCCCACTTGAGCCTCAAAGGTTTATGCCTCCACCATCTTGAATTGGAGTGGATGGCAGTATCACACACTATGCCATTTGGGGATTCCTATGTGTCCCTACAGCTGTGGCAAATTTGGTTCAAATCGGTTAGGCAGTTCACATGTTAGCCCATTTGTGCCTCAAACTTTTATGCATCTGCCATCTTGAAATGGGGTGGATGACTTCATCACAAACTACGCCATTGAAGTGTCCCTATGTGCCCCTACAATTGTACACGATTTGGTTCAGGCATTGTGAAGTTGATGGCGGAGGGGGGGACACACGTATATACACACACGGACACATGCACAGAATGCCAAGTGATCTCATAAGCCTACTGGAAAGTAGGTTAACTAGGTCTGGAGAATGTCCCCCTTCTGTCAAGCTTGACTCACCTTCTGCAGAAACAACTGACAGACGATCTGCTGAAGACTGTGGGGCTATTCTCACGATCAGCAAAAATTGGGCGAGGAGAGCCTAGCCCAATTTTTGCTGATCATGTAAACCACCGGGCTCGCAGGCAAGCCCGGTGGCTTACAAGCAGCTAGCCCACTTTTGTAGCCCTCCCCTTAGCCCGGGTTTGTGGAGCAAGCGCTCCACAAACCCTGGCTTCCCGATCGTGAGTAGCTGCGGTGCGGCTCCGCGCCACGGCTACTCATGAGGAGACCCCCAGAAGGGAGGCGAAAAGCTACCTCCCGGCTCGGGGGGTCTTGCCAGCATGCCCTGCACACTTGCGCAGGGCATGCTGGAGCTTCCGGGGGCCAATCGGTCCCCCCCCAGCCCCCGCCGGCTCCGTCATGGAGCCGGCATTCGTGTGGGTGGCCAATCCAGCCGCCCAGGGCTCCCTCCCTGCTCATGTGCGGGGGGAGCGGGCTTAGCCGCGCACTCCCCAAAACTGGGTCTCACTGATCGTGACACCCAGCTCAGTTTGAATTTGGGTCCCCCTAGTTCTAGTCTAACCACTTTAACAGGGCTGCTTGGGACCGTACTTTGCCTGACTGGCCCTCCCCAGATGATAAAGCCATGAGTGCCCCATGAGCGCAACATCTGCCACCCCAACCTCACCTCTTAGCACGCCATACCTTAGTTCATCAAGACCGCTCCTCTACACACAGTCCATACCCAACTTTAAAATAGTATATATTAAAGCGGCGGGGGGTGGCGGGTGGGATACAGCAAGTCCTCTCCAGAAGCATTGCCCCTCCCCAGACCAAATCCAGGAGCAGAGCAGTTAAAAATGTTTGGATCAGAAGACCAGCAGGGCCGCTCCTGCCACAAGTTTCTTCCCACAGACAGCTGACTTTCTGGCCATTAGCTTCCTCACAGGAAGGGGCTTGCCTGCCTCCCTCTCCGCTCCAGTGTTAGTCACAGCTCTATCTTGAGCTTCCATCCCCGGAGACATGGGCATCTGCATGACCTTTTCCAGGAGAGAGGCAAAGCCAGCAATCCAATACCCGCCCCCCAGGCCTCCCCGAGAGAATGCCCCATTGAATTCAATGGGAACTACTCTAGAGGGGAGTCCCCTCTTGCCCCACCCTTTGGATGCCCATCTCTGGAGGCATATCCCCCCCCCACCGCTGCTAAATTTTCAGCACAACAGTAAACACCATGTCTGTAGTCTTCTTCAGACCTTTGTGAGGGACAGCTGCACTCAGCTGCACTCAGAGGCGCTCTTACCCCTGGACTTCTAGGCCAAAATCCAGGGCCTCCACAGCCCCTGGGCCCCCCCAAATCCTCTTTAGTCTATCCCGGATGGTGTGGTCGCCTGGCTGAGCTTAATGATGCTTAATTTGCAGGGAAAGCGGGGGCCTTCAAAGGCCTTTAAGTCCAGGCTCCAAAATGACCTAGGCACACCTCTGGCTGCACTCATGGTCACAGCATCCAAAATGAGAAGGAAGTCCCGCCCAGGAGCTGTCACTCACCTCCTTGAGCTGGGCACTCATGGTTACAGCGCTGTTTGTGTGAAGGGGGAAGTGCCATAACCAGGATGGCCAGCACTTTTGTTAGCAGCGACCTGGATTGCCTGAGGTTGCCGCTCAGGGAATTGCATGGTGGCACTTCCCCCTTCAGACCAATTAAGCTGTAACTGTGAGTGGCCAGCTTGAAGAAGTGAGTGACAGCTCCTGGGCGGGACTTCCTCCCCACTTTGGGAGCTCTAACCGTGAGTGCTGTTGCACTCTCTGACGTCCGAACACGGCTTGTGTCTGGACGACCAGCCTGCTCCGGGCACAGAGTTCCTCCCACAGACTGCCCTCCCCTGCTATCCCTCCCCAGCTATCATGCCTTAATGACACATCCACCATTAATAGCTCTAGTCTTCTTGTTGCTAGTCATGGGTAGAGCAAAGACATTCTGTAGGTATTGAGCATCTACGCCACACCAACTATTAACATACCTGTCATCTTGTCCTTAATGGTTAATCCTGTTCAGCCTACTTTCTGGCTTCTGAGGCCTCGAGCATCACCCACGCACTGTCAAGTTATCTTTTTCCATAAGGACTAGAAACTTGTCTTTTAAAAAAACACTCAGAAGCCAAGATTCCAGCAATGCTAGAATTGGCTGTTCTTATTGTTTTGTAACCCGCCCAGAGAACTTGCGTTTTGGGTGATATAGAAATGTATAAAATAAAATAAAATAAAATAAAAATAAAAATAAAAATAAATAAATAAGTTGGACTCTTGTTGTCAGTACACAGTTCTGCATGTAGGTGGACAATAGCTTTACATTGTAAGCCATTGGGGGCATTTTAGTACAGAAAAAAACAACCTAGAACTATTGTGAACAAATATTGTGAACATACTCCGTAGCTACCAATATGTCCCTATTTCCCCATTCAGGTGAATGGGAAAAGAGGGACATATTGGCAGCTATGATACCCTTCTTGGGGGTGCTGAGTATTGTTCCCTGTAACATCACGGACCCCGGGCAAGGAACCTGCAGTGGGTGGACCCAAATCAACAAGCAACAGGCATTAACTGGAATTATAATTGCAGCAAGTCAAGCTGCTGTTAAAGACACAGCTACAGGGGCTGGTTGAAAAACTGGCAACCTAAGGCATACTTAGGGCTCTCAGGCAACCTGAGGACATAAGAAGAGCCCTGCATCTTGCTTCCTGCACTGGCCAACCAGATGCCCCAGGAAGCCCAGAAGCAGAGCTTGAAGGCAATAGTCCTTCCTTGCTATTGCTCTCCAGCAACTCATATTCAGAGGTATACTGCTTCTGTCCATAGAGGTTTTGTTTAGACATCATGCCTAATAAACCTCTCCTCCTCCATTAATCTGCATAATACCATTTAAAAGCCATTAATTTAGCCTCTGTCACTACATTTTGTGACAGTGAATTTCATACACCAATGATGCCTTGGGCGAAGAGGCATCACATTTTCATGGTAATGTGTCATGCTACAGCTTAAAGTCATATGAGCCCTGTGGAATGAAAAAGTTGGCAATCCTAGTTCTTTTGCAAACAACCTCCTCACCTTCTTTGAACTTCTCTTCATTCCTATAACCTCCCTGGAAACAGGCCCAGGTGTGTTGACAAGAACAAACTGCCTTAAAATAAAACTGACGAAAAGAGGCAGGGGAAAAGTTCAACAGTTTCCGAAGTCTTATTTGGTCCTCCAAGGAGAGAGAAGCAGAGGAAGCCTTTCCGTTCTCATTTATTTTATGGCTGTGGCAGCCCTCTGAGGCAAGGGCTCTGCAGCCAGAGAAGCATGCCTGGTGTCAGTTCAAGGCTTCTGAAAGCCTTCTTAGCCAAAGACCCAGCTAAATGCTGACTCTCAATTATTAATTAGGTGATTAGCATTTTTCTTTTATGCTTCACTTACCCCTTAACTGCAAGCCTGCCTTTCCGATCAGCTGGCCCCAGCCACCTTCTTTTCCTAGGAGCACTAATTTGCTCAGAAAGCTGCCCCTTCCGCTCGGAGCAGCTCTTATGTATATCACTTGTACAACACGCATCATGTGAAAAGTGGCTTTGTCTTGTTTAACTTTAGTGTGTTTTTGCACAGCTGGGGAAACTGAGGCTAGAAAATGTTGACTGACTGGCAGCTAAGGTGGCTATCATTTTATTTATGCCTCTTTTTACTGGGCCTGCTCTTATGTCTAACAATATCCAGTAGACATGTCTTTCTTTCTTTCTTTCTTTCTTTCTTTCTTTCTTTCTTTCTTTCTTTCTTTCTTTCTTCGATTTCAATACCGCCCTTCCAAAAATGGCTCAGGGCGGTTTACACAGAGAAACAATAAACAAATAAGAAGGAACCCTGTCCCCAAAGGGCTCACAATCTAAAAAGAAACATAAGATAGACACCAGCAACAGTCACTGGAGGTACTGTGGGTGGATAGCGCCAGTTACTCTGCCCTTGCTAAATAAAGAGAATTACCACGTTAAAAGGTGCCTCTTTGCCCAGTTAGCAGGGGTATATAACACAGCGGTATATAACACAAACCAACATTTCTATACCTATTAGCATGGTCATGACTATGTGGTCACTAATATGGCTCTGTGGCTGCCCCAAATTTGTATACCGCCTAGAGATTTACATAGCAGGCAGTATGAAAATCTGACTGATCAAACAAACAAACAAACAAACAAACTCCATCATTCTAATAAGAGTAGAAACGAGTTCTAGGGCCAAATCTCCTATTTCAAATGTTCATGGGGAAATGTTAAAATCTGAAACATCCGTGCATTGTGAAAATATATACTCCTGTGCTGCCAGCATGACGTAGTGGGCAGTGTGTTGAATGCAGTGTGTTGAATGCCAATTCTGGAATCCCAGGTTCAAATCCCCACTTAGCCATGAAGCTTATTGAGTGCCCAAGGGCCATTCACCATCTCTCAGCCTGAACTAACTACCTTGCAGGGCTGTTGTGATGCTCAGAGATCCATTAATGCCATGCTGGACCCTTTGGAGGAAGGGTGGGATATAAGAAATAAAGACTAAGAAACATAGAATTTTTTTTTTAATGTAATAAAATTGTGCTTGTTTTATAGGCCATCCCTATGCAAAAGTAATTGGAAGGAAATAGCCTTGAGTTCAACTGTACGTGCTCCCAAGAAAGAGCAAGTAGAATTGCAGACAAGGCAACATAACCATGCTGAGCCAGCATGGTGTAGTGGTTAGAGTGCTGGACTAGGACCGGGGAGACCAGAGTTCAAATCTCCATTCAGCCATGATACCTACTTTGCAGGGTTGTTGTGAGGAGAAATGTAAGTATGTAGTACACCGCTCTGGGCTCCTTGGAGGAAGAGCGGGATATAAAATATAAAATAATAAATAATAATAACAACTAGTGCAGCCTTGCCCACTCTTCTCCACTAGACTCTCCTTCACTTGCAACAGTGGCGCTGCCTGCAGTCTGTGCCTGAGAAACTTGGGCCTGTGTGAATGATGCCTCTTGCAAAAGCTATGATAGGCCCCCGGGCCTGCTTGCATTGACAAATGGGATGATGGACATCCTCCCACAAATGATTGGCAAACGTATCCAAATCAGCACCATCCTGAGACCGCAACTTCCTGACTCCCATTTGAAAGGACAGAAGCTAATGCCTTTCATTAGCTTCTTGCCAAGTATAATATAAGAGGCAACCAGACTGCCCCAAAGGAACAGATCCAGCCAAAGGCCAGAGGCATTATGTAAACTGCAGCTAGAAAGCAAGGAACACTTTCCATCAGCAGTGATTATCTTGGCCATTAAACACAAGCCAGACCCTCCCTTTGCTGGCGGGAAGAGCTGCCCTTATGGCTTCTGCATGGCATCCCTTGGTTCATTGACTCATTCCCTTTTTTACCCCCACAAACCCAGAGCAATATACATCCCATTTCCTCCTCTATAAGGTTGCCACCTTTTCTTCTGGTTGAGCACCTGTGGCTTTAACAGCTGCATTAGTTCAATCCGAGGAAAAGCTTTCCCCATCACTTCATCTCTGGATGGGGAAATTTGGCACTTGTTGCTTTTCTACGTGTATTGCAGGACTGGGAGAAAACTGGTCTTGTGGTAATAAGCATGACTTGCCCCCTTAGCTAAGCAGGGTCTGCCCTGGTTGCATATGAAAGGGAGACTAGAAGTATGAGCACTGTATGATATTCCCCTCAGGGGATGGAGCCGCTCTGGGAAGAGCATCTAGGTTCCAAGTTCCCTCCCTGGCTTCTCCAAGATAGGGCTGTGAGAGATTCCTGCCCGCAACCTTGGAGAAGCCGCTGCCAGTCTGTGAAGACAATACTGAGCTAGATCGACCAATGGTCTGACTCAGTATATGGCAGCTTCCTATGTTCCGATGTGACAGTCCTACTCCCATTCCAGCAAGCGCTGTTTCTCTCATCACTGCCGCACTGTGATGGAAAACACTGCATCAAATGACAGAATGGCTTCTAATGTGACAAGGGTGTTCTCGGGGGCTAGAACTAGTAACCCGGAGACAGGGACAGAGGCCCTCTTCGGGTGTGAAGTCACTGAGTCGAGTGAAGGTGTGATGGGGGCAATGAGCAACACTAGCCATGTCCCCAACCCACATGCTTGATGGCCACACTCCTGGCCCTCTGCCCCTTTGGCATCTGTCTGCAGAGAGCAGCCCCGAATGTTGGCATGGAGGAACACTACCCACATTCAGTGCTGCCTTCCACAGGCAGCCTGTGTAGCTTCTGCCTGAAGCTATTCCTGGAGATTCTTCCCCATCACCACATATTCCCTCTTCCCTGGGAACAACACATCTGAAGAAGGCTAGAGGGTCAGACTCTAATCAAGGACTGCATTGGTTTTAAGCACATTCTCCAACATCGCGTAAACCAAAATGGCCATGCTTTTAAGACCCCTGTTTTCATATCAAAGATCTCAGTGCGAGCCACACCCCTGCCGCTGTGCATTGATTAAAGCTCTGCTCTGCCTTCTGGTAGGCTGTATTTCATTGGTAGTCCATCAAATGAAAAGCCAGGAGGGGGCGTTGCTTAAAAATAGATTGACTTTTATTAGAGAATGTTTAACACATGGTTTACAAGAGCAGTAGTGAATAGAGTTTCCCGATAAAACACGGCCGCGTACTAACGAATGTGTGGTTGCAAAGGCAGAGAGAATACATCACTGTACGCAAGTCCCTACGGGTTTGGGTAGAGTCCGGTTAAAGGAGTTCAGTGAGTGTCCAAAAGGCCCAAGGGAGGGACGAATCCCAGCCTGACCTTGCGTGTGGCCGGCAGGGCCGTGCCAGTCTTCTTCTGCCAAGTGCAGCCTCTGGGCATGGGTCCTTGACGGCGAAGGGTCTTCTCCAGGTCCAGGGGGTCCTCCAGGGGGTCCTCCAGGGGCGTTGTCAGCAGGAGTTCCTGGCGTGGTCAGCCGCTGTGCTGGCATGGTTCGTTTAGCATGTAGATATGCTATGGATCACGTTCCCGAAGCGGGAGGTTACATACATACGTACATACATACATGCAGGTCAAGACAGCCATAAGAAAATAAGTGTCCATCTGAGATAGTCGCGAGCTGCAAAGCGTCGCAAATGTATGTTAAGTCCTCCTTCGGTTCTGCGCGTATGTGGATCTGGACAGAGTCCAGGATAGAGTCCAAGCCAGGAGAGCGGGGGAACCCGGTCTCAACTTGTGGGTGGGGGGTGGGGGGTGGCACATCGTCCGGGGTATCCTCTGGGGGTCTCCAGGTTGTCTGGCATCCTCCTGCAGGGGAAAAAAGAAACCTCGCTGGGCTTGTCCGCAGCTCTGGTGGAGCTCCTCTCTACCAAGGTAGGGTGGAGTGTGTGGTGGCTTGCCCCCCGTGGGCGTGGCAGGGCAAGCCGTAGTTAGCTCCCCTCCTCTGGGTTTTTAGGAGGGTGAGCTGTTTCCCCGTGGGATGCAGTGGCTTGACTTGCCCCCTGTGGGCGTAGCGGGGCAAGCCATAGGTGGCTCCCCTCCTCTGGGTTTTAGGAGGGCGAGTCGTTCCCCCGTGGGATGCAGTGGCCTGGCTTGCCCCCCGTGGGCGTAGCGGGGCAAGCCGTGTGGGTGGCTCCCCTCCTCTGGGATTTAGGAGGGCAAGCCGTTCCTTTGAGCTCTCAGTGGCCCCTCCCCTCTTGGGTTAGGGGAGCGGGCTGGCCCAGTTCCCCCCCTGGGATGTTAGGGGGGCGAGCTGGCTCCTGGTACTGGCGGTGTCCCGAGATGTGTTCTATGTAGATGTCTCGGGACCATCGGATGGCGTCAGACACCATCAGTTTGCGCATGAGCTTTGCGTAGCGCTTGCCCACACCACAGGCTCTCAGGACTGGCTCGTTGGCGGGGTCCCAGCCCCCCAGGGCCCCGACCAGCAGGGCGTGGACAGAGACCTCATAGCCTCGCTCCCTGAGTGCCTGTGCGAGTGGGGCATACTTCTGGTGCTTCTTCTCTCTGGCCTCCGTCATGGCTACTTTCCAGTTTTCAAAGGGGATGGTGACATCAACCATGACGATTGTCTTCTTCTCCTCATTTCGGACCACAATGTCAGGCCGCAGCTGGCTGCCTGTCCTGGGCACGGCTCGGTTGACAGAAAGAGTGCCTTTGGAGGCTAAAACAAATCTGCCTATATTGCAGGAGGCTGTTGGTTCGAATCCCTGCTGGTATGTTTCCCAGAATATGGGAAACTCCTATATCGGGCAGCAGCAATATTGGAAAATGCTGAAAAGCATCATTTCATATTGTGTGGGAGATGGCAATGGTCAACCCCTCCTGTATTCTACCAAAGACAACCACAGGGGTTGGTGGTAAGTTATCAGTAGTTCAAAACATACACCATGAGGAAGGTGTCTTGTCAATGAAATGTACTTATACCAAATGAGAGCACTGGCCCAACTCTCCATATTGTCTGCACTTACTGGCAGCAGCTCCTCAAGGTTACAGGCAGGAGTCTTTCCAAGTCCTTTTTGGAGATGCCAGGGATTGATATCTGATGTGTGTGTGTGTGTGTGTGTGTGTGTACACAAATTAAGTCAACTGAAGGAGTACTGAAATCATCTTAATGTTATTATGAGCCCTTAAGTGTTTTATCCCTTGGATCTCACCTGGCACCTCCTGGAAGTTAAAACACTCATCCTGCCCCCTGCAATTTTAAATTCTGGGGGCGCTATTGGCCTTGTTTCCAATCTTCCCTCTAAAAGAGATTCCCAGGGGTTGTTGACTACAATTCCCATAATCCGCAAGCAAAAGCCTCTGCATCTGGGGATTCTGGGAGTTGTAGTCAACAACCTCTGGGAATCCCTCTTAGAGGGAACAGTGCCTGCCTCTGAGTCTGCCAGGAACTCGCTAGCTCAAGACAAACCACTAAGTATTAGCCTCAGCTCCCAACTGCAGTAGGTGGCTTTTTAATACTGGAAAACCCTACAAGATTGTGGTGAGGATTACTGAGTCTATGCATTCAGCAGTATTGGTCTATGCATTCAGCAGTATGAGGTGGCAGAGTGTGAACTCTCAAATGCGAGTTCCCATTTTTTATTATTTTCCTATGCAAAACAAACACAAATCTAGGTTATTTTGTTTTTTTTTAAGTTGCAGAGAATTGTGGTTTTCTGTTTTGTTTTTTTAAGAGGAGGAAGCATTTGCAAACAGTATGCACCCTATCCCGTGGCCAGAAGTGATACAGTCACTGCTACCCACATCATTCTGCCACTGCATGCATGGAGCTGGCCTGAGAATATAATGGCTGTTAAGAGCTCTGAATGCTCTTGGAGGGCAATATCAGTGCGAAATGCCATATTCATTGGGAATGAGAAAAAGAAAACACACTCCCAGGAATCTGGGACAATGGGATGGAATGCCTCCTGTCTGAATCCTCCTTTGAACATCACATCGAGAAAGTCATCCACTTCGCTGACTATCTAGGCCAAGCATCACGCAAAGCGACATCTCGGCTGTTTCCACCACTAAGCAATTTAGCTCTAGGTAGTGCAGCCTCAAAAGGGCGCAAGCCAGCCAAAATGCGAGGCTTCTCCCTCCCCACCATGCACATTTCTTGGTTACATGGGTCATCCCACCATTTAGCCCATCAAGAGTTCTCCAGCTATCTCAACAATAGTATTAAAACCACTAGCGAATAACAATGGTGCAGTTGTTATGCACAAGTGTGTTGTACTAAGGCCATCAGTGTTGGCCATCAAAAGAAGGTGGGGAGATTGTTTTTGTATCCCACTAAGCATCATGGAAATGGGTCTTGCCAGCTGCTGGCCTTGGGGCACTGGGCCCCTGGGACACCCTTCCCCCACCCCAAAGTAGATCTGGGAAATCTGGTTGCTGGCACTGGGCAAGATTCCCAATGAGAAATTCCAGCTTGTTTTGTCTTATGGTCCAGTAGCCCCTGCTATCTGAGCCAAAGAGACACCTTTTAAAGTGGTGATTCTCTGATATTTATCAGGTGGAGAGCAACTGGCCCTATCCAACCCCAGGACAGCATCCGTCCAGTGGCTGTTGCTGGTATCTGCCTTATTTTTCTTTTTAGACAATGAGCCCTTTGGGGACAGGGGACCATCTTAGTTATGTATTCTTTATTCTATGTGTATTCTATGTACACTGCTTTAAGAACTTTGGTTGAGGATTGGTATATAAGTATCCATAATAGTATTATTACTATTATTATTATTATTATTAACATTTTATATCCTGCTCTTCCTCCAAGGAGCCTAGAGTGGTGTACTAGATACTTAGGTTTCTCCTCACAACAACCCTGTGAAGTACGTTAGGCTGAGAGAGAAGTGACTGGCCCAAAGTCACCCAGCTAGTATCATGGCTGAATGGGGATTTGAACTTGGGTCTCCCCGGTCCTAGTCCAGCTCTCTAACCACTACACCACTCTGGCTTGTAGTAGTTGTCGTCGTAGTAGTATTACTGCTGCTGCTAATACTATGCCAGGGGGTCCCAACCCTGGGTCCCCAGAGACTGTTGGACTACAACTTCCATCATCCCCAGCCACTTTGGCCATTGTGTCTGGGGATGATGGGAGATGTGAGCCAGCATCTGGGGACACAAGGTTGGGGATCCCCGTGATGGTACCCAGTGCCTGCCAAGCTGAAGTGGACCTTCTAAGTAGTTTAGAAAAAATGAAAACTGGACTTGTGACTGTTAGAAGATCAGCATTGGGTGGGAAGGTTCCCCCTCAACGAAGACCTTTTAGGGAAAGACTGCCTATAACCTTCAAAAGAGAACTGCATATGGCATTCCTTTTAAATCATAGTCTGCTTGGTTACATAAAAGAGGTTGTGAGGAGAAAGCATTATGAGTTGATTAAAAAAAGATGTTAATTACTGCTCATATATTAATAGTTGGCTCAGGGAAGAAATGCAACCTCCTGTATATGAATGGCTAAATAAGCAGTTACGGCACACAGCACAGAAATAGTCCCGCTTACTCATCTTTCAGAGAGACAAAACACAATGAGAATGGATACGTTTTATTCAAATTGGTCTTCATATAAAACGTTTTGGTCGAAGCCTCGCAATCTAACTCATTTGAAGCAACAATCGTATAATATACACACTAATTGTACAACCTATTAAGAGCATAATTGTGTAATGAGTATATATTTGTTTCATGATTTTGTATAGATGTGTGCAATTTAACACATGCATATGTAATTCTGGTTCATTTAGCATGGATAATGATTCTCAATTTTTTTTTGTAAAATGAATACCTTTTTTTTTTTTAATGAGCATACATTTTTACTCCATGCATTTTCCAGAAGTACTGTAAAAAGTGTTTAGGGCTGGTTCAAATGATATCAGCCCAGCATAATGAAAGAAAGAGGAGAGGCACTGAGAGCAGGCCCCTTAGGACGTCATCCCACTGATGACTGGACAGTGGACACCCACTCAGCACCTCCCTTCATCACTTCCGGGGTTTGTTGTTCTGAATGGTCCCTACAATACACACTACAAATATTTGTTTAAACAAGCATTTGTAGCATGTGTTTATTTATTTTTATTTATTATTATTATTTTATTATTAAAACTTTTATACTGCCCTTCCAAAAGGCTCAGGGCGGTTTACATTAAAACACCTTAAAATCAGTTAATAATTAAAATAAAAATTATAAAACATAACAATAATTAACAATTAAAAACATCATAAAACTACAATTAAACAAACAATTTAAAAACAAATTTTTTAAAAAGCTGAGAAAGCCTGGCTGAAGAGATGTGTTTTCAGGTGTTTTCTGAAAATTGCAAGAGATGGGGAGGATCGTATCTCAGCAGGGAGTGCATTCCACAATCTCGGGGCAGCAGCTGAAAAGGCCCGTCTCTGTGTAGCCACCAAACGAGTTGGTGGCAACTGGAGACGGACCTCCTCAAGTGACCTCAGTGGCCGGTGGGGCTCATAGCGAAGAAGACGCTCTCTTAGATACCCGGGGCCTAAGCCGTTTAGGGCTTTATAAGTAATAACTAGCACTTTGTATTTTGCCCGGAAACCTACTGGCAGCCAGTGTAACTCCATCAACAAAGGAGTAATGTGGTCTCTCCGAGATGACCCAGAGACCAACCTGGCTGCCGCATTCTGAACCAACTGAAGTTTCCAGACTACGTACAAAGGAAGCCCCACGTAGAGCGCATTACAGAAGTCCAGTCTGGAGGTTACCAACAAATGTACCACTGTTTTGAGGTCACTGATCTCAAGAAACGGGCGCAGCTGGCGTATAGAAGGCATTCCTGGCCACCGCCTCAGCCTGAGAAACCAAGGAGAGACGTTGATCCAGAAGTACTCCCAGACTGCGAACCTGTTCCTTTTGGGGAAGTGTGACCCCGTCTAGAACAGGCAGATCAAAATCGTCTCTAGAGTTCTGACCCCGCACAATAAGTACCTCCGTCTTATCTGGATTCAGCTTCAGTTTATTCTCCCTCATCCAGCCCATTACTGCTTCCAGGCAGGCATTTAGGGAGGATATGCCAACTCCTGAAGAAGTTGACGTGGAGAAGTAGATCTGGGTGTCATCAGCATACTGATAACACCCAGCTCCAAATCCCCTGATGATCTCTCCCAGCGGTTTCATGTAGATGTTAAAAAGCATTGGAGAGAGTATGGAGCCTTGAGGAACACCATACCTAAGCTCAGATTTTGAAGAGCAACAATCTCCAATCGACACCATCTGGAATCTGTCCGAGAGGTAGGAGCGGAACCACTGAAAAACAATGCCTCCCACCCCCAACTCCCTCAGACGTTCCAGAAGGATACTATGGTCGATAGTATCGAAAGCCGCCGAGAGATCCAAGAGGACCAACAGAGTCACACTTCCTCTGTCCATTGCCAATTGGAGATCATCCATCAGGCCGACCAAGGCAGTCTCCACCCCATAGCCCGCCCGAAAACCAGTTTGAAATGGGTCTAGATAATCAGTTTCCTCCAAGACTGCCTGGAGCTGAGAGGCCACCACCCTCTCAATTACCTTGCCCAACCATGGGAGATTGGAAACCAGCCTATAATTGCTCAACTCTGAGGGATCTAACGCAGGCTTCTTTAGAAGAGGTCTAATAATTGCCTCCTTAAGACAAGGAGGCACCCTGCCCTCCCTCAGAGAAGCATTTATGATTTCTACCAGGCCGCCTACAACAGCCTCCCTGCTAGATAGAACAAGCCATGTTGGACAAGGGTCAAGAGGACAAGTGGTAGGCCTCACCGCTCCAAGCAGCTTGTCCACATCCTCAGGAGTCACAAACTGAAATTGATCCAGCCGAATCATATAAGAGGGGTTGTCGGACACCTCCAGTTCAGACATCAGATTAATTGTGGAGTCTCCATCTAGGTCGGCCCGAATCCGAGAGATTTTGTCTGCGAAAAATTCATTAAACACACCACAGCGGGTAACTGATGCTTCCAAATTCTGGTTCAAGGGAGAGGGAGCAGATACTAGTCCCCTGACAACCCTGAACAACTCCGCTGGACGTGAACTCGCAGAGGCAATACGGGCAGAAAAGAACCGCTTCTTTGCCGCACGTATCGCCTGAGCATAGATCTTTAAATGTGCTCTATGTTGTAATCTGTCGGATTCGAGTAGAGTTTTTCTCCACTTGCGCTCCAGTCGCCTACCTTGCCGCTTCAGCCCCCGTAGATCTTCCGTATACCAAGGGGCCAATTTTGAAGCAGGTCGGAGGGGACGCTTAGGAGCAATCGTGTCTACTGCCCTGGTAAGCAAGTTGTTCCAGTTTTCAACCAGGGCATCAACAGGATCACCTGCAGAGCCAACATTAAATCCCTCCAAGGATCCTTGGAATCCTACCGGATCCAGTAACCTCTTCGGGCGGACCATTCTAATAGGCCCCTCGCCCCTGCGGAGGTGGGAAGTGGTTGTAAGTCCAACCTTAACCAGATGGTGGTCCGTCCATGACAGCGGGGAGATCGAAGGAGTCCCCACCCACGGAGCACCACCCTGATCAGAATAAAAGACCAAATCAAGCGTGTGACCTGCAATATGCGTCGATCCAGAGACCGCTTGGGATAGGCCCATAGTCGTCATGGCCGCTATGAACTCCTGAGCTGCCCCAGACAAATTGGTCCCAAAATGAACATTGAAGTCCCCCAGCACCAAAAGTCTGGGAGACTCCAACGCAAGTTCCGCGACCAAGTCCGTGAGCTCAGTAAGGGATTCCGTTGGGCAGCGGGGCGATCGGTACACCAACAGAAGTCCCAATCTATCCCTGGTCCCCAAACTCAAGTACACACATTCGATATGGTCCGATACCCTAACAGGGACCCTGGTAAGGGAGATGTTATCCTTATAGACCACAGCCACTCCACCTCCCCGCCCACGTCCCCTCACCTGCTCCTCTACAGAATATCCTGGCGGGAGAAGCTGGGACCAAACTGGACCACCAGCCTCCCCCAACCAAGTCTCAGTAATACACATCAGGTCGGCCCCTTCATCCATGATCAAATCATGGATGAGTTCTGATTTATTTTGGACCGACCTGGCATTGCAGAGAAGCAAGGTAAGGTTATGTGGGATGTTGGCAGTGCTCCCCGAGATCAAAGAGCTGGCAGGAGAGCCGGAAAGGGGGACAGCTATTAGATTTCTGACCACCCTTCCCCCGGAACAGCCTGCGGACCTGCCAGCGTTACTTCTTCTATTCCCCACCACCACAGGAATAGCAGCCCCACCTTCAACGAAGGCATTTCCTGGCTCCCCATCTCCAGACAAACCCACACACATTACAACTTCAGCCCAACCTCAGCACAACCTAAAACTGATTGAACAGAAGCCTCCCTCTATACAAATGGTTGGACAAAGTGTCCAGCCCTCGCCCTCGTTTCTCACCCGAAGTGGCTCCCCCAAAGGGGCAACCCCCTTTGGTGTCGCCCCTTCGGTGGTGACCCCGCCGGTGGCAGGCCCACCGCCACTGGCAGTCTTCCTATATAGGCTGAGCAGTAAGCTCAGCAGGTGGAACCAGGAAAAAAACTGCCCACTCACCCTTACAACCCCAGTCCTGCAAAGCCTCTCCACAAGCAGTCCTGGGAGAAGCAGATGGCAACCCAGGAGGGCAGAAGAGAAGAGGCAAACACCCCAGTCTCTCACCCTGGGGGAGATGGAATCCTCTTCTCCAGCAGGCTTCTGGGGGCTTTGGCTACTGGCAGTCTTCCTATATAGGCTGAGCAGTAAGCTCAGCAGGTGGAACCAGGGGAAAAACTGCCCACTCACCCTTACAACCCCAGTCCTGCAAAGCCTCTCCACAAGCAGTCCTGGGAGAAGCAGATGGCAACCCAGGAGGGCAGAAGAGAAGAGGCAAACACCCCAGTCTCTCACCCTGGGGGAGATGGAATCCTCTTCTCCAGCAGGCTTCTGGGGGCTTTGGCTACTGGCAGTCTTCCTATATAGGCTGAGCAGTAAGCTCAGCAGGTGGAACCAGGGAAAAAACTGCCCACTCACCCTTACAACCCCAGTCCTGCAAAGCCTCTCCACAAGCAGTCCTGGGAGAAGCAGATGGCAACCCAGGAGGGCAGAAGAGAAGAGGCAAACACCCCAGTCTCTCACCCTGGGGGAGATGGAATCCTCTTCTCCTCTTCTCCAGCAGGTTTAGGGATGAACAACCCCCACAGGTGATCAAGAGTTGTGCCGAAAGGGCAACGGCCATCCCAACATGCACCAACCCTCTTTATTCATGTGTTCTGGGCCGGTTATCTTAGAACCTGCCCTTAGTCAGGTTTAGGATTGCCAATTTTCAAATCAACCCTTGCCCATCTAATGGCAGTCTGATCTGCAGAAATGGGTAGGTGATATTTAGCTCCAAAGGGCCATCTGCTGATTTTTGTATATTTTCACATTTATATTTTGATTGATTGATTAAGTGCTGTCAAGTCGGCGTCAGCCCTTAGCGACCACATAGATAGATTCTCTCCAGGATGATCTGTCTTTAACTTGGCCTTTAAGGTCTCTCAGTGGTGCATTCATTGCTGTCGTAATCGAGTCCATCCACCTTGCCGATGGTCGTCCTCTTCTTCTCTTTCCTTCAGCTTTTCCCAGCATTATGGACTTCTCAAGGGAGCTGGATCTTCGCATAATGTGTACGAAGTATGATACTTTGAGACTGGCCATTTGTGCCTCAAGTGAAAATTCTGGATTGATTTGTTCTATGATCCATTTGTTTGTTTTCCTGGCTGTCCATGGTATTCTCAAAAGTCTTCTCCAGCAGCACCAAAGTTCAAAAGCATCAGTACTTGTTCTATCTTGCTTCTTCAAAGTCCAGCTTTCGCATCCATAGAGTGTCACGGGGAAAACCACTGTCCGAACAAATTACATTACATTTTTATCCTGCCCTTCCTCCAAGGAGATCAGAGCAATGTACAGTGTTCAGTCCCCACAACATGGTATCCTCACAACCCCGCCTTATATCGAGTCAGAACTTGGGTCCATCTGGCTTAGTGTAGTCTACCGTGCCTGACAGCAGCTCTGCAAGATTTCAGGCAGGAGTCTCGTAGTCCTACCTGGAGATGCTGCCAGGGATGGAACAGAGGAATTTCTGCATGATAAGCAGGTGCTCTAGCACTGAGCTATGGTCCCACACCAGAGGTAGGTTAAGATAAGAGATAAGTGACGGGCCCAAGATAATCCAGTGAGCTTCCAGGCTGCATGAGGAACCGAACCTGAGCTTCTCTGGTTCTAGTTCTGCACTCTAACCACTATACCGTACTCCACATTCATACATGCTGTCAAAAGGCCACTAACAGATTGGTCTCCAAGACGTCCCGAAGAGGCCATATTACGCCAGTTTTTTTAAAAAACCACACTGACCAGCAATAGGTTTTGGGGCAAAATACAAAGTGTGGGTTATTACCTATAAAGTCCTTAATGGCTTGGGCCCAGGATATTTAAGAGAACGCCTTCTTCATTTTGAATCCTGCCACCTATTCAGATCTTCAGGGGAGGTTCGTCTGAGGGTGCCGCCAGCTTGTTTGGTGGCGACTCAGAGGCAGGCCTTCTCTGTAGTTGCCCCAGGGCTGTGGAATGCACTTCCTGATGAGATTAGAACTGCTCCATCCCTGTTGGCTTTTAGGAAATGACTGAAGACACATCTCTTCAGCCAAGCTTTTTAGCCATTTTGGTAGTTTTAATGGGTATTTTAGTTTGATTTTTTTAATATGATTTAATTGTTAAGTTTTCTTTGTTTTTATTGTTGTAAACCACCTACAGACTTCAGTAGTGGGCAGTATACAAATATGTTAAATAAACAAACAAACAAGGCTAGGCTGGTGTTTTGATTCTGTTCCCACTGGCCAGTTAGCAACCTTAGTTGGGTTGGCTTGGTGAGGAGACAATATACAGGTGAAACTCGGAAAATTAGAATATCGTGCAAAAGTCCATTAATTTCAGTAATGCAAATTAAAAGGTGAAACTGATATATGAGACAGATGCATTACATGCAAAGCGAGATAAGTCAAGCCTTAATTTGGTATAATTGTGATGATCATGGCGTACAGCTCATGAAAACCCCAAATCCACAATCTCAGAAAATTAGAATATTACATGGAACCAAGAAGACAAGGATTGAAGAATAGAACAATATCAGACCTCTGAAAAGTATAAGCATGCATATGTATTCAGTACTTGGTTTGGGCCCCTTTTGCAGCAATTACTGCCTCAATGTGGCGTGGCATGGATGCTATCAGCCTGTGGCACTGATGAGGTATTATGGAAGACCAGGATGCTTCATTAGCAGCCTTCAGCAATTCTGCATTGTTTGGTCTCATGTCTCTCATCCTTCTCTTGGCAAAGCCCCATAGATTCTCTATGGGGTCAGGTCAGGCGAGTTTGCTGGCCAATCAAGCACAGTACACTGTATACTTTTCAGAGGTCCAATATTGTTCTATTCTTCAATCCTTGTCTTCTTGGTTCCATGTAATATTCTAATTTTCTGGGATTGTGGATTTGGGGTTCTCATGAGCTGTACGCCATGATCGTCACAATTATAACAAATTAAGGCTTGACTTATCTCGCTTTGCATGTAATGCATCTGTCTCATATATCAGTTTCACCTTTTAATTTGCATTACTGAAATTAATGAACTTTTGCATGATATTCTAATTTTCCGAGTTTCACCTGTAGGTTACGGTTTTAGCAGGTCGGGTGCTTTAATGTACATGCTGTCTGATTCCCTTTAAAATGTTTGTATGTATGTATGTATCATATTTCTATACCGCCTGACGTGCGGTATATCTAAGTTAAAATATAGTAGTGTTACGGTCAGTGTTCCCTCTGACAGGGATTCCCAGATGTTGTTGACTACAACTCCCATAATCCCCAAGCAAAAGCCATTGCAGCTGGGGATTCTGGGAGTTGTAGTCAACAACATCTGGAAATCCCTGTTAGAGAGTGTGTATGTACTGCAATCTGCCCTGGGACCTGGGGATAGGACGGGCTTAGGACTGCCATTTTTATTTCTGAGAGGACTATTGGGCATGACAGCTGCCAGATAAGTAGGAATTATAGCCACTGAAACTTTATCCAGTATTTAATCTCTCTTCTTGGGGAAGCTGCAGCTACTGAATATCTGCCTAACATATGACAGAAACAGAACTAGGCAGACAGCAGATACAGGTTCCCGTAACACAACCCTATTAAAATGCGGTGTCCCTGATGCCCAGCTCCTCTCTCTTCAAGGTCAAGGTCAAAGCCAACCTGACTATTGTTCAACCCTGCTGACTGAGGTTTGCTGGAGGCCATTCATTCATTCAAGGTGAACAAAGCAATGGCTCCCCCTTCTGGCAATAAGTGAA
Organism: Hemicordylus capensis; assembly: GCF_027244095.1. Lineage (NCBI taxonomy): Eukaryota > Metazoa > Chordata > Lepidosauria > Squamata > Cordylidae > Hemicordylus > Hemicordylus capensis. Next base: position 264,644,139 of record NC_069658.1, read on the forward strand.
ATAACAATTAGCTGTATCCCTTTGATCCCTCCTCTCTCCTCCCTGGCACCAAGGTTGCCAACGGACCAGTTCTTATGCTTTGACACACACACTTGAATTTCAGCAGGTGAAGATTTTCACAGCATGATAATAAACGTGTCCTGCTAATGTCTGCACATAAAGACACAGATGCAGTCGCTGGTTGAAAAGATGGTAATATGAGCAAGGGGTGCTGGTTCAGGCTTCCTGATTTTGTTTTATGAGACTCTATGGAGTGTGTGTGTGTGTGTGTGTGTGTGTGTGTGTGTGTGTGTGTACACGGTATGCTGAATGTGTTTATATGTTATTCTGTAGGGCAGGGGTGGCCAACCTTGGGTGCCAAGATGTTGCTGGACCACAAATCTCCAGTCACCTCCAGCCCCAGTGCCCTTTATCTGGGAGTGATGGGAGCTGTTGTTGTTGTTGTTATTGATTCAATTTCTATACTACCCTTCCAAAAATGGCTCAGGGCAGTTTACACAGAGGAATAATAAATAAATAAATAAATAAATAAATAAATAAATAAATAAATAAATAAATAAGATGGATCTCTGTCCCCAAATGGCTCACAATCTAAAAAGAAACATAAGAGAGACACCAGCAACAGTCACTGGAAGTACTGTGCTGGGGGTGGATAGGGCCAGTTACTCTTCCCCTGCTAAATAAAGAGAATCACCATGTTAAAAAGGTGCCTCTTTGCCCAGTTAGCAGGAGTTGTAGTCCAACCACATCTGGGCACCCATGGTTGGGAAACCCTGCTCTAGAGTGATGCTTGTATACATGACCTCTGCTAACTGGGCAAAGAGGCACCTTTTACCATGGTGATTCTCTTTATTTAGCAGGGGGAGAGTAACTGGCCCTATCCATCCCCAGCACAGTACTTCCAGTGACTGTTGCTGGTGTCTATCTTATGTTTCATTTTAGAATGTGAGCCCTTTAGGGACAGGTAGCCATCTTATTTATTTATTATTTATAAACTGCCCTGAGCTATTTTTGGAAGGGCGGTATAGAAATCGAAATAGTAGTAGTAGTAGTAGTAACAACAACAACAACAACAACAACAACAACACTTGGTTTTTCTACCTATGAACTGATGACTGGCAGCTGAATGTATGAAAGGACTCCATTGAAAAGCACTGCATTCGAGGTCATGGGGCAGCAGCATATGAGCTATAGTATTATATCTCCGAGAGGGCCCATTCAAACATGCAAGCCATCACTTGATGTTGCAGGCATCAAGTGATGACCACCATTGTGGAAACCAACTCTTAGGGGCTGGCTGCTGAATGTGGGAACCACCTGATTCACTCTATACAAGACTGTGTTATGTTGGGGAAGGCAAGAAGAAGAAGAAACATGGGGTACAAGAAAGCGACATGTTTCCCAGATAAGCTTCCCTTCTATAAACTGGAGTGAACAAGGACCCTTTGCCAGGCCCCTTTTCTCCCATTGTTAACATGGCTTTCTCCATCTCAAGGGTTTCTTAGCGATGATCTCCCCGCTTCCAAGCATGTGAGGATTCCGCCTCCGCCCCCCATTTTACTGAACTTAATAATCCATATCCTCAATAATTGTCAAACGCTATTTTTTTCCTCCCACCTCGAAAGTCCATTTCCTCCCCGCCACACAAAAATTACGAGTTGTTTCTCAAGCTTTCCCTCTGGATGACCCAAGACTACGTGACCACCAGGAAGCTTTACGCTTAAGGCCAGTGGGAGGAGGTTGCTTCCTTTCTCCTGTTGCGCTCATGAGGACTAGCAACTGAGTCCAGCCTCTTTCAGACGTTCCTCGCTGGAGCCTTGATGCTGCTAAACGCGTCTTCCTACTTTTCTTTCTTTTTCATTCCGGCCAGCCCAAGCCCACTTTATGATCCCCAAACGGAGAGCTCCTTCCTGCTGGAAATCCACCTAGATGCCAACTTCCTGCTCCGACAAAGTCAAGGCTGTACGAGTCATGAAATCCTGAGCTGAAAACTTCAGGTAAAATATGGATGGGGAGCGGGGAGGAGAAAGCGGGGGATGTTTCTTTCCGTGGGACATGGAGATTTCTGATCCGTGGGGCATTTAGCGGAAGATCTGGCCAGAGCAGGAGTTCTGTTAAATCCTCGCTGTCTCCTCGGTATCTGATCTTCAGGAAATCTCCGGAGGATTAAGAGGTCAAAATCAGTCAAGAAAGGGGGATCTTTGCTTAAGGAGACTGATTTTTGTCGACTTTAGTATTCAGAGATCCCAACAGGTATCAAAGTCTCATCAAATGCTTTGGAATTCTATCGTCCCGCTAAACATTCTGGAATCCGTTGCAGATGGATCACCTAAGCCAGGGGATCGTAGTTCAGCCCTGTTGGGGAGGATCCATGTAAACTGGGGGGGGGATCAGAACCAAATTTCTGAATGAAAAATGAAGCTGGGTGAGGTGGCAGCTTATTGGTCACAGATTAGTTACCCCTTAATGTATTGGGGAAATTTCCCCCCTCGTGCAATAATCTGTGCGATTGTGCAGTAATCTGTGTGATAAAAAGGTAACCCCTTCTCTCCCCATTCCCAGTACAAGTAAGTACATAGGGGGGCATGGTTCTAAACTGGCAACGCTCATAGTGCACAATCTAATAGCATCACTACTTTATAACATTTAGATTCCACCTTGTCTTTAAAGAATCTGTCTGTCTGTCTATCTGTCTGTCTATCTATTTATTGAATTCATATACCACCTAATATAGAAATATCTAGGCAGTGTACATCATGCCATTTTGAGCCTCCTCCCCCATTTTGACCTCACAACAATACTGTGAGATTGGTAAGGTTGAGAAAGTTATCCAAAAGAAAAACCCATCCAAGGTCACCCAGTGAGTTTCATGGCACAGCATGGGTCTCTTCGGTCCCAGTCTGACACCCTAACCACTATGCCATAGCTCTTGTAGCTATGGTGGATTGACTGATCTGGATAAAAATGTATGCCTTTATGGGTGTTCATCTACCAAATAAATTCATACCTGCACTACCTTGTCTCTCCCTCCCCTCTTTGTGGCATCTCCTTTAGTGTTTAAATTTTGATTGTAAGCTCCATGATGGAGACCTGGGCTTCTTTTCTTATACACTCTGTAAAATGCCACATGCATTGCTGGCACTATGCAAAATAATTAAGCAAAACGATGCAATAATGGGGTTGGGGTGTCTGTCCATGACTGAACTTAGAGAAACTGTGATCTTGAAATAAGAAAATATTAAAACTGATTTGGCCAGCTGTGATCCCAGTTGTTAAGTGGGCTGCTGTTTAACTCTTCAAACTTTTTATAAGAGGTCCAAATGACATCCTCTCCCAGTTATAAAATGTTTCCCAAATTCACAAACTTTGAACTAACTAAATAAAAATTGCATTGCATTGCATTTCTTTGGGAAGTGGTAAACAGGGATTTGAAATTGTGTGTGTGTGTGTGTGTGTGTGTGTGTGTGTGTGTGTGTGTTTAAAAATTCTGGTTCCAGGCTGCAGAATCCTATTCAGTTCCTCCAGATCCCTATTGATTAATCTGAGCCTCCAAGCCTTCTTCCACGGGCAGGGAAGAAGAAGAAGGACTCATGGCAGCTGAAAAGGGCATCAAGGTAAGATGGGGCTGCGGGGTGCCCTTACTTACTTAAAAGTAAGTACCATAATTAAGCTGGCTGTGGTGCATCAAGGTTTTGTGCATTTTTGTCTTGGGCACAGGAAGGAGGTGGTTGGGGAGGATGAGAATGAATGAGATTTGCTTGCATATCTGATCTTAATCTGTTTTGTTTATGCAGACAGGAGGTTGGGAATTGCCCCTGGGCTTGAAACCTGTGTTCACACAACTTCCCCATTCCCCCCTCCCCCTTCTCACAGCCTCCAGCTGTTGTTGAACTACAACTCCCATCATCCCCAGCTGCAATGAATTATCCTAGGAGTTGTAGTCCAACAATAGCTAGAGAGCTTCAGATTGGCCACCCCTTGCTCTGTACCAGTGGTTCTCAATGGGGGGGGGAGGAAGACTCCAGATGTTGCTGGACTACAACTCCCATCAGCCCCTGATACAATTTATTGTGGCTGGAGATGATGGGAATTGTAGTTCAGCAACATCTGGAGGCCCCCAGGTGATTTATTTTTATTTATTTTACATTTATATTCCACTCTTCCTCCAAGGAGCCCAGAGTGGTGTACGACATACTTGAGTTTCTCTTTCACAACAACCCTGTGAAATCGGTTAGGCTGAGAGAAATGGCTGAGAGAAAAGGCTGGCCCAGAGTCACCCAGCTAGTATCATGGCTGAATGGGGATTTGAACTCAGGTCTCCCCAGTCCTAGTCCAGCACTCTAACCACTACACCACGCTGGCTCTCTTGCCAGTAGCAGCCATGGGAGGGATGCTATGCTGGGATAAGGACAGCTGTTCTCCACCTGCTAAATGTAAGACAGTCACGACTTCAAAGATGCTTCTTTGCCTGTTAGCAGCATTGCTAGTATTTAAGGTGCTGCAAGACTCTTTTTATTCACATAGTATATTAAAACACACACACACACAAACACACTTCTATCCTGCCCTTCTTCCAAGGAGCTCAGGATACTATATGTGGTTCTCCTCACCTACATTTTATCCCCACAGCAGCCCTGTGAGGTAGGTTAGGGTGAGAGACAGCTACTGGCCCAGGGTCATTCAGTGAGTCGGCTGAGAATTTGAACTCAGGACTTGCAAAGGCAAACATGAGCAGGGGCATAGCAAGGCTGGAATGGGTCCTGGGACAAAAAGTGAAGCTGTGCCCCTGCATCCTCACCTTCTTAAGAGAGGCAGTGGGTAGAGTGAAGAGCCAGCCAGTGGCCCCTGCTCCTTCAGGGGGTCAAGGACAGCTGCTGCCAGTCTGTGAAGACAATACTGAGCTAGATAGACCAATGGGCTGACTCAGTATATGACAGTTTCCTATGTTCCTATTTGTCCTCCCTCCCCACTCACCATTCAGTTGTATGTAACAGGGCTGCTCAACTTTGGCCCTCCTGCAGATGTTGGCCTACAACTCCCATAATCCCTGGTAATCCCTGGCTACTATGGCTGGGGATTATGAGAGTTGTAGTCCAAAAACAGCTGGGGGCCCTAAATTGAGCAGGCCTGGGTTATAGCTACACCTCTGAGACCAGGGGAGGGCAGATTTAAGGCTTTTAGGAGCACCCAGTGCAAAATAGCTGCTTGAGGAGGCGGAGCCTGTCACAGAATGGAAGCTTGGGAAGGTAGAGCCAGTCACAAAATGACAGCTTCTACAAAAATTTACACCAGGCCTGCACAACTTTGGGCCTCCTGCAGATGTTGAACTACAACTCCCAGCATCATCCCCAGCCATCAGGGGCCAAGAGTCAGGGATCGTGGGAGTTGTAGTCCACCATCTGCAGGAAGGCCAAAGCTGTGCAGCCCTGATTAACATCAACAGAATAAAGGATTTTAAGATCAAACCCCCTGAATTCAAGGAAAATCTTGTTGCAAGACAGGAAGGGAGCAATTCAGTTGGCTTTGTGGGAGAAGAAACTGGAGAGAAATTGATGAGAAAGTGAAAACAACCCTGAGCACTTGAAGAAAGAGAGATTTAAAATGGCGCAGCCATGCCCCCATTGAGCAAGCCAATCAGAACTGCAGTGTCGGTGGGAAGGGAGGGGTAAAGTAAAGTGTGCCGTCAAGTTGATTTCGACTCCTGGCGCCCACAGAGCCCTGTGGTTTTCTTGGTAGAATACAGGAGGGGTTTACCATTGCCTCCTTCCGGGCAGTATGAGATGTTGCCTTTCAGCACCTTCCTATATCACTGCTGCCCAATATAGTACCAGCGTGGATTTGAACCGGCAACCTTCTGCTTGTTAGTCAAGCATTTCCCTGCTATGTCACATAAGGTGATGGAAAGGAAGGGAGGGAGAAGCAAACTCAAATGCCTGAAGAGTTACTTTAGATCAGCCCGGACCTACCAGTAGCTCCCAAGCGACCTAATTTCCCCTTCCCGTTAGACTGCAGAGAGAACCTTACACAGAGACAGTGATACACACACCAGCTTCCATGCTAGGCTTTCAAGTGACGTGCATATTCTGGGGACAGGATCTGCACCTGTGCTCCCACTCTCCCCACTGCACTGCATGCATGCATTTGCCCTGGATAAGCTGTGCATAGAGGCCTATAAGGTTTCCTCCCTGTGACTGGGAGCCCTGCTTTCCCAGGCTTCTGGATCATATGGAAAAAGCCTTACACAGAGACCTGGGTGTGAGTGTGCGCTCCATGAAGATGTTCAACCACATTCAAAGCATTCAGGGGCAAAGTGGTGGTGGTGGCAGCTGCCACTGTGATTCTAGTTCCCCCTGTATAGCTCACACTGCTACTACTACTACTACTACTACTAATAATAATAATAATAATGTTAGATTAGATTAGATTAGATTAGATTAGATTAGATTAGATTAGATTAGATTGTGAGCCCTTTGGGGATAGGGTTCTATCTTATTTTTATTTATTATTTCTCTGTGTAAACCACCCTGAGCCATTTTTGGAAGGGCGGTATAGAAATCGAATAACTAACTAACTAACTAATAACAATAAATGATTTTAATGTTAAAATAATTTTGTTTAATTGATTTAGTTTTGATTTTAATGTTAAAATGATTTTAATTGTTTAATTGATTTAGTTTTTATTGTAATTGTTAACTGATTTTAATTGTTTTTATTTTGATGTAAACTAGCCCCAGCCATTTTTGGAAGGGCGGTATATAAATCAAATACATGCATACATACATACGACTATTGATATTTATATACTGCTCGTCAACCAAAGTTCTCAAAGTGGTTTACATAGAAAAATAAATAATACATGAACAAGATGCTCCCTGTCCCCAAAGGGCTCACACTCTAAAAGGAAACAAAAGGCAGATACCAGCTACAGCCACTGGAGGAAAGATAATAGAAATAGAAGAGAATCACCACTTCACCTTCACCATCATCAAAGGTGTCTCTTTGCTCAGTTAGCAGCAGGTTTTTTTAAAAAATTAAATTTTTATTAATTTTAACAATAATAACATTAATATTCACAACAAATAAACAAATATGGACTTCCCGCTCACACCTCCTCGTGAATCATCAACTATGAGCCCCTGGTGGCGCAGTGGTAAAACTGCCGCCCTGTAACCAGAAGGTTACAAGTTCGATCCTGACCAGGGGCTCAAGGTTGACTCAGCCTTCCATCCTTCCGAGGTCGGTAAAATGAGTACCCAGAATGTTGGGGGCAATATGCTAAATCATTGTAAACCGCTTAGAGAGCTCCGGCTATAAAGCGGTATATAAATGTAAGTGCTATTGCTATAGAATTAACCCTTGCTATAATAATAATTCAAAACATAAATTTAAACCTTACAAACACGATTTTAATCTACCCCACCTGCAATTATTACTAAATTGCAAACCCTGTTGTAAAATCAATAGTAGGAAAATAGTTTTTTAGATACAACAAGAATGGTTTCCAATCTTCTTTAAAACATTCTAAATTTTGGTCTCTTATCAATATTGTAAGTTTTGCCATCTCCGTATATTCCAAGATTTTTATCAGCCAATCTTCTTTTGAAGGCAGTTCATTACTCTTCTACAGTTAGCAGCAGTTAGCACACACCGTGGATGTCATGGGAAGTGGGCTTCTTCTTCTCTGCTTCTGGGTGGAGTTTGCTGCTGAGCTACTGTCCCCACCCAATACCAATTTATTCTCCGTAAACGGAACACCTGAATAGCATACAAGTGTTGGTTTGTGAAGAGCACTTTGCAGACATCCAGTAAATGCAATGTTTGTGTGTGCCGGAGGGAGGGGGAGGAATTGGGATACTGCCTTTACTGTCCCCACTCCCAGCTAGTGTATGTTTATCTGCAGGTCTGAGCAGAGTCTATCCCCATACAAATTGTAAGCGCATACTCTCGCTGTGAGATCATCAGGAACTCTGCGAAACTTTGGGTCCCACCCTGATCATGCATGTGGGAAATGTGCTTCTGTGGCTGTATGAGCATAGATTCCATTCCAGCCTTCAGATGAACACATGGCAGGTGGGGGCCAAATCCAGAGGCTGTGATCCAGTTTCTTCCCCTCCACTGAGCAACTGAAAAGCCCTGGAGGAACATCAAAATATTGATTTCTGGAAGATGAGAATGATTGTTTCCTTCTCGGAGTCTGAGCACAAGCTGATTTGGGGGAGGGCCCCCACTCTTTCTGCCTTAGGAGCCAGCAGTCTTTGAAGAGATATCTGTGGATCTCATTGAGGAAAGGCTGATTCTTTGGGATCCCGACCTGTTCACCCTCTCCGGCAACAACCTTCACCAATATTGCACCATCCTGTCCTTGTTGGGTAAGGCTTGAAGGCAAAGGGTGGATTCCTCCACATGGGGATGGAATGATGGTTGTTGGGGGTGGGGCTTCTGTTGCAGAAGTGTTTGTAATTTTCTGTCATGAAATAAGCCACTTCTTGGGGGGGGGAATTAAAAATAAAAAAATATTAAAGATCAATTAATTGATCCACTTCATATTAGATATACAGAGTCCCCCCCACCCTGCCCTACTTTTGTAACCAATATCAAAGCCCTATGCCAAGCCGTTCCAAAAGATCTAAAGGGTGGGGCAAAAGGAGAGTGCTTGACTTTTTTTTTTTTTAAATGAAGGCAAAGGGAAGATTCATTCACATGGAGGTGGAATGGTGGTCCAAGGAGGCAGGGGGGCTTCCGTTCTAGAAGTTTTTGTAACTTTCTGGCATGAAACAAGCAACTTAAAAGATAAATTTCAAAAATGTATTAAAAACCTATGATTGACTGGTCCATTTCAAATTAAATATGCAGCGCCCGTACCCCCTCTGCGGGTGTCTGATATCAAAGCCCTAGACCAAGCCAACATGGAAATATACAAGGTTTGGGGTGAGGGTAACCCACACAAAAGAGGTAACCCCCACAAAAGCCCAATAGTCTCTCTCACACACACACACTCACCCCTTCTGGATGTCTCCGCGCATGAGGCAGGCACAGGAAACAAGGAGACAGTGATGGGGTGGCAGGGCAGAGGGCTTGAACAAGTCTGGGGCGGCTAGTTCTGGCCTTTCTGCCTCCTTTAGGCCCAGCCTCTGCTGCTGGGCAGCCTGCCAGCCTGCACTCCTCAGAGGGCAGAGGCCTCTATGCAAGCTCTGCCCACCCACTAAACAGCTGATTGTTGGGTGTAGGGGTAGCAGCAGCAGTGGAAAAAAGCGTCCCAATGGCCAGCCAGGCTGCTGGAGCCCTTCAAAAGGGTGGGATGGCCGGGGCCTCGTACTTGTGCCGCCAGGTCCGTGCCTAACAGCACCCCTGGTTGGACTACAATTCTGATCATCCTTGGTCACCATGGCCAAGGCTGGGGGTGAGGCGCCTTGCAGACCAACAATACCTGGAGATCCAAAGAGGACTGGAGGTTTCTGAGCAACCATGGGGAAACAGGACCATCAACCACTATTGATCGGGATGGTCAAGGAGTAAAACCCCAGACGTCTGGGACTTCCCCGCCCCCTCTCCCTTCCAAGGCTCCTGTTCTCTGTACACCAAGGGCCAAAACAGGGACGAAACAGGAGCTCAGTGATTAGGAGTTCAGCACTGGGGGTTTGATTTTACATATGAACAAAAAACCTAATACATCATTTGTGTCATTGAGAATGGACAAAAGAATAGTAGATAATTCTGCACTATAAATAATGACAGATTTCAGAGTTTCAAAATAAAGAAGAGCTGGGGGGGGGCGGAATAGCTCAATCTACAGTCAGTAGTTTAGCAAATAAGTACTGGACAGAACTTCAGCAGCTGTTTACAAAGTTTTTTCTCTGAATCTACACATGTTAAAAATGAAGATGATTATCAGGCTATCTGGAATTTGACAGCATCTTCAGTTGTGTTTCACAGTGTGGCAGCTGTGAAAAAGGCCAATTCCATGCTAGGGATCTTTAGGAATAGGACTGAAAATTAAAATGCTAATATTATGATGCCCTTATACAAATCTATGGTGTGGCCACATCCGGAGTACTGCATACAGTTTTGGTCACTGTATCTTAAGGAGGACATTGTAGAAAAGGTGCAGAAGAGGGCAATCAAGACGATCAGGGGCCTAGTGCACCTTCCTTATGGGGCAAGGATACAGCATCTAGGGCTCTTTACTTCAGAAAGGAGGCACCTAAGGGGAGACATGATAGAGGTCTATAAAGTTATGCATGGAGCGGAGAGAGTGGACAGAGATAAATTTTTCTCCCTCTCTCACAACACTAGAACCAGGAGTCATCCCATGAAACTGAAGGTTGGGAAATTTAGGACCAACAAGAGGAAGTACTTTTTCACACAGCGCATAATTAATCTATGCCATTCTTTGCCATGGGATGTGGTGATGGCCACTGGTTTGGACAGCTTTAAAAGGGGCTTAGACAAATTCATGGAGGACAGGTCTATCAATGGCTACTAGTCAATATCAGTTGCAAGGGAGCAACAGCAGGAGAGAGGGCATGTCCTCACCTCTTTCCTGTGGGCTCCCCAGAGGTATCTGGTGGGCTACTGTGTGGAACAGGATGCTCAACTACGTAGGCCTTGGGCCAGATCCATCAGGGCTGTTCTTATTTTTTAATATTTTCATTGTCAGGTTGTATACTATATTTGTTACAAGTGTTAAAAAGATACATTTTCTGCAATAGCTAAGTTCTCTTTGGTTTTATTGTTGGGGGGTGTGTGGGTTGGGGGGGGGGTATGCGTTATGAGCTTAGTCTCCCTTAAGACCTTTTCCCTTTTCTTCTCTGGCTGAGTAGAATTTCAAAATTCCAAGCCTGAAATGTTCTTAATAACAGAGGATGGTGTTGAGACGCCCCTCTCACTGGTCAAGATGGTGGAGGAGTTTGAGATTGGGCCATACTCATTCCAAGGTGAGGAACTGCCCATTCATCCTTGTTTCAAAGCAGTAAGGTAGGCCATTAGCAATTCCATTTTACAGAGGAGGCTGCTGAGGTGAGAAGAAGGACAAATAGGAAGGCTACCCACTAAGAGCTGATTCAGATGTGACTGTACTCCTTCAGCATGCTGGTGAAAGATTGCATGCTGGAGCTTTCTTCTATACCAAGAACTCCTTGCATAGGGAAACATAGCAAGTCAGGGAAAAGACTTGCCTGAACCCATTTCCCTTATATTCTTGCTTTCCATTGGCAGGAAGTTGTGGGCTCAAAACATGGCATTTTCCCATCTGCATTTTTAAGTGGTAGAGTCCCGGTATTGTATCACACGATCTTTTTGAATGTGCAGATTCAGAGAGTGAGGAAGGTTTGTGTTGTGACATAACCCAGATTCAAGCTCAAGGATCTTCCTGATGACCCACACTGTCTCTCTGAAGGAACAAGGTGGGCCCTATCTGAGCTTTCTCAACACTGGCTGACAAACTGAGCAACACTGCATGTGCGTCTCAACATAACATTTGAGCACTTGCCCAAGTGCTCTCTTGCAGAAGTGCGAAATTGTACAAACACAGTTGCACGACAATGGAAACATTATTCCCAATGGCTGCACTGTCAGGCGAGTTTTGGTGCTTGCTCAAGAGCACACTTGCACAACTGCACAAACATTACATTGCAATGTGTATTTAATATGCAGTATGTCAGCCACTGATCGATCAAAGCTCTCTGACCAAGATTATAATGATTTCCTGATTTGTGCAGCCTGCCCTTATGTAGTCAGTGGGTAATAATGTTAAAAGGACCAGGTCCTGTGTGGAAGGGTAAAGTATAATCCATTCTTACACTTCACTGCCACAAGATGGGGTGGTTAACCACTGGCTTAGATGTCTTTAAAAGTGGATAAGGCAAATTCATGGAAGCAGGGATGGATCTCCCTTTGGTCGACTGTGTGCAGTGAACATGGGCTGTTCGGGGTTGCCCAGTGGGGCCAAGTCCTGGGGGAAGCTGTGCGCCATCTGCCGCTATACTCACCCGCCCATCCTCGTCACCACCAGCAAGGAGTCCGCACACAAGCTAATGTCATCACCACCCAGCTACAGGTGAAGGGCAGTGATGCCATTAGCCTATGGGCCAGCTCTTTACCTTTGGCAGCAACAAGAAGGGGCAGAGGGAGGCAGGCAGGTGAGTGGGTGGTTACTAGCAGCGGCAGTGGTGATGGTGACAGTGGGGTGATCCACCAAGAATCTAACCACGGGTCTCCTCCCACATCACTAGACTAGTGCATGGAAGAGAGGTCTTTCAATGGCTGTTAGTCATAGTGGCTATATATTCTGGGGCAGTTGCCGGGGAGCAAGAGTGAAGAGGGCTATTATTGCCTTCAAGCCCTGCTTGTTGGCTTTCCAGAGACATCCGGTTGGCCACTAGATGGCAGGATTTGCACAGTCGTAGTAATTTGCACAGTCGTAGTAGAAGATGTGTTTCTTCTCTTTTTAAGCTGACTATTTTTAAGCAGGCTGTGACTCACACCTGCATTCTCTTGTTATCCAAGCAGGAGAAGATGAGGCAATGCCAACAATGCAGGCTGACCCTCTACAACAAGGCAGCCCTGTGCCAGAAGAGGAACTGCAGCCTTATTCCATGCACAAATCCAAAGGGGGTGTTCTCCAGGAAACACCTTTGGATTGCTTGGCTGCTTCAGAGCCCTGGCAGAGAACTCAGTTGCAGGCAAGAGACGATGAGTCCCACATGTTCACTGGGGGAAAGCTCAGTATGCCTTCTGAGCCACTACAAGCTTACTCAGCTGAAAAAGGACGAATGCAAGATTTGAATACAGTCATTTCACAGCAGGAAGTTTCTCAGCAGCTGATTGTGAGATGCTTCACTGTAGGGCAACCAAATGAATGGTCTCCTTCCCAGGGATTTGAGGAGAGCAATACCCAAGATGTTGCTGGAATAGATCTGTTTCTGGAAAGCTCTTCAAGATCTGAAGACTGTGACCACAATGTTGGGGAAGCTTCCGCATTCCAGATCAGCCGCGCAGGAGAGAGAAGTCACCCCTGCAGTAATAATGAGCAGCTGCCCTTCCTGGTTCAGCCTGGTGCACCCTGCAGTATTACTCATCAGTTGCCCCCCTCTGGAGAAGACTCCTACAAATGTCCCGATTCTGGCCTTTGCAGCCCAACCAGTGCCACTAGACACCAGATCACCCCCATGGCTCAGTGGGAGAGGCTCTTTAACAAGCTTAGTCTGAGCTCCCTTCCCGATCGGATGGCCAAGGCAGTGCAGAAGTCCTTTAACTGCCCTGAATGTGGAAAGGGCTTTTCTCGCCGGTCAAGCATCCCCAGGCATCTGAGGCTCCATGGAACTAAAAACCTACCTCCAAATTCAGGCCAAGAGAGAAATTTCAGCCCCAGCCGTAACCACCTTCCGTATCAGAAGGCCCATTTGGGAGACAAACCTATTCAGTGTTCTGATGGCAGGATGTGCTTGGACAAGGGCACTGTCCCCAAGCCAGACAAACTCAGTGACCAGCCTGCTACTCTGCGTGACATTTGTGGGCAAAGCTTCGCTCAGGCTTCAGAACTTCAGAAACCTCTTAGAGGCCCCTCCAAGGAGAAGGCCTTTCACTGCTCTGATTGTGGGAAAGGGTTCACCGTGAATTCATCGCTAATGAGGCACAAAATGCTGCACTGGCCAGAGAAACCCTTCAAATGTCTCTTTTGCGACAAAAGCTATATTCAGAAGGGCCACCTGCATAGGCATTACCAGAAGAATCATAGCATATGCTAATTAAGCAGTGAAGTAACTTTAACCTGGCTTTAGGCAGAGGTAAGAGTGACCTTGGATATTCCTTTGGAGCAACATGTCCATGTGAATTTACAACCTCCTCCTCTTCCTCCCTCTCCCCACTCTGTTCTCCCTTGCACAGGGCTGGCCTACCATACATGGTTACCGTAACCAATGGCCCTAAGTCTGTGACTTTCCGTTCCCTGCCCTTAACCCTTGCCTTTCCCTCTGATTTTTGCAGGTCAGTTTTGCTGCACTCAATCCTTGCTTATTATTTTGTCAGTCTGAGAACTGTGTAATGAAATGTGCCCCCTAGAAAACATTTTATGCACACTTAGGTTGACCTGAAAATTATTAGGGAGGAGGGATGTGCGGAACGTTTCGAGCTCGAAACATTCTGACTCGAAATGTGCCATTTCGAGTGTTCCAAGCTTGGAACAGAACACCCTTCAAATGAAGGGCCTGTTTCTAGCTTGGAGCGGAATGACCCTGTTCCAAGTCAGAACGTTCTGAACATTCCAACTGCCATTTTGGCGGGCTGTTTTCCCCTTGATTTCAGCACTGGCTTCCTATTGGCTTGCAACTTCCTTGCTTCTTGGTTACCATACAAGTTGATTTGTATGATAACAAGCCAATGAAGAAGCAAGGAGATCGCAAGCCAATAGGAAGCCAATGCCAAAGCCAGTCAGAAATGTAAAAATAGTCAGCCAAAATGGCACTCAGAATGAAACATTCCAAGCTTGCTCATTCGGAACAAGCAGAGGAAATTCCATCAAAATCTGGGAATTTGTGTTCTGTAAGGCAAATGCTGTTCCGTGTGCATCCCTAGGAAGTATGTTTTGCCATTGGTAGGCAAATTCAACTTGCTCTCTGTCCTGGAGCAAATGGCTGCCCACTTGGGATCAAAACACAGTTGTGGCTCTGTGTCACTCTTTTAGGCCTCCCCAGTGAGGAAAACAACTTTGTTCTTCCTGGTGCTAAGATCCTCCTGCAGAACCAGGAGCCCAAAAAGTAGGTGGGATGGCTCCTTCCTTCCTTCCTTCCTTCCTTCCTGGGAGGTGATACAGCCACTGAAATGGATGGTCTGATACATTTAGAATAATTGTCCTCATGTTTGGTGTCAACTCCACCAGTAAAGGTAGCCAACTTGCCACATGGGTGGCAGGAAATGTTTGTGGCCCACCTGGACAGGAACAGGAAAGCTGTTGGTCTGGCCATGGCATAGATTCCAGCCAGCACTCCTGCTTGTTTCTCTGAGCTGCTGCTTGCTCATTGACTCAGTTGAGGGAGAAAAAAACCTCAAGGCTTAGGGCATTCATTAGAATGAGACTATGCAGGATTTCACTTCTGGTGTATTAATCCAATAGACTGGCCAGCACTGCTTTCATACTAAGATTATTTCCATCTTTGGACATGCCTCATTCTCACAGCAATGGGAACCTGGATATATCATTGATCCCCACTGACTTGGTGCCAACAAGCCAAGAATGGTGCTAGAAGAGGAGTGCCTGCCTAAAGCACCTAAAGAACAGTAGTTTCATAGTCGCCATTAAAAAAAAAGATGTTCTGGTTGTCCAAATAAAATGACAGTTTTCAGCACAGAGAGGCAACGGTCACATTATTATGGGTACATCAACCAAATTACCCATTACAGATACATAAGCCTAAGATCAAACATTATTCACAAACTGTGGTGCTTGTAAAGAAAATCTGCATTTTTAAGAAAGAACTAGGAGTGCAGGACTAGAAGGCAGCAAGTTTTCATGCCTTCTCAACATCCAGAATGACTTCTGATGACTTGAAAAAGTATGTAACCATGAAAAACTCCTTAAGGGGTTTGAGCCCAGGGACCTATTGCTAAACAGGCAGGATCCAAAGAAGTGCTTGAGGACTGTCCAAAGGTTGGTATGTGCCCAGGTCAGTGTATAGCTTTTTTCTTGGGACAGCAAACTTCCCACATGTCATATCCCAAACTGGTTTTGAAATGCCCCTCGAGTTCCAATGGTGATTTCTCATATGGCAGGTAGGGCAGCTGTTCAAGAAAAACAAGACCAACACCCCTTTGGAAACACTAGTCCAAGAATTAGGGCTCAGCTGAATGTTTCCTTAAATACATGGTAGAGAGACAAGCTTGCAAGAGGAAGCTTCTGAGATATTTCAGAGATAGCAGCCAAGGATCAATCCAGATTGGGATCGTAATGCATGGTGCTAAACTTGTGCTGTGGTCCCAGTCTGGATTGGGCCTCCCAATGCCTGCTTTTTCTTACGTTACTGTCTGACATCCAGACTAATGAAATGCTGTTACTGCTAACACTGCACATGCCCAATAGAGGAGGGACAATTTTCATCCATCACCTCTTCCGTCTGAAGCCCTCTGAGATTCCTAAAAATATGTCTCTGAAGGCTGCACAATCCTCAGGATTGTGTGTGTGTGTGTGTGTGTGTGTGTGTGTGTGTGTGTGTGCTCACACAGTCAGCTTCAGAGGAAAGGGGAGATCAGCCCTCTGTAGCACGTGCAGTATTAGCTGCAACTGCACTTTGTTTGATTTGAGTGTTTCTATTAAATTACAAATTTAGGGAGCATGTTGTTTGGTCCTGAATCATACAGTTCTATGGATCCCAACCAGTGTTCCTTCTAACAGGGATTCCCAGATGTTGTTACTACAACCCCCAGAACCCCCAAACAAAAGCCATCACAGCTAGGGATTCTGGGAGTTGTAGTCAACATCTTCTGGGAATCCCTGTTAGAGGGAACATTGATCCCAACCAATATGTTAGGATTATCAGGATATCTCATGAGGTTTCTCTCAAAGCAACTGTGGCTGTCTTGGCCAGGAACATAATTCATGTTCAAGCCAAATAGTAGCTTTTCACCTTGTGTGAATCTGGATGACAAGCAACTGTTATTTTTGTTTTAATAGGTTTTGTAATAATCAATCCTTTTTGTTTCTTTCCCTGAGGAGTTCTGGGATGTTTTTAATATCATGTTTTATTGTCGATATATGTTAATGATTGCTGTTGTTCCAAATACAGATGTAAAATAAAGATGTCATTGCTAGTCTGTGTAGTTGAGAATCCTGTTTGCTGAACTAGAGAATTTGGAGGAATGGCACATGTTTGTTCAGCAGTTCCATCCTTTAAAAAAAAAAAAAAAGTTCAGCTGATTTCTGTAGAACTTACTGCCAAGTAAGCATACTTAGGATTGGGGCCTTGGGCTGCAATCCCACATGCACTTATGTGAAGGTGGATCATTTCCTTAATCACACTGAGGTCAGCAGACCTGGATACATTTATGAAGGAAATGTTGCAAATGTTGTTCTGGTAATTCAATTGCAGCCCAGAGAAGTCTCAGGAGGTTTTGTTCTGAGGATAGCTTTTTATTTTTTCCACTGTCACCATAGGTTTGGGGGTTCTGGGGGCTTGGGCATTTGGGGGGTTGTAGTAACAACATCTGGGAATCCCTGTTGTGCCCAAAATAAAATTTCCTATACAGCCCAATCTTATGCATGTTTACACAGAAGTCAGTCACGGAGATGCCCATCAATGACAACTAGTTGTGATGGCTATATGGAACTTCCATGATTAGAGGCAGTCTACCACTGCATAGCAATTGCTGGGTGGGGGGGACAGCAAAGGAAGTCTATTGCCTTCTTGCCCTGCATGTGTGTTTTGCAAAAGGCAATATGTTGGCCACCCTGAGAAGTTGTATGCTGGACTTATAGTGTGACCCAACATAACTCTAACATTCTTAAGCCTATCTTTGTTCATTGGAACTTACTTTCAAGTAACTGGACCTAGCACTGCAGCCTGAAGAAGGATTGGCTCAGGGCTTCATTGCTGGCTCAGTCTGTATAGGAAAGGAGCTTTGGTGGACAAATGTGTGACTTTGCCAAAATTTTACTGGGTGTACCTGCTCTCTGTAGGCCACTGTGCTTAGGCTGATCTGTGTGAGAGTGGGAGTGGGGTGGTGTTACCTCTGATCAGGGATTTAGAATAATCTACATTTGCCCCTTTTCAGTTTCATAACATTATACCCTTTAGTTGCATTGTTAAATGTAGCCCTTGCATGAAAGGGGGCCATTCAGTTCTTTCTCACACACAAAATTACACCTGTCCATGCCTCCAAGAGCTCAAAGTCTGAGGGTGCAAGGACCTATACCTTACAAATATGGAGAGTATAAATCCTTCATTTTCTCCACCAGTTTTTTTTGCAGAATAAAAGCAGAGCCTGCACTTACTTACTTATTTATTTATCATACTTTTATACCGCCTGATGCGTACATCTCTAGGCACTGTACAAAATTTAAAATATTTAAAAGTCAACACAGATTAAAATACACAACAAAATAAAAACAATAGCATAAAATAGTTATTAAAACAAATTATTAAAATTAATTCTAATTAAAAGCCTGCAAAAACTGGAGAGTCTTGAGGGTCTTCCTGAAAACAAACAGAGAAGGAGATGCTTTTATTTCAATAGCCACCACCTGCTCAATCACCTTGCCAAAACATGGAAGATTAGAAACAAGTCCGTAGTTAGCTAACTCTGAGGGATCCAGTGTAACTTTTTCAGAAGTGGTCTAATAATAGCCTCCTTAAGACAAGGAGGCATCCTGCCCTCCCTCAGAGAAGCGTTTATAATATTTATCAGTCCCTCTTTGATAATATAATTATCAGATGAGATAAGCCAAGTTGGGCAAGGGTCAAGAGAACAGGTTGTAGGACACACCGTCCAAAGCTTGTCCACTTCCTCAGGGGTCACAAACTGAAAATTATCCAATCTAATCCCATAAGAGGAGTTGCTGGACACCTCCCCGATAGACTCTGCAGTAAACCCCTGCTACCTTGGCAAAGAGGCACCTTTTAACGTGGTGATTTTATTTATTATTATTATTATTACATTTATATCACGCTCTCCCTCCAAGGAGCCCAGAGCTATCTACTATATACTTGAGTTTCTCTTTCACAACCACCCTGTGAAGTAGGTTAGGCTGAGAGAGAAGTGACTGGGCCAGAGTCACCAAGCTAGTATCATGGCTGAATGGGAATTTGAACTCGGGTCTCCCCGGTCCTAGTCCAGCACTCTAACCACTACACCACGCCAGCTCCTTTAGCAGGGGGAGAGTAACTGGCCCTTTCCACCCCTAGCACAGTACCTCCAGTGACTGTTGCTGGTGTCTATCTTATGTTTCTTTTTAGATTGTGAGCCCTTTGGGGACAGGGATCCATCTTATTTGTTCGTTATTTCTCTGTGTAAACTGCCCTGAGCCATTATTGGAAGGACAGTATAGAATTCGAATAAATAATAACAACTGTGGGATCCAGTTTTGCCCTAATATGAGATATTTTAATCCACAAAAAGTCATTAAAAACTTAATAGCAACTGTTGGTTCCAACTTTAAATTCAAGGGGGAGGAGGTACATACTAGCCCCTTCACAACTAGGGATGCGCACGGAACCGCGGAACTGTGGTCCAGCACCGGTGAGGGTGGCTCTTTAAGGGTGGGGGAGGGTGCACTTACCCCTCTCGCCGCTTTCCCCCCCACCGGCGGTCCGTTAATGTCCCAAAATCCATGGGGCGGCAGCCTACCTCCCTGCTGCGCCTTCCTCCGTTGTTAGCCAGAAATAAGGAAGTACCGTGTGCGTGTGCGCCTGCTGTCGTGAGCGCACGCCCACTGTGCACATCACAGGTCACACACGTGACATGTGAAGTGCGCAAAGGGCGCACGTGCGCAACAACAAGCGCACACACACACGGTATTTCCTTATTTCCAGCCAACAATGCAGGAAGGGGCGGCAGGGAGGTACGCTGCTGCCCCATAGATTTTGGGACATTAACGGAGTGCCGGGGGGGGGGAGCGCGGGAGGGGTAAGTGCACCCTCCCTGACCCTCGCCCTTAAGGAGCCATCCCCACCGGCGTCGGACCAGCGGAACCACCAGTTCTTGGAACCGGTTCGGAGGCCTATAAAGGGCCTCCGGACCGGTTCCATGCACATCCCTACTCACAACCCTAGACAACTCAGCTGGACAGGGGCGTAACTACCATTAGGCAAGGGGAGGCGGCTGCCTGGGGGCCCCCACGCCTCGAGGGGTCCCCCAGAGGCAAGTCACATGACTATATATTGTGAAGTGTGTGTGTGCATCAGCGAGGGGCCCATTTTAAAATTTTGTCTTCTGGGCCCACTCCAGCCTTGTTACACCCCTGCAGCTGGACATGAATTTGTGGAAGCATTGCAGGCAGAGAAAACTGTTTCTTTGCCTCCCGGCTCATTGCCAGAGCACATAGGTCTTCAAATGCGCTCTGTGTTGTGCCTGATCAGACTCGTGCCAAGTTTTCCTACAGTTGCGCTCTAATCGTCTACTTCCCCGCATCAGCTCCCGTAACTTGGGGTTGTATGTGTGTTGAGGCTATATGGCAGCCTTGACTGTGCAGAGGTGGAGGCGCCAGTGGACGCACTACTTCTCTTTAGTATTTGCAAATAAATACTAGAATGGTTTAGTATGTTGGGAGTAACTCACCCATGTTTAAATATGCAATCCTAAACACATATACTTGGAAGGAAAACCCACTTGAACTAACTAGTGCTTGCTTATCGTGTTTAGGGTCATACTCTTAAAGCTGTAATCATAAGAATCGTCCTGCTGGATCAGATCAAACATCCAGCATCTTGTTTCTTATAGTGGCCAGCCAGATGCCCACAAGTAGGAGGCCATGCAGGTAAATCCCTCTCTCCCCATCAACCATCAAAGGCATACTGCTTCTGAATATGGAGGCTCGTTATGACTAATAGCCATAGGGAGTCCTCATCTCCAGGAATGTGTCCAATCCCATTTAAAGCCATCTAGGCTAGTGGCCATCATCACCAGGCACCCAATCCCGCGCACGTTCAGCTGAGAACTGGTCTCCCTGGCCTGACTTCCTTTACTTGGCTTCCAAATAAACTGTACCAGAGAATCAGCCCGAAATACGAGTCGACTGTGAACTTGTCGAGAAGGGTCGTTTTTTAAAAATGTATTTGGCACTTTTTCCCCGAGACTTGCAGCCACCAGAGGGCCCTGGCAATTTTAAGAGGAACGGGAGGCTGCACTCTCTCTTTGTCTCTCCGAGGCAAGGGTTTCTTGGGATGAGTTTCCTGTATCAGGCGCTTGCTGCATCCGGATCAGCGGGAGCGAGGCGAGCTTGCCTTCCTTGAGAGCAGCGGCAGTTGCTGTCCCCCGACTATTCTGGATCTGCACCGCGAGGGGTCGGGACGAGGAGAAGAGATCTGGATCCGGAGCCTTCTCTTTCTCTCGGCTCAACCGAGGTGGGCACTGCCTCCGGCCAAAACGAAGAGGGCGACGCCCAGGCTCTGCAGCCATTCAGCCCTCCTGGCCAAGCCAAACGCCCCCCCCCCCCGCCCCCCGGGTGGTGGGGGATGGAGAGAGACGCGATGGCCATTTGTCCCGGCAAAGGCCTGGGAGGGGAGAAATGGAGGGGGTGGGAAGTGTGCCATTCAAAGCCGAAACGCGGAGGGGCCCGAAGAATCCCAGATAAAGGCCGGCTGCATCTTCCTTAGCGCTGATTGCCTGTCCTGGGTCCCAAGAGGGGAGCCGGGTTTGGCGGCACCATTTTCCTGCTTTTCTAAAATACCCTGGCTGGGAGTGGGGAGCGATTGCCTAAGGCTGCGTCCCCCGCTCAACCCCTCCCCCGCCCCGCTCCCCACAGTGTTTGCTTGATTGTGCTGTTTTCTTGCGGCTCCCGCAGGGAGCTTTGGATTCGCTTTCCCTCCCTCGGGTGGAATTCCAGAGGGGAGGGGAGGGGGATAGTTCTGGCCGGAAAGGGGGCTGGGTCTGTATGGGGAGAGGAAGGAGTCCTAGGCACGCTTACTGGGGAGCAAGCCTGATTGGCCTTGATATGGGACTTGATTCTGAGTAGGCATGCATAGGCTTGCACTCCGTGGCTTATCAAGCTGTTTTGTTCTGGTGTTTACGTTTTTGCAAGCAAGGTCTTTTCGCAGTGGAGTGCCTCCATTTCCCATGAAAAGCAGAGGGAGGTCCTGGGGCTCGCTTCCTCAGTGGGGCTCAGATCGGCCTGCGGACTTCCATAGCATAGCAGGCCTGTTGGAGAGCACGGCTGCAATTGTAGGGGTTCCGGGGTGGGAGGTGGCAGAGGAGCCTTGTCTGCAGGCCTAGAGTCAACATTCTTGCGAGAAATGGGTCAGGGGGAAATGCATTCGGAAGCTTCCTTTGACTTAGGCCATTGGTCGATCTAGCTAGCTGAGTGTTGATTAGGAATAGTACGAGACACTCTTTGATTATACCTTTGGTTTGGTCTAAAGAGAACATATTCTAAAGCATGTTTCGAGTTATTTGCAGTAGAGATGAAACTGAAGCAGCTCTCCTCCGGGCGTTATGCAGGCAGGGGTCTCTTCTCTCTCTCTCTCTCTCTCTCTCTCTCACACACACACACACACACACACACACACACACACACACACACACACACACACAGTGTTACCTGGAGATGCCAGGAATTGAGGCTGGGAAATTGTATTGGCAGTGCTGGTGCTGCACTATTTCCCCACCCCAAGAACAGAAATTCAGGTAGCCTGGTGTGTTTCAAATTACTTAATTCTATTTCTTCATAATGAACACTACGTGCCTGCATATTTCTCCTTATATTTCCAGAAGTGAAGGAGTAGAGAATAAAGATGGTAAGTTGCCTCCAGATATCTTATTTAGAAAACACTTCAAATTGCTCAGTGCTAGATAAGAGTAATGTCATGAACCTGGGAATAAAGTGTGTGGCTGTATAAGGCAACAGCAGCACTGCACATATAAGCCAACCAAGATCAGAGTAAGTCGCCTGTTAATGCAATTGAAGCACTTCTGTTGCACTGGCAGCAGTTGAAGAGTGCTATGTGTGGAGTTTCCTGCCTGCCCCCAGTGTTCCGTCTAACAGGGATTCCCAGATGTTGTTGACCGCAACTCCCATAATCCCCAAGCAAAGGCCATTGCAGCTGGGGATTCTGGGAGTTGCAGTCAACAACATCTGGGAATCCCTGTTAGAGGGAACACTGCTCCCCCCCCCACTTCAACCCATGTAGATGTGAATGTCATTCACTCATTTTGTGATAATGATTGAGTGCAGGTGACTAGGGACTGTTGGCTATTCTGGTGAATCAGCTCACCTTTAAAAGTGTAACCTTGTGTCCTCTGTCTCTGATGCTACAATACACAACTTGATCTTGTGTGGGGTACGCAGAGTACAATGTGGTGATGAGATCCCATCCTCTGGATAGAAGGGAGATGGAGAGGGGGCTTGAGTGGGTCTGAACCTCTGAGGGAGGAGAGCTTGGATCTGCTTGAGCCATGCAAGGAGGCATGTGGTACAGGCCTCTCATGGGCAAGGAAGAAGATAGCTTAAAAAGGTGCCTTGGGCTTTCGCGTGGACAGTCTTGTTAAAGGCCAAGGAGAAAGAAACAGGATTCTGCCCATGCATTTTTAAAAAATGCATTTTTAAGTGCATACACCCACAACCATGAGGCATAAGAACAACTCTGCTGGATCAGGCCCGTCAAGTCCAGCATCCTGTTTCCCAAGGTGGCCCACTGTGATGACCCTGAGAAGCCCACAGGCAAGAAGTGAGGGTGTGCCCTCTCTCTTGCTCCCCTGCAACTGCTGTTTAGAGGTATTTTGCCTCCGAGGCTGGAGGTGGCCTATATAGCCACCCCCTAGAAACATTCCTTTTAAAGTAAGGACTGAGTTTTTAAGAAACTTGAATCTTAAAGTACTTGATTCTGATAGTTTTTCTGCAAAGTACCCTAGAAGATCAAAGCCCTACCGGCTTGCCAAGAGTGCTACTGCTGCCTGCAAAGAGTGTAGGTGATATGTGGAAGGGTTGGGTGATTTGAGCAACCACCTCCAGGCTTTAATATCCCATCTGACAGCCTGTGGGTTGTGTAAACCAGAACTGTAATTATATAAAATAGGTCAAGAGCATGCCAAACTTGTGAAGTTTGATAAGCATCTGCTTAGCCCGTTCTGCCTTGGAAGGAACCTTTAGTTATGAATACTTTTGTTTGGGTGTGTAAATTGGCATGAGCTGTATAACTGTTACAGTAGCAGACATCTTCATCCCAGAGGAGGGTACATATGATCTGAAAAGATTCTTGCCAAACATGTTGGTAGAATAAGATCACAATTTCAGGAGATACTTCTTGAGATCCATGAATTAGGGGTGTGCACAGAATCGGTTCCGTGCACACCCAGGAGGTGGCAGGGGACGGTGTCTATTTTAAGGCAAGGGAGGGTGTCTTTACCTCCTCCTCCACGCTTTCCCCTCCGGTGCTGCTTTTAAAACCACTGGCGCAGGGCAGCTGTATATCCTCTTGCCGCCCTGGTCAGCATAATTCCGGAAGTGGCCCGCATGTGCAACGTGCATATACATGTGGGCCAGTATTGTGCTGACCAGGGTGGCAAGAGGGTATACAGCTGCCCTGCACCAGCGGTTTAGCAGTTCTTGAAGCAGCACCGGAGGGGGAAGCATGGCGGGGGAGGTAAGGACAGCTTCCCCGCACCTTAAAAGAATCCCGCCCCCGTGTTCGAACCAGTTCGAACACCAGTTTCCGAACCAGTTCAATATACGCAGACTGGCAGTGGCTTCTCCAAGGTTGGAGTCTCTCTCAGCCCTATCTTGGAGATGCTGCCATGGAGGAAACTTGGAATCTTTGGTATGCAAGTATGGAGATGCTCTTCCCAGAGTAGCCCCATCCCCTAAGGGGAATTTGTTGGGGTGCTCACACATGTCTTCCATTCAGATGCAAACGAGGGCAGGACCAGCTCTCCGCCCACTCCTCAGCCACCCTGACTTATTAAGCCATTTTAGTAGGAAACTGAGGCTCTGAACCTAAACATGTTGACTTTAGATTACTGCGATGGATATCACCAAGATTACTTCAGGGTAAAGTGGCTGGGGAATTGCAACTTTAAAGCAAGGCAGCAAATATTAGTTTGTGTCCCAGATGTGGGAACTGATATCGAAAGAGATTACGTTCAGTGAAAATAGTTTATTGAAAATATAGTCCAAAACTGGTTTAGGCCTGGGCTTTAGTCTTCAGTGTGCATTGTGTTTTGCTTGTTGTGCTTCGCTCTGCTGCCCATTAGACTGACTGTCCCCCACAGACACTCTGACTGACCAGTTCACACAACCACCTTGGAGCACAGTGCAGATCTGGTGTTCTACACATGGAATAGGGAGGAAAGTAAACTCTCCTCCCAATGACAAGACTGTGCCTGTGGGATAGGTGATGGTTGGGCTCTCCCGCGCTATCCCAGAATTCATCCTGTCAGAATAGCCACAGGAAACTGGTGTGGCAAGCAGTGGCTCAGGATGTGCACGGACAGGTTCGGCGCTCCCTTTCTGGAGAGGGGAACTGGTCTGGTGGCAGTGAGCATGACTTGTCCCCTTAGCTAAGCAGGATCTGTCCTGGTTGCATATGAATGGGAGACTAGAAGTGTGAGCACTGTAAGATATTCCCCATAGGGGATGGACCCACTCTGGGAAGAGCAGAAGGTTTCAAGTTCCCTCCCTGGCTTCTCCAAGATAAGGTTGAGAGAGATTCCTGCCTGCAGCTTTGGAGAAGTCGCTGCCTGTCTGGGTAGACAATACTGAGCTAGATGGAACTATAGTCTGACTCAGTATATGGCAGCTTCCTAAGTTCCAATGAGTGCCAAATCTGTTCGAACGCCGGCATTTGAGCCGGCTCGGGGGGGGGGGAGGGGGTGCCTTAAAAAAAAAACAACAGGTAAAGTGCTCTTTACCTGCTTGCCCCCTCCTTGCCGCTTTTCTCCCACCAGCGCTCATTTGGTGCCGACTCAAGTCAGAGCTGCAAGAAGGAAAGCTGCAGCCCGATGTGGCTGTTCCTAAAACAAGCCCCGGTGGGAAGGGGATGAGCAGGTAAGGAGCACCTCACTTGGTTTTTTAAAGACACCCCTCCCCGTCCCGCAAGGGAGTGCATGAACAGCTCATGCAGATCCCTAGCAGTGGCCCCAATTTTGACTTGACGTCTGTGGCCAAGACAAAAATTGAAGTTGCCTGACAAGGAACACCCCTCGCTCCTTTCCAGCTCAAGAGCTAGAAAGGGAAGCTCTGTTTGGCCACTGTTCAGCTGAGGAGCTCTGGCACACCATGACTAAGCAAGTATGTTTAACAAAAATATGTCAAATAAATAAATGAATAAAAGTACGCTCCATCCCACCTGCTCTTGAGCCAGAAAGGGAGGCGGGAGAGAGGTGCAGTGTTCCCTCTCTTCCTCCCCCCCGCATCTGTGCACATAACGAGTTTTGCTCTGGGCAGCAGTATCAAGACAGTGCATGTGCATTCAGAGTGGGGCCTTTCTGATTCAGCCAGAGTGGGGTCTAAAATTTACTGACTGGATGTCAAAAAACTTGTGTGTGCGCGCATATCTGCACGCTTTAGAGGGAACCCTGGAGAGGGGACCCATTTGGTTTCTGCACAGCAGAAGTGCTGTAGCCAAGTGCACCTCTGCCTCCAGTTCCTGCCCAAGAGCAAGAACAGGAGGTGGGGGGACCATTTGGTCACTTCCTGGTTGTGGCGCTCAGAGGCTCAGTGGCTAAGCAGCCCCCAGGTCTCCATTTCCTGCTCAAGAGAAAAGAAAGAAAGGCACAGGACTTGTTCCTTGGTCCTGCACAGCCAAGGCACTCTGGGCCAAATAACTAAGGAGTTGGGGAAAGGTGGGGATCACTGCTCCGCTTCTCCTGCTTCAAGAACATAAGAACAGCCCTGCTGGATCAGGCCCAAGGCCCATCTAGTCCAGCATCCTGTTTTGCACAGTGGCCCACCAGATGCCGCTGGAAGCCTACAGGCAGGAGTTGAGGGCATGACCTCTCTCCTGCTGTTACTCCCCTGCAATTGGTACTCAGAGGCATCCTGCCTTTGAGGCTGGAGGTGGCCTTTAGGCCTCCAACTAGTAGCCATTGATAGACCTCTACTCCATGAAGTTATCCAAACCCCCTTTTAAGCCTTCCAGGATGTTGGCTGTCACCACATCTTGTGGCAGAGAATCTTGTGGTAATCAATTTCATAGGATGACCCCTGGTTCTAGTGTTATGGGAGAAGGAGAAGAATTTCTCTCTATCCACTTTCTCTACACCACTTTCTCCACACTGTCTTTGCTATCGAAGATGGTTGCATAAGAACAGAGAAAGAGCCCTGCAAGAGCCCACAGAGTCCAATGTCCACTTCCCAATGGTCAAACCAGTGCCTCTGGGAAGCTCATGAATAAAGTGTGAAGGCAACATCACTCTGTTGCCTCCCCCCACTGACAGTTATATTATTATTATTATTTTTTACATTTTATATCCCGCTCTTCCTCCAAGAAGCCCAGACCAGTGTACTACATACTTGAGTTTCTCCTCACAACAACCCTGTGAAGTAGGTTAGGCTGAGAGAGAAGTGACTGGCCCAGAGTCACCCAGCGTATATTCAAAGGTAGTATGCTTCTGAACATGGAGGCTCCACTTGCTGTAATGGCCAATAGCCATTAACAAGCCAATGTTCCAGGAATTTGTTCAACCCCCTTTTGAAGCCATTGAAGCTGCTAAGTTCAGATATTACCTCTCGGTAATCAACTTTTTGCTGTATCAGAATTGGAGTGTTAGATGAGCCTACATTACTTTATTGGTCAGTTTTTACATCTGCTAACATAATACAGCGTTTTCATGACTTGAATTTTTGAAGAGCACATTTTCCTGAAACTACCCATTTTGTGTCTGCACGTTTTTTAAAAATCCTGTATTTGAATCAAAACCAATGTATTACAGCAAACCAGAGAGAGTAGTGACGAGAATAAATGCATTCAGTGTACGCACTGCAAGAACTATTTCACACTGAATGTATTTCTTCTGTTTGTTCAGTCTTAAGCCCAACTTCCCCAAGCAGAAAAGAGCTCCTCCTGCTGCAGGCTGGGAAGGCCACCTGAGGCCCTGGTTGGTGGGAGGGTTCCTCAGCAGTGCATTGACTTCCCCTGTTATCCTTCCCTCCCCCCACCCCAGAATCCTCCTCCTTCTCCATCATTTTTGCCTAGAGGATTGCCACCTGAAGAGTCGTCTTCTCTTTTAAAAAAGCAACGCGCAAGACAACTTTGTGCCTCCCAGGGACTTTCTGAGGCCCTGTGAAGGCAAGACAGGGACTGACCGATGAAGTTGCCAGCCTGTGTGTGACCTGGAAGCTAGGGGGAGCAATGTCCCCCCAAGAATCCTAGAGGCAGCTTAAGCCCCACTGCCCGCCCACCCCACCGGTCAAGTTTATGTCCTGATACTGCCATACTTTTCAGTCACTCTCCTGATGATTACTATCACGGAATTTTCTTCACCTCAGCCCTATGATCCCATTCCTGGTTATTTGAACTCATGCTGAGGTTTCTCGCAGGACCAAATCAACATGCTCATAGGAACATAGAAAACTGCCATATACTGAGTCAGACCATTGGTCTATCTAGCTTAGTATTATCTACACAGACTAGCAGCGGCTCCTTCAAGGTTGCCGGCAGGAGTCTCTCTCAGCCCTATCTTGGGAGATGCCAGGGATGGAACTTGGAACCTTTTGCTCTTCCCAGAGCGGCTCCATCCCCTGAGGGAGAGTATCTTACAGTGCTCACATGTTTTCTCCCATTCAAATGCAACCAGGGCAGACCCTGCTTAGCTAACGGGACAGGTCATGCTTGCTACCACAAGACCAGCTCTCTTCACATGAAGTGGGTTGAGCATAGTGTTCTACTGATCAAGCTGTACAATGTTGAAATCATTACTGAAAACAGAAATGTGGTTTCTGTGCATGTCAGAAGTCATGTGATCCCCATCTTTATGCAGCGGTTTGGTATTGCACATTGGTGGCTGGCTGAGTCTTGAATCTTTGAAACCGGCAGCCAGTTCACATGATTGCCTCTTAAAAGTTGACTTACTTTTGCATGGTAAGAGATCTTGTGAATTCTCTGGTGCATTTCTAGCATGAGTTAGTTTTTCCACAGGAGAGATTAGAGCCATGAGACTAGAAACCTGTGTGTTTTGCAATAATCTTAATGTTCTGTGCCAGATTCTGCATAAATATGTGTTGGTGCAAAAGAGAAACACTTGTGGTGTAAGCAATTGTGAGTGTATAGAGTACCCAGTTACGTTTGTATCTGGTGAGATTACAGCCACTCAGAATCTGAATGGCCTTGCCAATCTCTCTCCCCCTGCTGGCTTATCCACATGCATGTACTTTCCACATTCAGATGGCACGGAGGGGTTATTTTGCAGCTGAATTAGGCTCTCTGGTACACAGATGGTCTTGATACTATGTGACTTCTGGATTCTGTTGTTTCATACAGCAGGTGATGGAATGATGAAGGACACAAAAGGGAAGACTCTGCAGGAGGAGGAGGAGGACTTTGAACCCCAAGTTGAATTGCATTTCACCATATTGGAAGAATCAGAAGGGGGTATTTCTCAGGGGAAACTGTGGCATTGTGACATTGATGCAGAACTGCAGCCGGAAAGCTCCTCTCCGCCAGAACCAGACGATGAGTCCGTTTACTCTGACAGAAGCCGGTCTCCCTCCCCAGACCTGCAGGAAGTTCTTCCAGCCCCTGACAGGAAAGTGGGAGAGAGAAGGGTAGAAACATATCCCCAGCAAGGCCCTGAGCAGCAGGTTGAGCTGCACTTTACCATCCTAGAGGAGTCGGAAGGGGGCATTTCTGAGGGAAAGCTCTGTGCAAGTGAGATTAGCCCAGATGAACCACAGGAGATGGCGTACCCGGAGAGCCAGTGGGATGGACCTGTCAATTGGGGTAAGAAACCCGGCCAGCCATCAGATGTGGAGAAAGTGTCTCCTCCAGCAGAGGACAGGCTGGAGGGAGAAATGAAAGGGGAGGCCTCCCAGCCTGAAAGCTCTGATCAGCAGGTGGAACTCCATTTTACCATATTTGACGATTCTGAGGAAGTGAGCCTTTCTCAGGGGCCCGAGGACTATCCCATCTGGGAAAGCCCATTCAAGCCAGAGATGTATCAGGGAGACTATCCAAAGGAGGATTGGGATGCGTCCATTGACAGCCTGGGTGATGTCTTTGAAGCATCTTTCCAGCAGCAGTTCTACTCAGGAGGGAGGATGTACCCCTGTACTGAGTGTGGACGAGTTTTCAACCGGAAGTCAACCCTGACGCGACACTGGAGGACCCACACGGGGGAGAAGCCCTATTCATGTCTCTACTGTGGGCGGAGCTTCAGCCTGAACCTGAATCTTCTTACTCACCAGATGACCCACACGGGGGAGAAACCCTACAAGTGCCCTGACTGTGGGCAGAGCTTCACCCGCAGCACGAGTGTCACGAGGCACCAGAGGAGCCACCGGGAGGAGAGCCCGTATCCAAATGACCTGTGGGAGGAAAGTTTCTCCTATGGGTTTCCAGTCCCCTTTCCCTATCCGATGCCTCAGATGGAGGAGAAATCCTACATGTGCCCAGATTGCGGAGAGACCTTCACTCACAGCGGGAGCCTCAACAGGCACCTGCGGATGCACAGGGGAGAGAGGCCTTACAAATGCGTCGTGTGTGGGGAGGGCTTCTGTTCTATGTCGAAGCTTTACAGGCATGAGAGAATCCACATGGTGGACAAGCCCTACCACTGTGAAACCTGCGGGAAAAGCTTCGCCGTCAAGTCGACACTAACGAGGCATCAGATGCTCCACCAGGCGGAGAGGCCCTACATGTGTTCTCACTGTGAAAAGGGCTACGTTCAAAGGAGCCACCTGGCCAGACACCACCACAAGGCCCACCCTGGGGTGCCCTTTAACCCTGTCAAAGCGAACAGTATGCCTGCCACCATTCTGGATTCCGATAACCTAGTCACCTATTTCTGGGGGGACGAGGAAACGGACACTACCTCTGAGCCTGTCCCGACTCAGTTGATCTACTCGGGAGCAGACTGCTGAAAGGGGACAGGGCTCATGCTAGCCTGGAGCTACGCGGGCCCTGTAGGAGAAGCGCCTTGGTCCCCAACCTCTTGTGCTCTGTCCTTTTTTAACTAAGTGCTGGGATGCTTCTGATCTTAGAGCTTGAAGATCCGGCCCCAGATGGATTCTTACTGCAAAAAAGAAGTGGGGCATTGCAGTGGACAGTGCCAAGACTCCTTCCTTGCCTTGCTACTTTTACTTACTACAGCGATCCATATGCCCGAGTGCCACCTTGACATCTGGAAAGGGTGCACGCTTCTTCGGGTTGCACCCACTACACATCACAGAAGGCTGTAGATGCACCTGAACCAAAGTGCTACATCTGCAGTATAGGATCAACTTGCTTCCGATGGAACTGGTTCACATTTTAATTATTTTTTCTCAAGCTGTTTAGTGGAACAGAAGCAAAAGTGCCATTTGTAATGAGGCAGCCAGCAAGTCTATGTGCTGATGAAAGGAAGCATCTTGAACGGGGAAAGGGAGAGCAGCCCAGCTTGTAGCAAAATGTCTATGTAGGGAGATGGGAGGGAGCTTGGGAATTCATTGGAACTTGTTTTTGTTTGTAGCAAGGGGAAATCCTTCTCTCTCTTTCTCTTCCTCTCTCTCTCTCTTTTCCCCTTTGAAAAAGGAAAACTACGCATTTTATCATTTTGTTTTAGTGATGGCTGGACTCTTGAAAACCTTAGTAAAATACAGAAATGGAGAAAAAGTATCCAGAGGCTTTCCAGAAATATTATTTGAAGTGCAATCCAGATGATGATTAAAATCCCCAGAGGCAAGAGTCCTTCAATGGTGGAGGAAAGCTTGGTTAAGATGACAAGAACAGCCCTGCTGAATTGGACTTAAGCTGTGTTTTGATTTACAAGGAAGGCGAGACCCCATTGCCTTTTTGGGATGGGCCCCCTTGGCTGGAAGGCTATTGTGGGCATAATCTGGCTAACACTGGGAGGGGTGGAGCTTGTGGAATTCCTTAAGTGCCCCCCTACCTCCAACACCTGAGCATTTGTTCAGTGGCAGGGAATGTGCAACTTAACTGACACATGCAGTGAGATCCTGGGACCCACAATGTTATCTAAATGCAAATTAATAATATGACCTCAGCTAAATTGATCCTCAACTTAACTTCAAGAGTTCTGTCCAGGAGAAGACCCCAAACACTACAATAATTAGCATCATGTGATTAACCTTCTCTGGAAATGTAAATTTTTAAACAAAGGTCCATCTAGTTCAGCATCCTGTTACTTACATAATCCTTGAAGGCAATAGTCTTTCCCCCCACTGTGCCCCCCAGCTAGCAATATTTCCCAGCACCTTGTCTCTGAACAAGAAGATTCCATTTAGGCATTATGGCCAGTAACCACTAATAGAACTCTCCTCCATGGAATTATATACTCCAGGGGTTCCCAACCCATGGTACTCTGGATGTTGCTGAACTGTAACTCCCATCAACCCGAGCTACAGTTTATTGTGGCTGGAGATGATGGGAGTTGTAGTTCAGCAACTTCTGGAGTACCACAAATTGGGAACCCATAATGTAATCTCTTTTCAAAGCCATTTAAGCCAATGGCTTTTTCTGTGGCTTGTGGCTAAGAACCAAATCCCTTAGTAAGGCCCCTGCCTGGCCTTGACTCACAGCTAAAGATATGAATTGACCGTTGAAAACCAATATGGAAGTTCCACCTGTGATGGTTTGTTTGTTTACGTAGTACATTTATATCCTGCTCTTCCTCCTAGGAGCCCAGAACAGTGTACATAGCTATATTTATCCTTGCCACAACCCTGTAATTGTGCAGACAAGTCACCATTTGATGACCCCATTGTCAAGCCATAACATGCATATGTGAACCAGGCACAAGGGTTTGGGTGGCCGGAGATCCTCATGGAGGGAAATGAGGGCCTAAGGCAGCAGAGGACACTTCATATGTTGGGCTTTCCAGGGATAAAATACATATCTTGTTACATATGGATGGTGGTTTGTCTCTCTCCTCTCCCTTCCCCCCACCACACACACTTTAAACTCTGAAAATGGAACCCTGCAGAAACGTCCAAATGCACATATGTACAATATAGGGGCCAAGAAAGACATTTAGCTTTTCCATTCATATATTAGATGTACGCTTCTTTCACCACACAGATACATTTGCTTCTGAGGGGGGAAATTAAATCTGCAGTAATCATTGGTCTCCCTCCA
Source organism: Hemicordylus capensis (assembly GCF_027244095.1). Classification (NCBI taxonomy): domain Eukaryota; kingdom Metazoa; phylum Chordata; class Lepidosauria; order Squamata; family Cordylidae; genus Hemicordylus; species Hemicordylus capensis. The sequence continues at coordinate 264,677,063 of NC_069658.1, forward strand.
TGTACTGGCAGCCATTTCTATTTTACTCTTTGAGTATGACATTGCTCATTAATAAGGAGTTGTTGTGGGGTGTAAGATTAAATGTCCATATGAACAACACTTCAGTAGACAGCTGTTTTGAAGATACTGAGGGAAGGGCATAGCTTCTGGAGTGTGTGTTCATAACATTTTAATAAGAAAGCTTAAGGTTAGAAGGAATGATTCTCTCTTTAATATTTTTCCTGGGGTCTTCAACCTGCATAGTAAGTGCTCAACTACTGGGCTTTTCCATTCATATATGGATAGGGGATATAGCCCTTTAAAAATTGATTAAATTTTTAACACTTTAACAATTTATTCCATTTTAACAATTCAGTACCCTTTTTTGAGGATACTGATGGAAGGGCATAGCTTATGCAGTGTGAAAGAGAACATTTTTAAAAAATAAATTATGTTAGAAGGAATGGTCCTCTTTCCAATTTCTCGATGTCATTGATTTTGAAATCTAGAATATTCCTTACAGTACTGTTCCAGAGCCAAAATGGCTGCTGAGGTGCCCCAGCAGCAGTGTGGGATGGCAGAGCCAAAAGATGTATCATTGTCAGCCCTAACACAACACTGGCTGACATCCAATGGGAATATTCCCATTGAAACTAATAGAACATGGAATTCTGTTAATTGCATTGGGACTACTTATGGGGAATTTAGGCTGGATGTCAGCTAAGTTTTAATCTATTTTTTACATTGACAGCCTGCTTTTCTTCCACGGAACTCCAAGCACTGCACATTGGGTGCCCAGGCAATCTCCCATCCAAGCACCAACCAGAGCCAGACTGGTCTAGCTTCAACAAGGTGGCTGTGTCATGTGCCCTCCAGACTATGTCCTGAGACACCTCTGGTTCTTGCTGCTTGAAGAAGTCACCCACAGTGAAGTCACCCACAGTGACTGTCCACCATGAACCGTAAAATAGCTGTATGCAAATAGGGGAAGGAGCCCAGCACACCTGTATTACCTGCACTCCAGTGTGTGAAGTATCTCTCAGTCTCTCACCTTATTCATCTCTCTAGCCATCCCATGGGACGTGCCATTATCTCTGTTGTTCTTCCTGAAGAGGGAACTAAATGCACCAAAGCCCTGTGCAGTAAATTCATTGCTACATTCTCTAGACCCTACACAAAACCTGGCTCCTAGTAGCCTTGGAAAGGAAACACTGCAGTTAAATTTGTTTTGAAATGGATTTAATTCTAGTGTAGACCCACCCCCAGAGCTACAATTCCATAAGTGCATAAAATCCTAGGATAATTGTTCTGAGAAACGAGTCATCTGGTACCTAATAGCAGAAGGAAAGGAGAGAAAGCAGAGGTTGGGTGGTATAAGGATTCTCGGCAAACGTGATATACTTGTTTCTCCTCCTGCCTTTGCAATAAGACTGCCTGCATCTTTGCCCATGGGCAGAAGACAAGGGGCATAAAACTCTGCTAGTAGTGGCACGCACACCGTTCTCAATGATGGGTGATAAGTGGGTGCACAGTCACTCTCAAGTCTAAAGAAACTGCTCAATATTTCTTTTTATCATAGATTCAGCATAGTAAACAAAGCCAATTAATGTTAGTTAGCTGATTGTGACATTAGGAACATAGGAAGCTGCCATATACCAAGTCAGACCATTGGTCCATCTAGCTCAGTAAGAACAGCCCTGCTGGATCAGGCCCAAGGCCCATCTAGTACAGCATCCTGTTTCACACAGTGGCCCACCAGATGTCGCTGGAAGTCTACAGGCAGGAGTTGAGGGCATGCCCTCTCTCCTGCTGTTATTCCCCTGCAACTGGTATTCAGAGGCATCCTGCCTTTGAGGCTGGAGGTGGCCTATTGCCTTCCAACTAGCAGCCGTTGGTGGACCTCCATGAAGTTATTCAAACTCCTCTTAAAGCCATCCAGGTTGTTGGCTGTCACCACATCTTGTGGCAGAGAATTCCATAAGTGGATTAATCAAGTGTTGCATTGTGTGAAAAAGTACCTTCATTTGCTGATCCTAAATTTCCCGACAATCCATTTCATGGAGTGACCCCTGGTTCTAGTGTTGTGTGAGAGGGGGAAGAATTTCTCTCTATCCACTTTCTCCACACCATGCATGATTTTATAGACCTCTTATCATGTCTCCCCGCAATCGTCTTTTTCTAAACTAAAAAGCCCCAGATGTAGCCTTGCCTCATTATTATTATTATTATTATTATTACATTTATGTCCCACTCTTCCTCCAAGGAGCCCAGAGCGGTGTACAACATACTTAGGTTTCTCTTTCACAACAACCCTGTGAAGTAGGTTAGGCTGAGAGAGAAGTGACTGGCCCAGAGTCACCCAGCAAGTCTCATGGCTGAATGGGGATTTGAACTCGGGTCTCCCCGGTCCTAGTCCAGCACTCTAACCACTACACCACGCTGGCTCTCTAGGTGCTCTAGGCCCCTGATCATCTTGGTTGCCCTCTTCTGCACCTTTTCCAGTTCTACAATGTCCTTTTCTAGATGTGGTGACCAGAATTGTGTGCAGTATTCCAGGTGTGGCCACATCATAGTTTTGTATAAGGGCATTATAATATTAGCAGTTTTATTTTCAATCTCCTTCCTAATGATCCCTAGCATGGAATTGGCCTTTTTCACAGCACCTGCACATTGAGTCAACACTTTCAAGAAGCTGTCCACCATGACCCCAAGATCCATCTTCTGGTCAGTCACCAACAGCTCAGATCCCATCAATGTATACTTGAAGTTGGGGTTTTTTGTCCCAATGTGCATCACATTACACTTGCCAACACTGAACCACATTTGCCATTTTGTTGCCCACTCCCCCAGTTTGGAGAGATCCTTTTGGAGCTCCTCACAGTCTTTTGGATTTCACTATCCGAAAGAGTTTGGTATCATCTGTATTGTCTACACAGACTGTCAACGGCTTCCCCAAGGCTGCAGGCAGGAGTCTCTCTCAGCCCTATCTTGGAGATGTGTGAGAGGGAACTTGGAACCTATATCCTCTTCCCAGAGTGGCTCCATCCTCTAAGGGGAATATCTTACAGTGCTCATGGATGTGATCTCCCATTCATATGCAACCAGGGTGGACCCTACTTTGCAAAGGGGACAAGTCCCAGCTCCTCCATTGGCCAGCATCCTGTTCACACAGTGACCCACCAAATGCGTCTGGGAAGTCCACAGGCAAGAGGTGAGAGCATGCCCTCTCTTCTGCTGTTGCTCCCCTGCAACTGGTATTGAGAGGCATCTTGCCTCTCTGTGGTTGGTGCTGGGTATAGCCACCAAATTAGTAGCCATTGATAGACCTGTCCTCCATGCATTTGTCCAAGCCCCTTTAAAAGTCATCCAAGCTAGTGGCCATCACCACATCCCAAGGCAAAGAATGCCATAGATTAATTATGTGCTATGTGAAAAAGCACTTCCTTTTGTCAGACCTAAATTTCCTGGCCATCAGTTTCATGGGATGACACCTGGTTCTAATGTTGTGAGAGAGGGAGAAAAACTATCCACTCTCTCCATGCATAATTTTAAACACCTCTATCATGTCTCCCCATAGCCACCTTTTTCCAAACTAAAAAAATCCAGATGCCATAGCTGTGCCTCATAAGGAGGACGCTCCAGGCCTCTGATCACCTTGGTTGCTGTCTTCTGCACCTTTTCCAGTTCCACAATGTCCTCCTTAAGATACGGTGACCAGAACCGTACACTCCAAATGTGGCTGCATCACAGATTTTTATAAAGGTAAAGTGTGCTGTCGAGTTGGTGTTGACTCCTGGTGCCCACAGAGCCCTGTGGTTGTCTTTGGTAGAATACAGGAGGTGTTTACCATTGCCATCTCCCACGCAGTATGAGATGATGCCTTTCAGCATCTTCCTATATCCTATATTCCTATAGTTTTAAATAAATAATACCCGGTTTTAAATGTTTTAAATGATTTTAATTGTAAACCACACAGAGACACAAGTTTTGGGCGGTATAGAAACAAACAAACAAATAAATATTGTTGCTGCCTGATATATGTGTTTTCCATAGTCTGAGAAATATACCAGCAGGGATTCGAAGTTGCAGCCTCTGACTTGCTAGTCAAGTCATTTCCCCACTGCGCCATTAGACTTAGATTTGTATAAGGGCATTATAATACTAGCATTTTTATTTTCGATTCCTTTCCTAATAATCCCTAGCATGGAATTTGCCTTTTTCACAGCTGCTGCGCACGGAGTTGACACTCAACAAGCAGTCTCCCACGGCCCCAAGATCCCTCTCCTGGTCAGTCACCAACAGCTCAACAAAGTTGGGGGGTTTCGTCCCAATGTTCATCACTTTACACTTGCCAACATTGAACCACATTTGCCATTTTGTCACCCACTCCCCCAGTTTGGAGAGATCCTTTTGGAGCTCCTCACAATCTGTTTTGGATTTCACTAACCTAAATAGTTTAGAGTCATCTGCAAATTTGGCCATTTTGCTGCTTACACCAACGTCTAGATCATTTATGAATAAGTTAAAGAGCACTGTTCCCAACTCTGTTGCCAGATTTGTATTTTTAAAGCCAAATTATGGGTTATGGCCCATTTGACTCACGAGTATACCCCTGAGGTTCTGGCCACCCTGGTTCCCAATACAGATTCCTGGGGGACTCCACTTTCCCCCTCCCTCCATTGTGAAAACTGTCAATTTATTCCTACCCTCTGTTTCCTGTCCTTCAACCAGTTACCGATCCACACGTGAACCTGTCTCCTTAGCTCTAAGTTTACTCAAGAGCCTTTGGTGAGGAACTTTATCAAAAACCTTTGGGACTTCTAGGTATACTATGCCAGCTAGATCATCTCTATCCATATGCCTGTTGACTCTCAAAGAACTCCAAAAGGTTTGTGAGGCAAGACTTGCCCTTGCGGAAGCCATACTGGTTCTCTTTCAGCAAGCTTGTTCTTCTATATGTTTAACAATTTTTAGGGATGTGCACGATATTTATCGGCGCCGGTGGGGGTAGGGCTTTAAGGGTGGGGGAGAGTGTACTCACACACCCCGCCGCGTTTCCCCCACCGGCGCTCTCCGAATTTGAAGCCCCTCGGGGCGGCAGCGTTCCTCCTTGCTGCCCCATTTGCCCCATTGGCCGGAAGTGGCTGGAAGTTCCGAGCGAGCGTGCGCCCGTTGTGCGCGCGTGCGCATGGTGGGTGGGCGGGCGGGTGCAAGCACAAAGCGCGCACGCGCGCTCGGAACTTCCGGCCACTTCCGGCCGACGGGGCAAACGGGGCGGCAAGGAGGAACACTGCCGCCCCGAGGGGCTTCAAATTCGGAGAGCACCGGCGGGGGAAACGCGGCGGGGGGGGTGAGTACACTCTCCCCCGCCCTTAAAGCCCTACCCCTGCCGGCGCCGAATCGCCGAATCTGCCCCGACACCCGAAACGTTTCGGCGGCCTTTTCAATGGCCGCCGAAACGTTTCGGGCACAAGCCTAACAATTTTGTCCTTAAGTATGCTTTCCATCAATTTACCTGGCAGATAAGTTAAGCTAACCAGCCTGTTGTTTCCCAGATACCCCCTGGATCCCTTTTTGAAAATCAGGGTTACATTAGCTACTTTCCAGTCCTCTGGTATAGAACCTGACAAGTTACATATTTTTGCTAGGAGATCAGCAATTTCACACTTGAGTTCCTTTAGACCTCTTGAGTGGATGTCATCTGACCCTGGTGATTTGTTAATTTTTAGTTTTTCATTACAGTTTAGAACATCCTTTCTGATCACCTCAAATTGTCCCAGTTCTTCAGCCTCCAAGCCCGAGAAGCTCAGTTCTGGAGTGGGTATATGGTCAGCATCCTCTGCCATGAAAACAGGTGCAAAGAACTCATTCTGCAATCTCCTTATCCTCCTTAATAATCCCTTTCATGTCCTTATCATCTAAGGGTTCAACCACCTCCCTGGCAGGTTTTCTGTTTCTGATATATTTAAAGAAATTTTTGTTATTCCCCTTGACACTTCTAGCTATATGCTCCTCAGATCTTCTCTTTACATCCCTTATTGTCCCCTTGCATTTCTTTTGCCAGAGTTTATGCTCTCTTCCATTTGGACGGGACTTCCATATTCTGAAGGAAGTCTTCTTCCCTTTAATATCTTCCTTGACTCTGCTTATTAGTCACACTAGCATCCTGCTGAACTTGGTGGTACCTTTCCTCCTTCTTGGTAAACATTCCAACGGAGCTTCTATTATTGTGGTTCCATGCTTTCTGGAGTGATTTGACCTCCTGACTTTCCCTTTCAGCCTTGGGTCAGCCTGTAAATTAGGGAGAATAATGAATTCAGCTCAGGGGCATTGCTAGGGGAGAGGGGGCCTCTGTTCACCCCTATGAACAGCTTCTATGGCAGCTTCTCAGAGTGAGGAAGGTAACGAAGAAAATAGGGACGGGTGGATTGGGGAGCCCGCAGGAGCTGAGGGCCCGGTTTCTTTGAACTCTTTCGCTCAATTATAGCTACACCCGATTCATCTGTTGTCATGACAATAATTATTCAAATATTACATTCTGATACCAAGACCAATTTCAGATGAGCTCTATAAAGATTGTTTTGCAAATTGAAATGTACAATATGTGAGGTTTTAACCTAACATTGTAAGATTTTAAAAGTGCACTACATGGTCTGGATAAGTGCTAACCTAGTATTAAAGTAAGCTTGGGAAATGTATCTTTTCCTGCCTCCCAGAATTTGGGGTGGGTGGGGTGGATGGCCCCAGTTGAACCTAAAAAAGAAATGTTACAAAGGAAAAGGAGAGAAGACGACAGCTTCAGCAGCCAAATGAGTAGTGGGCAGATGGATGACAATGTATATATTTTAGGAAATAATTCAGCAATTTCCTGTTTGAACTCCATGCAGCATGGGGCACTTGTAACTTGTTGATAGATTGATTGATTAAGTGCTGTCAAGTTGGTGTCTACTCTTAGCGGCCACATAGATAGATTCTCTCCAGGATGATCTGTCTTCAGCTTGGCCTTTAAGGTCTCTCAGTGCTGCATTCATTGCTGTTGTAATCGAGTCCATCCACCTTGTTGCTGGCCGTCCTCTTCTTCTCTTTCCTTCAACTTTCCCCAGCATTATGGACTTCTCAAGGGAACTGGGTCTTCGCATAATATGTCCAAAGTATGATAGTTTGAGCCTGGTCATTTGTGCCTTGAGTGAAAATTCTATATTGATTTGTTCTATGATCCATTTGTTTGTTTTCCTGGCTGTCCATGGTACCCTCAAAAGTCTTCTCCAGCACCAAAGTTCAAAAGCGTCCATGCTTTTTCTATCTTGCGTCTTGATATTTAATTGTAGTCCCATTTTCTCACGGTGCTCCTTGACTTTCGTTACTAGAGTTTGCAGTTAATCCGCATTCTCAGCTACCATGACTTGTTATGTGGGGCCCAATACCGTTGCCTGTCTAGTGGTTACAAGTGAGGGGTAGGGTTGCCATCTTTCCTGCTCTTTCCCTCACACAGACCTGCGCTTTTTAACAGCTGCCGCAGCCTGACAAACAAAAATTCAGAAGGAACAGCTCGGAAGCGGATCACTTCCATTTCCATGGAAGGGAACGGCTGCTATTTCTGTTGGATTTCTGCGTGCCACTGCAGCTGCTGAGAGAACACAGGGCCTTTGCCAGGAAAAGAACAGATGGCGATCCTAAGAACAAATGCACAGTATCGCTGGCGGAAAAGTGGCCACGTCAAGTCTTTAATCACTTGCTGCCACCAGAGGGCTCCGGCTATGGAGCAACAAGGGAGCCGCGTTCTCTCCCTGCTCTCTGGCTGTAGCAAGAAAGAGTTAAGCATTTCCTCCTTTCAGACCACCTGCATCCGGCATGCGAGTGCGACAGAGGGAACAGCCCTTTATACTGAGCTTTTGTTTGGCTGTGGGGGGCGATGTAGCACCCCTTGTGTCCAGCTGAGGTGAGGACGATCTCCATCGCGATCGCTTTTCAATAGCCCGGAGATCTGCAGCCTTTAACCCTTGAAAGGAAAGGTCGTGACATCGACTCCTGGCGACCGCAGAGCCACGTGGTTTTCCTAGTAGAATACAGGAGGGGTTTACCATGGCTATCTCCCGCACAGTATTCAGCACCTTCCTATATGGCTGCTGCCCAATATAGGAGCATCAGATAAATCGCAGTGAGACTGGTCAATAGACCACGAAGCCATTTCTCCCCAAGCAGAAGGAAGGGAGGAAGCCAGGAGAAAGTGAGGAGAGGTGGACTGAGAATCAGTCTGGAAAAGAGGAATTTCCAGGCTCCCAACAACCCAGCCCAGCCTTGCTCCTGGCATCATTCTACATAGGGGATTTGAACTCAGGTCCTCCCAGTCCTAGTCCAGCACTCTAACCTCTACACTATGCTGGCTGCCTCCAAGGCATGTGCATGTGCTCACAAGTTTTTGGATGTCTGCTCAGTTAATTTTAGATGCAGCTTAGGTTGAATCAGGAAGTCCCCACTCTGAATGCAAGTGCACACACACTACCTTGATACTGCCACCCAGAACAAAACTCATTCCACAAGCAGATGAAAAAAATTAGAGAGAACACTGGGTAGATTGTGCATCTTGTCACAGGTCACATGAAATAGATGTAAACGGTATTCACACAACCACTTTTTACACAGTTATTGCATTAGCAATTCATGTTCTGGGGAAAGCATTATATTTTCCCAGTACAAAATACTAGGCCTGTGTACACAATTAACAACATACAAAGTGCTAGTAATTACCTTTAAAGCCCTTAACGGCTTAAGAACCCGGTTACCTGGGGTCTTCTGCATGATCCCCACCTCACATTAAGGTCATTGAGCGAGGTACATCTTCAAATGCCGCCAGACTGCATGGCGGTGACTCGGGACCAGGCCTACTCTGTAGACGGACCTGGGCTGCACAGATATTCATGGCTTAACATCTGTATCAGCCTTTAAAAGAGCCCCTACGACACATTTTTAAGCCTGGCTTTTAATAACCTTTGAATATTTTACATTGTTTTAAGTCGGCCACCCCGTGCCCATCCCGCCAAAGCAGCCCGTTTTCTTTCAGATTATTCCTCCCAGAATTTTTGTTGTTCTAGTAAATTTGGCGCCATCATTCTAAGCTGCACCTCTGTACAGAACTTTGCTAGGGCAATAGTTCAACCCTATAAGTAACTTGCTGAGATTAGATCCACCCATCCTAGCTACCAATCTCTTTATGTCACATGATGCTACCTGCCCTCGCCCCAGTGTTCCCACTAATTTTTTTCATGTGTGTGCAGAATGAATTTTGTTCTGGGTGGCAGTATCAAGGCAGTGTGTGCAGATGTGCATTTAGAGTGGGGCACATTCTGATTCTGGAGGATCTAAAATTAGCAGAGCAGACAGTAAATAAAACTTGTGTGTGCACGCCCATGCACACACCTTAGAGGGAATACTGCCTGGCACTGTTCCCAGTGACTGATTAGAACTAATCGATGCCCTTTCAGTATTAAAAGGATTCCAGAGAGCAGGAAAGCGAAACCGAAGTGAAGTTTTGCTTCCTGACAAAGTCATGGCTGCTGCTTCGCCTTCAAAACCAGCTCCCAGACCCAAACCCCGCACAGCAGCTGTTTGTGCCCTTTGCGAAGGACCCTTCAAAAACCCTGTGGTCCTCAAGGGGCAGAAATTCTGCCGCTTCTGTTTTTCTCGCCTGAAGAGGGAGGCCCTTGCCAACCGTGCTTCCTTTAAGGATGACAGCAAGGCAAAAAGGGAGGCAGACAGAAAGGAAGAAAAGGAAGCAACTGAAGAAGAGGGACAGCAGGGACTATGTGGGGAACATGGAGAGAGGCTGACTTGGTTTTGCACCAGGGAAAGAGCCCCCATCTGTGAAGTCTGCAAGGAATCGGAGAGCTACGCATCTCACTTAGCAGTGCCCATTGAAGCTGCTGCCCAGGAGTACAAGGTGGGGAAACTTGGCTTATTTGTGTATTATTTCTTGTTTACACAGTCAGACAGGTGCTATTGATTGGTTTGTTTCATCCAGACATCGTGTCCTTCCCAAGGACCTGGGATGGCTGAATTTTATTGTCAGTGTTGTTGCTGTTGTTATAGATATCGTTGCAGACTATAGGCTGTTCCCAGTAAAGTTGCTTTTTGTAACTGGCCGATGGTGATTTCTGTGGCCCCTATCAGGGGCGTAGCAAGGTTGGAGTGGGCCCAGAGACAAGATTTTAAAATGCCCCCCCCCCAGTCCAGGGCCTCCGCACACCCCAGGCCCCCAAGGATTTAAGTCTGATATTCCAAAATAAGTATGCTGCCTGCAAATACATTTCACTGAATACACACACACACGTCACAATATATAGTGATATACATTGAGTACTATACATTTGTATTACTTTTAATGCCTAGAACACACTAGAAAGATGAATTATTAAAATGGGCCCCTCGCTGCAGATTAGCCAAGGAGACTTTCAACCATGCAGGGTGAGCTTATGTTTGTTTTCTCAGAATTCTGAACAAATTCAGTCAAGTTTGATTCCAGGAGGTTTTTCACAAGAGGCTTTTAAAGCCCTTTAACACACATCTCCTCCTCTGGAATGGAGGTGCTGCATTCACATGTTGGCCAGATTTACCCTGAAGTCCCTGCAAGTTATTGGGGAGCAGTTCACACACAAGAAAAATAAAATAAAAGCACCACACATGCTTCACAGTTCTCACTCAGACCTTCTGGGTTGCAAAACAACTTGAACATAAGTGCATTTATAAATGAATGAATGAATGAATAAAATTAATAAAATACTGTTCCAGAAGTTTTTGCAATTTTCTGCCATGAAACAAGCCACTTGTAGGACTTTTTAGATAGTTTTTTTAAAGTCAGCAAATTTTCCAAGCTGTTTCAAAATAAATATTCAGAGACTTCTCAGTCCCTCCCCCCCCCCATCCAAGCCCTATGGCAAGCAGATCCCTATATATGGGGGGGGGGGCGGGAAAGGACACCACAAAAAGGAGTTCACACTCTACCTGGCAAATGCTGGTCTGGGTTAAGCAGGGCAGCAGGGGGTCTTCTGCTGCAGAGAACACTCTGGCTGCCTCCTCCTTCCTGGCTTGCTTGGGCCTTACTCGAGTTTAGGCTTCACTGCGGCCTACACGGAGGCCTCCTGGAAGCCCCGCCCACCCGCCGATCAGCTGAGAGGCGGGAGAAAAGGAGCTCTTGGCAGCTTGCCTGCTGCTTCGATTGCGGGCCAGCAGAACAAGCAGGAGAGACGGGGAAGAGGGCAAGTGGCTGAGAGGCTATGGGGCTGGGCAGGGGGCAATGGGGAGTCACATGAGGTGCCCCTGGGGTGCCCCTCCAGGCAGTGGGGCCCCCAGACAACTGTCTCCCCTTGCCCTATCATTGTTACGCGCCCGGCCCCTATGGTGTTGAGGTGCTCTTCAAGGTCTTTTGGAACTGCACCCAGGGCGCCAATTACCACTGGGATTATTTTGGTCTTTTTCTGACACAGCCTTTCAATTTCAGTTTGTAGATCTTTGTATTTGGTGATTTTTTCTATTTCTATTTCTATTCTGCTATCCCCTGGTATTGCTATGTCGATTATTTTGACTTGTTTTTCTTTCTTCTCGACTACAGTTATCTCTGGTGTATTGTGTGGCAGATGTTTGTCTGTTTCTAGTCGGAAGTCCCATAATATTCTTGCATCTTCATTTTCGACAACTTTTTCAATTTTATGGTCCCACCAATCTTTGGCTACAGGTAGTTTGTATTTTTTGCAGATGTTCCAGTGTATCATCCCTGCTACCTCGTCATGCCTTTGTTTGTAGTCAGTCTGTGCAATCTTTTTACAACAGCTGATTAGGTGGTCCACTGTTTCATCTGCCTCTTTACAAAGGTGGCACTTGCTGTTTGTTGTTGACTTTTCGACTTTTGCTCTTATTGCATTTGTTCTTTGTGCCTGTTCTTGTGCAGCCAGTATTAAACCCTCTGTTTCTTTCTTCAAGTTGCCATTCTTAAGCCATTGCCAGGTCTTGGTGATGTCTGATTTTCCACTTATATTGTGCAAATATTGACCATGCAGTGGCTTCTTTTTCCATTTTGCTGCTCAGTTCTTGACTTGTTCTTTCTTGTAGGCCTGCTTTGTTTGATTGGTGTTGAATAGTTTCTCATTATTGACCATTTTAAGTGCATCTTCTTCACTGTCCTTGATATATTCTTCAAGGCCTCTTTTCTCCTCCTCTACTGTTTGATGGACTTGCAGCATTCCTCTTCCACCTGAGCTGCGAGGGAGGTATAGCCTATCTACATCACTGTGGGGGTGCAGAGCATGATTGATAAATTGGCCCCTTGGTTTACGGAAGATCTACGGGGGCTGAAGCGGCAAGGTAGGCGACTAGAGCACAAGTGGAGAAAAACTCGACTCGAATCTGACAGATTATGACATGGAGCACATTTAAAGAACTATGCTCAGGCGATGCGTATGGCAAAGAAGCGGTTCTTTTCTGCCCGTTTTGCCTCTGCGAGTTCACGTCCGGCGGAGTTGTTCAGGGTTGTGAGGGACTAGTATCTGTCCCCTCTCCCTTGAACCAGAATTTGGAAGCATCAGTTACCCGCTGTGGTGTGTTTAATGAATTTTTCGCAGACAAAATCTTTCGGATTTGGGCCGACTTATATGGAGACTCCACAATTAATTTGATGTCTGAACTGGAGGTGTCCGACAACTCCTCTTATACGATTCGACTGGATCAATTTCAGTTTGTGACTCCTGATGATGTGGACAAGCTGCTTGGAGTGGTGAGGCCTACCACTTGTCCTCGTGACCCTTGTCCAACATGGCTTGTTCTATCTAGCAGGGAGGTTGTTGTCGGCAGCCTGTTAGAAATCATAAATGCTTCTCTGAGGGAGGGCAGGATGCCTCCTTGTCTTAAGGAGGCAATTATTAGACCTCTTCTAAAGAAGCCTGTGTTAGATCCCTCAGAGTTGAGCAATTATAGGCCTGTTTCCAATCTCCCATGGCTGGGCAAGGTAATTGAGAGGGTGGTGGCCTCTCAGCTCCAGGCGATCTTGGAGAAAACTGATTATCTGGACCCACTTCAAACTGGCTTTCGAGCAGGCTATGGGGTGGAGACTGCCTTGGTCGGCCTGATGGATGATCTCCAATTGGCAATGGACAGAGGAAGTGTGACTCTGTTAGTCCTCTTGGATCTCTCGGCGGCTTTCGATACTATCGACCACAGTATCCTTCTGGAACATATGAGGGGGTTGGGGGTGGGAGGCACTGTTTTACAGTGGTTCCGCTCCTACCTCTTGGATAGATTCCAGATGGTGTCAATTGGAGATTGTTGCTCTTCAAAATCTGAGCTTAAGTATGGTGTCCCTCAAGGCTCCATACTTTTTCCAATGCTTCTTAACATCTCCATGAAACCGCTGGGAGAGATCATCAGGGGATTTGGAGCTGGGTGTTACCAGTATGCTGATGACACCCAGATCTACTTCTCCATGTCAACTTCTTCAAGAGTTGGCATATCCTCCCTAAATGCCTTCCTGGAAGCAATAATGGGCTGGATGAGGGAGAATAAACTGAAGCTGAATCCAGATAAGACAGAGGTACTTTTTGTGCAGGGTCGGAACTCTAGAGACGATTTTAATCTGCCTGTTCTAGATGGGGTCTCACTTCCCCAAAAGGAACAGGTTCACAGTCTGGGAGTACTTCTGGATTAACGTCTCTCCTTGGTTTCTCAGGTTGAGGCGGTGGCTGGGGTGCTTTTTATGAGCTCCGGCTGATACGCCAGCTGCGCCCGTTTCTCGAGATCAATGACCTCAAAACAGTGGTACATTTGTTGGTAACCTCCAGACTTGACTTCTGCAATGCTCTCTACGTGGGGCTGCCTTTGTACCTAGTCTGGAAACTTCAGTTGGTTCAGAATGCAGCAGCCAGGTTGGTCTCTGGGTCATCTCAGAGAGACCACATTACTCCTTTGCTGATGGAGTTACACTGGCTGCCAATAGTTTTCCGGGCAAAATACAAAGTGCTAGTTATAACCTATAAAGCCCTAAACGGCTTAGGCCCTGGGTATTTAAGAGAGTGTCTTCTCCGCTATGAGCCCCACCGCCCATTGAGGTCACTTGAGGAGGTCCATCTCCAGTTGCCGCCAACTCATTTGGTGGCTACATAGAGACGGGCCTTCTTGGTTGCTGCCCCGAGATTGTGGAATGCGCTCCCTGCTGAGATACGATCTCTGGCATTTTTCAAAAAACACCTGAAAACACATCTCTTCAACCAGGCTTTCTCGGCCTTTTAAAACTTGTTTTTAAATTCTTCTGATTATTTAATTGTTATTTTATGATGTTTTTAATTGTTAATTATTTTTATGCTTTATTAATTATTAATTGATTGTAATGGTGTTTTAATGTAAACCGCCCTGAGCCTTTTGGAAGGGCGGTATAAAAGTTTTAATAATAAATAATAATAAATAAATAAATAATAAATTATTTTCCTGGTCTTACAATCTATTGTCTCTAGCTCTGCCTGGATCCAGTCTATTATTCCTGCAGTGTATCTGATAACAGGTATAGCTCAGGTGTTTATGGCTTGTATGGTGTTCCTGCCATTGAGTTTGGACTTTAGGATTTTTCTAACTCTCCTGATGTATTCACTTCCTATTTTTCTTTTAACTTCAGTGTGTGCGATGTTATCAGCCTGGAGAATGCTCAAGTATTTGTAATGTTCTTTCTCTTCCAGGTTCTTGATGTTGCTTCCATTGGGCAGTTCTATTCCTTCTGTTTTTCTTATTTTTCCTCTGTTCATTATTAATGCAGCACACTTGTCTAGTCCAAACTCCATTGCTATATCGCTACTGAATATACGGACAGTGTTTAGCAGTGATTCGATTTCTGACTGAGACTTTCAATACAACTTCAGATCGTCCATGTACAGCAGATGGTTTATTTGACTTGATGTTTTAGATGTTTGGTATCCGAGGCCTGTTTTGTTTAGTATTTGTGAAAGTGGAGTCATGGCGATTACAAACAACAGAGGGGATAGTGAGTCCCCTTGGAAAATACCTCTTCTAATGCTAACCTGTCCAAGTGTCTCACCATTGATTGTTAACTGTGTACTCCACATGCTCATTGCTTTTTAAATAAATATCTGAATGTTTTTGCTGACACCAGTTGTTTCTAAACATTTTAGTATCCCTGTGTGAGGCAATGAGTCGAAGGCTTTCTTGTAGTCAATCCATGCAACACTTAGATTTGTTTTTCTTCTCTTGCAATTTTCTAAAATCATTTTGTCAATCAGCAGCTGGTCTTTTGTGCCTCTGGTGTTTGGACAATTTCCTTTCTGTTCAACTGGAAGCTGTTTGTTAGTTAATAAGTGTTGCATCACTTCATCTGCTATTATTCCAGTTAATACCGTATTTTCCGGACCATAAGACGCACCCAGTTTTTAGAGCAGGAAAACAAGAAAAAAATATTCTGAACCAAATAGTACCGGTATACTAAAATAATCCCCCCGGATTAGGGGCCGAATCGGCCCAAGCTACTGCAGCCGCCGCGGCCGCAGCTGACCGCCCGCCTGCCCTCCCAGCTGCCCGAGTCCTCACCATCTTCTTCGGCCCGCGCCAGTCGGGCCGATCAGGGACCCGCAATTGGAGAAGGAGAGAGGAGCTCGCAAACAGAGCTTCTCTCTCTGCAAAGCCTCAGCCCGAGCTGGCGCTTTGGGCGCAAAGGACGCCTGGGAGTTCCGAAGAGCATCGGAACTCCCAGGCGTCCTTTGCGCCCAAAGCGCCAGTTCGGGCCGAGGCTTTGCAGAGAGAGGAGCTCTGTTTGCGAGCTCCTCTCTCCTTCTCCAATTGCGGGTCCCTGATCGGCCCGACTGACGCGGGCCAAAGAAGGTGGTGAGGACTCGGGCAGCTGGGAGGGCGGGTGGGCGGTCGGCGGCGGCCGCGGCGGCAGTAGCTTGAGCCGATTCGGCCCCTAATCCGGGCGGGCAGGTGGGCGGCGGGGGCGGCTGGTGTCCTGCCGCCCCAATTAATCAAATAATTACGGCGGCAAGCAAGAGAGCGGCGGGAGGGGTAAGTAAACCCTCCCACCGCTCTTAAAGGTACCCCCCCCAGTGCCGGACCGCAGTTTGCGGTTCCGTGCACACCCCTACTGGACAGCATTCGGACTATAAGACGCACCCTCATTGCCCCCCCCCCCACTTTTTGGGGGGGAAAGTGCGTCTTATGATCCAAAAAATACGGTAATTTGAACATGGTTGGCAGGCAGGTTATTGGTCTATAATTACTTGGAACTGCACCTTTTGCTGGGTCTTTCATGATGAGATGAGTTTTCCCAGTTGTTAGCCGTTGTTCAATATCACCTCCTTGCAAAATGTGATCGAACTGTTTTGATAGTTGTTAATGAAGGCTTGTTAGGTGTTTAAGCCAAAAGCCATGCAGTTCATCATCGCCTGGTGCAGTCCAATTTTTAATTTTCTTTGCTCTTTCACTTATCAATTCTGGTGTTATTATTAGATCTTGCATTTGTTGGTTACATTTTTTGACCTCTTTCACCCAGCCTGCTCTTTTATTATAATCTATTGGATTGTCCCATAATTTCCCCCAGAATTGCACTGTTTCTTCTTTATTTGGTGTTTCTATGTTTCTTGCAGTTTCTCCTTCTATGCTTTGGTAGAAACATCTCTGATTCGACTGGAATTGGAGATTCTGCCTGTGTTGTGTAATTCTGGCTTCGTATCTGCTAATCTTCTTTGACACTGCTGTTATTTGCTGCTTGATCATTTCCAGGACTTCTCTAATTTTCCTTGAATCGAGGTGGTATTTTTGGATCAGATACTATTTGGTGTTTTCCTTCTTCAGCTTCTTGTCTTTCATATCTTTCAGTTTACTAGCATCTGATCTAAGCCTGGCGATTTTATTTTCTAATATAATCTTCCATTTAGGTGATGTACTACTTTCTTTTTTTACAGGTCCACTGATCTTATATCCGAGATCTTGTGTTGTTATTGTTGCTGCACTGTACATTAGTTGGTTTGTTTCTTGCAAATTATTGGTTGTATTTCTGCAAGTGCAGCATTGACATCTTTTAATGCCTGAGCAAGTTGTTTTTTGGCAACTGTTTTTAGAGCTGGAAGTTGAACCCTGGTGGTTGTCTGTGTGGTTTATGTGTTCAGTTATTTTTTGCTTTAGTTCTTGTTGCTTTTCTGTTAAACGGCATTCGGGTTTTTGAGGTGAAGGCAAAGGGGAGGTTGCCTGGTTTTGATTTTGAAACAGTTCAGCAACAGTGGCATCCTCTATTTCCAACACCTCCTCCACCTGTGCCTGAGCAACTCCTTCAGTTGGTGGTAATTCTTCTTCCATATCTTGAGACAGTGTTGCTCTTTGCAGTTCTTCCAGCTCAACTCCTGTGAATACTTTATTTCTTATTATGAATCTTCTCTGGTCTGCTAGCCTTTGTTCTGTGATTTCTGTATCTGGATGCTTCTCTTTCCAAATTTGGTACATTCTTTTTAAATAACCTCTTCTAGTTGGACTAGACTTGTAATAGCAGATCATTATTTCCTTGTTGGCATTTTTCATAAATTTTTTTCGGTTAAGTGACGTTTCTTCCAGTAACCTTGCAGTCTCCAGCCCTGGTTGCTCAACTGAAGATCCTGAGTCCTGTTGCCCACTTGCCACCAGATGTCCAGGGACTCCAGCACCTGGCGCGGTCCTTGTTGACCCGGGCGACAACCGATCCGGTATAGATTTATTAAAGTTATGTCTCACCATATTGTTGGTGGGAGAGGCACTCTTCGTCTGGCTCCTCTGGTGAGACCTTCCAGTATGGTTGGACCTCTGGCATAGCTCTCACCTTCCTCAGAGCACTCAAGCCCCACAACCACACCACGGTAGTGGTCCTTGGGAAGGACTTGATGTCTGGATAAAACAAATCAGTCAATAACACCTGTCTGACTGTGTAAACAACAACAATAATGTGTATTATTATTGTTGTTGTTGTTGTTTAGACAGTCAGACAGGTGTTATTGACTGCTTTGTTTTATCCAGACATCGAGTCCTTCCCAAGGATCTGGGATGGCTGAATATCATTATTATTATTATTATTATTATTAATTTCTTGGAGATTTCTGTCCTGCTTTTCTGTCCTAAAAAATAAATAAATCCCAGATGGCTAACACATTATTAAAAGCAACCCTAGAAATCAAATACAATCTCAAACTGAAGCAAGGCATCTCATACATTAGCTAAAACAGCAGCAGAGAGAGCTGCAATAGACAATTAGCAATCAAATCAGCCACCAAAGTCATGGGAGGATTAAACAATTTGGTGCTGAAGAGACCGTGTGAATGGCATGTAAGTGTCTCATGGCGCCATGAGGCATCTCATGGTGGGTCATCTGGGGCAGGACCTCTGAAGCAGATCTTTTAAAAGTGAGCAGGTTCATATGAGAGAAAGTAGACTGTCAGGTTCAAATGAAAACTTATTTTCAAAAAGTTGCCTGACCCCAGGTGAAGCTTACATACTTTTAAGGAATTTACCAACCAAGTTTAGTACTGCCAACTGCCAATGCCTATATTTATTTATCCTCCACCATAAGAAACTGCCTTATACCATCTAGCTCAGGATTACTTACTGATTGGCAACAGTTCTCCAGGGTTTTAGGCTTTTCCATCCATGTTCTGGTCACTGTATCTTAAGGAGGACTTTGTAGAACTGGAAAAAGGTTCTACAAAGAGGGCAACCAAGATGATCAGGAGCCTGGAGCACCTTCCTTATGAGGCAAGGCTACAGCACCTGGCGCTTTTTAGTATGGAAAAGAGGAGAACACGGGGAGACATGATCAAGCTGTATAAAATTATGCATGAAATAGAGAGAGTGGACAGAGGGAAATTTTTATCTCTTACAGACAACACTTGAACCCGGGGTCATCCCTTGAAACTGAAGGTTGGGAAATTTAGGACTGACAAGAGGAAGTACATTTTCACACAGCACATAATTAATCTATGGAATTCTGTGCCACGGGATGTGATGGTCACCAGCTTGGATGGCTTAAAAAGGGGTTTGGACAGATTCATGGAGGACACCTATTATGCCATGAGTGCATTTCTGTGTCTGTATAGATTGATAGTAGGATAAAGTTTAGAAGGAACTTAACAGGCTTGTCAGGGGAGGTTCTGGATCCTGGAAGGATACGCTCCCTCACTATCGATCTATCGATCGATCGATCAATCGATTTATCTTTCTGTCTATCTATCTATCTATCAAAATAAATAATATATACACACATTTACATGCATACATACCAGCATGGTATAGTGGTTAGAGTGCTGGACTAGGACTGGGGAGACCCGAGTTCAAATCCCAGCCATGATACTAGCTGGGTGACTCTGGGCCAGTCACTTCTCTCTCAGCCTAACCTACTTCACACGGTTGTTGTGAGGAGAAACTCAAGTATGTAGTACACTGTTCTGGACTCCTTGGAGAAAGAGCGGGATATAAAATGTAAAAATAAATAATAATAATACTAGTCTGGTGGCTATAGACTACCTCCAGCCTCCGAGGCAAGACGCCTCTAAATACCAGTTGCAGGGGAGCAACAGCAGGAGAGAGGGCATGCACATACCTCTTGCCTGGGGGCTCCCCAGAGGTATCTGGTGGGCCACTGAAACAGGATGCTGGACTGGATGGGCCTTGGGCCTGATCCAGCAGGGCTGTTCTTGTGTTTTTATGCCAAGGATTGAACCTGAGACCTTCTGCATGAATGCTACCACTGAGCTACAGACCAATTTCTTTAAAAATAAAATCCTACTTACCAAACAAATGTGCAGACCATTCAGAATGTTACCATTCAGAATGTGCAGAAATGTTATATCTGTGGGTCCACCAGTGAACCACACCAGTGCTCTGTGTTGCACTCTTCTATTCCTCCTTTTGAGGGTTCATCCTCTGGATCACTTAGGGTGTTTTAGTTGCCCTTGATCATTCATCAGCCAGTATGCTGAGCTCATATTCAAGGCAATCTATGGGAGTCGTTTCTCTGTTCTTTTGTGTGTCATGATCTCAGCCCTCTAGTGCAGTGACTAAAGTGTTTTCAGATCAGAGACCTGGGATCGAATCCCTCCTTGGCCAGGAAGTTGACAGGATGGCCTTGGACCAATAATAGTCTCTTAGCCAAACCTGCCTCACAGGGTTGTTCTGAGTATAAAATGGGAATGGGGCATGTATGCCATCTTGAATTTGCTGGATCAAGGATGAAATTAGAATTTCACAAATCAATGGGTTCTTGTTCTGGATTCTGAGGGTCGCAGGGGTGGCGACATGATCTCTGGATAAATGGAATTCTGGAAAAACTGCAGGTTGCAAGCGTGAGATCTTATGTACTGGGTGTTCGGAAGCCCAGGGCTGTCCTTAGGGCAAGGCAAGCAAGGCAATCAACCCAGGCCCTGCTCTGTTAACCCCATTAAAATTAACTGGAAGAGGTGCCACACTGGCTGATTTGCCCCCAAGCCCTGCACCCCACCAGGGTTCTCTAAGGACAGCCCTGTGGAAACCTCCCCCCTCGCTTCTGTGGTTAGGTAGCTGGTGCCCAGCGGGAGGGCCATCTCAGTAATGCCACCCCCCCCTGCCCCGCATAATGTGGAATGCCATTCCTGGGAGGCTCACCAGTTGAGAGATTTGATGATATCTTTCACATACCAAGTATTTATTTATTTATGATT
The DNA here is from genome assembly GCF_027244095.1 of Hemicordylus capensis. Classification (NCBI taxonomy): domain Eukaryota; kingdom Metazoa; phylum Chordata; class Lepidosauria; order Squamata; family Cordylidae; genus Hemicordylus; species Hemicordylus capensis. The sequence continues at coordinate 264,697,735 of NC_069658.1, forward strand.
TGATTTGATTTGATTTATATACCACTCTTCCAAAAATGGCTCAGGGCGGTTTACATCAAGTACAGACCTTATTATTTGGCTTTTAATTTTATTCTGGCATATCATCCCAAACTGGTTTTAGTTTATGGCTTTCTTGATTCTGCGTGATTGATCCCTGTGCTGCGCTTCTGTTCTGCTGTTTTAACATTGAATTTGATTGTATCTTATGGTTCTTCTCATCTTGTGAGCCACCTTGGGAGGGGTTTTTTTAATACCAAAGAGTAGCATATCAATACTTTGAATAAATAAATAAGTCTTATCCTTAAGGTCCGGTCAAACCATTGCTTCTTATCCCAGTATGACTCACTCTTGGCCCCAAGCCCCGTGGATCCTTTGTCTGACACTTTGCTCATGCTAGGTTTCCTCTTGTTTTGCAATCCCCTTCCTTATCTACCTAAATCCCTGAGAGAATGAAATACCAAGTGAGAACCATGATCACGAAGCAAATATATTGTGTGCAAACTACCTAGCCACATATACAAATCTCTATAAGATCAAAATATAAACACCGCGCCTTAAGTTCAGTAAACTGGACAAACAGGAAGCAGGTGCCCTCTGGAACTGCAGTTTATATAAAGGCTGAAGGCCACTCTAGGTTGTGAAATTCAGTTCTGGAGAATCACAACTGCTCAATTCAATCTCACATTTTATTTTTTTGTAAGCTGCTTTGGGGCAGAACTTTCCAAGAGATGACAACTGTTCCTCTTTTGTTTCCATCTTATGTTAGGATTGTTTGTTTCTGAGGCTGTGGATGGCATTGTGTTGTGCATAGCTAGGATTATGCAGCAAGTGAAGCGGTTTGCTGATAAACCCAGCCTGGGCATAAGGGCAGTGCAGAAGCACTCTGTGCTTCTGAAAGGCTGCTGTGCTTATCTTACATGCACTTTACACCGAATTGTCACAGACTGTATCTTGTGTGTCTCATGGCCATTTGACCCTACTGTTTCCATTCCCTTGCCCTCTTTCCGTCTATATCTTACACATACCTGCCTGCTGAGAAAAACATGATCTGATGAAGTGGGCTGTAGTTACAAAAGCTTATGCTTCAATACAGTTGTTAGTTTTTAAGGTGTAACAACACTCTTCATTATTCTGGGGCAGACAGATGGGGTAAATATGGAAATAGACAAATAGCCTTATGGAGAAACTCAGCTGATCAGCTTCATGGATAGACAACAGATCACTTGTTCTGTTTCAATTCACCTCTCTTAAGACACCTCATGATGAAGATAAAATGAAGTGAATTGAAATGGGCCAAGTGCAGTTTAACTATTGAGCTGAGCCTAACAGAGTGTCTCCAGAGATATGAAATGAGCTGCTCGGTGTGGTGTTTTTGGTGAATCCATTCCTTGATCCAGGCCAGCTTTTGAATGCATCGGGGGAAGTAACTTGCCTAGGGAGCAAGAGGTTGCTGGTTCGAATCCCTGCTGGTATGTTTCCCAGACTATGGGAAACCCCTATATCGGGCAGCAGTGATATAGGAAGGTGCTGAAAGGCAACATCTCATACTGCGTAGGAGGAGGCAATGGTAAACCCCTCCTGTATTCTACCAAAAGAAAACCACAGGGCTCTGTGGGCGCCTGGAGTTGACACCGACCTGATGGCACAACTTCACTTAGTTACTTGTAGTCCACTCCTGGAGTAGAGACAGGGTTAACAAACAGCCAGCAGCAAAAGCACTAAAAAATATTCTGCACTTGCCTCTCTGTACGTACTGGACCAGGTCTCACGATCAGTGAGACCCGGTTTTTCTGAGTGTGCGGGGAGGAAGCCCTGGGCGGCCGGATTGGCTGCCCACACAATTGCCGGCTCCATGATGGAGCCGGCGGGGGCTGGGGAGCTCGGGGGCCCCGCAGCCCCCGGAAGCTCCAGTATGCCCTGCACAAGTGCACAGGGCATACTGGGGAGACCTCCGGAGCTGGGAGGCGGCTTTTCGCCTCCCCTCCAGGGGTCTATTCGCGAGTAGCCATGGCGTGGAGCTGCGCCGCGGCTACTCACGATCAGATAGCCCAGGTTTGCAGAGTGCTCGCTCCGCAAACCCGGGCTAAGGGTAGAGGTACTTGAGTGGGTTACCCGCTCTAGAACCACTGGGCTCGCAGCCGAGCCCGGTGGTTCTCACGATCAGCAAAAATCGGGCTAGCGGAGGCTAGCCCGATTTTTGCTGATTGTAAGAATAGCCCCACTATCTATTTCATTAAACTGTTAATATTCCTGATTCCACTCCTCTGCCTGGTCCTTGCAAACCACAACTCTTCCCCTTGGATTCTACACTCAGGTTCTCCAGAATGATATCAGAATTGAACTGAACACAAGGTTCATCATTCTTGAGGGGGTGGGGGAGGATAGAAGTCAATACAATTAAATAAAATGCATTTTAATTTCCTGCCAGGGAAAACTGCAGCGTGCTGTGAGTCTGCTGGAACAGCATCTAGAAGAGTCTCTGAAACTGCAGTATCAAGAAGGAAAGAAAACAGCACAATGGAAGGCAGGTGCCACTTGTAAAAGTCTCTCAGGACTTGCTCCTGCTGTAAGATTCAGGCAAACACTGATTTCCTGAGGGGTTTGACCCTACGAAACACACCCACCCACACAGACACCACTTAGAATTACCTGGAAACCTCCCAAGCCTCTCAAAGTGTCTGGGAGAGAGTTACGTGTTAACTCCATAGTTTAGGCAGAAGGCATGCCAGGCCAGAGGCATTCCTAAGCCTAAGATTCAAGTGGCAGTCCAGGGCCTGATGTTGCCAACTGCTGATTGACCAAAAACATTCTGCCTCCTCATCTCCACTCAAGCCAGATGGAGGAGGTGGAACAGTGTGATGTTTTGAAACTTGTCAACAGGCCAGTTCAACCAGTACAGGCCAGCAGCAGATGCAAAAAGGAAGGGGCATGCCAAAAGCAATACTTAGTCAAGCAGGGGCACTAGTCAAGTGTGGGCTATTCTGATGAACATGCCCCACATGCAATCAAGGGACATGCCAGAAGGGCATGGGGCCGTCCATAGGAGATGTCCTGATGGGCGTGCTCTTGGCATGTCCCTTCCTGTTTATGTGTGCTGCTGTGCTGTATAGTTTGAGATGGCCCCATACAAACATCCTCAAGTTAAGAAATTAACATTTTGAGCCATGTCCTGTAGCCAAAGCACATCTCTGCACGACCCCTCTCCAAGGAACCTTGGGAACTGTAGTTTTGTGTGGCAGGTCAACTGTTCTCAACCAAGTGTGAACTTTAAGTTTACCACCCTGTGTCTAATTAGGGCGAAAAGGTCACATTCTGAGAGAGAGAGAGAGAGAGAGAGAGAGAGAGAGAGAGAGAGAGAGAGAGATTCTCGGATTGCTTCATATATTGTACAACGGCTAATCAGTATGCCAAAAGTGGCTGGCAACCATGGCCAGTTGTGGCTCCCCAGAAAGTGTATTTTGGCAGGTACAGTGCAAGGGTATGGAAGGTTGCATGACCTGCTGAAATCCTCTCTTCTACACAACTATTAAAGGGACAGGATTCCCACATCTTCCTTTGCATCTGGCTAAGTTAAGAACACTACAGTTCAGCTGGTGATACTGTTGAATGCCTTGTTCCTTCTGTACTTCTCCAATGTAGAATAAAGTCCACAGCCAGAAAGAGCGAATCGGTACTGGGTTTATGAAGCTGTTCAGTTTTCTGGAGGAGGAAGAGGAGCGTCTCCTACAGAGGCTGAAGAAGGAGGAGCGAGCGATCCTGAAGAGGCTGCACCGAAATTTAGCACAGCTCTCGGAGCAGAGTTCCTCCCTGAAGCAGCTGGTTGAAGAGATCAAGGGGAAAAGCCAGAAACCGCCTGCTGAGCTTCTGAAGGTATGACAGGCCTAAAAGCAACAACATTTTCCGGGGACTAAGTCCCACTGGAATCAGAGGGACTTATTTGTATATGAATCCGTAGGGGAGCTACAAAGAATCTATTATTGTAAACAATTGTTAAGTTGAAATGCCACCCATCATTCCCTAAGACGGAGGCTGGACTTAAGCAGCCACTTGCAATTTGGGATGGTGGGGGCACTTTCAGACGTCCAATTCCATGCACAGCCTGGTCTTGCAAATGATGCAGCCTCTGTTCAGTAGACTGCAAGACTACTGAAGGTTGGAAATTTTCAAAACTCAAGAATGCCAAACCCAAATTAGCCTGCATTCTGACCCAAACATTCATGTTGAACTATTAACCAAACTGGCATGTACATCTATTCCCCACCGCCCCAATTATGAATGAATACCCATCACAAGATGGATCTGTGAATCTATCCTTAGCAAGACTCAGGTGGGTGGGTGGGTGGCTGTGTTAAACTGTGTAAAAGCGGTCAAGAGGGCAACTTTACCTAGAATCTGCAATCGATTACATGTAACAGGAGAAGAATTTTAAGGCTCCTAACAAATAAACAATAATGATTTGTTTTGTTTCTCTTTCCCTTTTTTTGGCTTTCAAGGATGTGGAAAATGCACTGAGCAGGTATTCTTTTCTTACGTGTTTTGCAGAAGAGAGAGCATCAAATATATAATCTTTTAAAATGACACACCTGTCAGGCGACAAATGACAAAAATCTGGTTTCTTGGTGCAGATTACTGCTTTTAACTTATTTGGCAGAGGAATTGATGTACAACCAATTACAATTAGAGTTTCAGATATTTGTGTTTTGGAGGGATTTGCAGATTTCACCGTACCCAACTCCTTTTCCTCTCCCCTTCCTTGAGTTATTGATGAGTTTTTGTCATGTTGCACGTAGGTGGAAAGTGACTGGAAGAGACACTGTGGGGTAGGAGTTTATTTCATTTGGTTCCCCCAACCACTACCACCACCACCCCACTCTCTTCTAGATTGGGAGAGGGAATCTGGCTGTGGTTTTTTTGACCCTTGGGCTGCTATCTGTTGTTTTGCTCAGTTTTAATTGCTGTAAAATCTTGCACCTTATAAGGGGGAGCAATGCTGGGGGTGCAGCTGCCGGCGTGGCTTGCCAGTGGGCAGACCTCCAAAGGGGACAGCCTTTGGTGACGGCCTTTGGGGGTGGGACTGAGGGCTGGGGCCAAATGTGTGTGGTGTTTGGGGTTTTTTTGTACTCCTAAAAGGAAGCCTCCTGCTGACTACTATATTATTGTTGCCTAGTAATTGGCTGTGCCTGGTGCAGGTATGTGTCTTGGGTTGTCCACAGATGGGGAGGTGGGGGGTGACTCTAGGGCAGCTATTCCAGTGGTGGTGGGGTCATTAGGCTATTACAGCGGAAGAAATTTATTTGCTGTTTCCCCTTCCAGCAGGCCTACCACCTCTTTGACCTTGGAGAGCAATGCCACCCACCCACAGAATCTCACCTTATTACTCTGTAACGCCAGATCAGTCCAAAAGAAGTCTGAGATCATCCATGACTTGATTATGGATGAAGGAGTTGACCTGAATGCATTACAGAGACCTGGCCAGGACAGACTGGTGGCCCAGTTTGGTCCCAGCTTCTCCCAGTGGGTTACTCCATGCAGAGGCGCACTAACCCCCGGACCTTGGGGACCGGTCCGTTCCTCCAAGGTCCACTGTGGAGGTCACCTTCAGCTGCCATTTTTTCAGGAGGAGCCATTTTGTGACTTATTCCTTTTTAAAAAAAGAAAACATTTCCCCCGCAATGCTTCACAGTTTGGGGGAATTTCACTGATTGGCTGGGGGAGGGGGCATTCCTGAGCACATGGGAGCACAATACAGTAAACAGTTTCTATTATTTTCACCTTTTTCTGCAGTTTTCCATTGGTGTATGTGTGGGTGTTTCACCTTTTTGGTCCATTCTGGAACCTAAGCCCCCTTTCCCCATAAGCATAATGCCCCGTTACTCGCAGTTTCAGCGAGGAATGGAACGCCTGCAAGCAACGAGGTTTGCCTGTATCAGGCGGTATATAAATAAATAAATAGATAGATAGATAGACTTTCCCTCCCCAGTACTCCCTGCGTTCTACCTTCCATCCTCTATAACATGAAATTCTTCAAAACAGTGCAACTTATCCAAAGAGTTCTAGGTACACAGATTGTATAAAACTGGTTTTTTTCCCCCCTCTCTGCATTTTATAGTTCATGAAGTGGTGGCATTTGTTTTATGCCCAAAAAAAAATTAGAAAAGGAAACTTTTGATTGTTTTTAATTTTGATTGTAAACTGTCTTGAGCTGTTAAGATTGGACAGTATACAAATGAAATCAACCAACAAATCAATTTGACTTTGGACATCTCTTTAAATCCCTTCCCCTCCATGACTGTAAAATTATAAATAAGCAACATTCCATGCTGTGGTTCTTTCAGGAGTGAAAATGTGACCCTGCTGGAAATCGAAGCAGTTCCTACTGAACTGAAGAACTTCTATAACATTCCTTGCATTGACATGATTGAAATCTTAACAAAATTCAAGGGTAAGCACACTGACTCAGCATAAATCTCTGCTCACTTATATAGGGCTTAAAGTGGTGGAATACCTACTGGATCCCAATGGCCACTGCCAGAAGTCCATCATAGTGGGTAAATGTTGGAGCCCATAGACTTAAAGAGACCACCAGAGTGACTGTGCTATTGTCACTTCCTTCTGCAAGCCTAGGAAGATCAGAGCCAAAGGAAGTCTCTCTTGTGCTGCACCAAGCAAACTGGGACCTTCTTGTTGTCCGGCTTTTGGGAGCAGGAATTCTCCAAAGTGCCCTTTCTGCTCTCTCGCAGTGAATTATAGGTGCAGGCGTTGCCTCAGAGTTGAGGAAAGAAGGAAGTTTATTCACTCCCCTCCTTCACCTATCAGTGGGAGCCAAAAGCCTGAGCTCCTCTCCAGGAGACTGTCAGGCCCACAAACCCCATCCCGACTCCCAACTGATTTGCTCCTCCTCGGCAGTCTCTGCCTTAAATAAATCCCTGCAGCTCGGACACTCCTCCCCACTTTCGGCCGGCTCTGTCTTCCCTGGCCAGGCACCGGCCGGCTCTGTCTTCCCTGGCCAGGCACATGTCCTGAACACCCAATCCCTGGCCTCCAAAGGGGGCTTATTCCCCAACTCCACCCCCCACCTTATCATTCCTCCAGCTGCTTGCAGCTATGGAGCTGCTATCCTGGCTATTCCCTCTCCACCAATCTGCTGCCTCTTGGGCGACACCTGCCCATCCCCCAGCAGCTGTTGCATGGCTCTCGGAATCCTCTCTGGCTTCTGAGAGGTAATTGCCGGGGCTGTCCTGGCATCGGCACTCTACTGGCTGGCTGGGCACACCTCCCTGTCTCAGGGAGGACGGGAGGAAACCCCGACCCTTGTAAAATGAGAGGTCCTACATCCTTTCCTGCTCCTATGGTAGCCGGCATTGTAGTTCAGCAGTAGTACATGCAGTTTGTGTACAGAAGGTTCAATCCTAGCCATTTTCAGTTGAAGCAGACAGCCCTGGTTAGTGGTTGACTCAGAATGGGAACTCTGAAGTCTGCTGAAGGCTAGATGGCAATTGCTCCCACATGATATACTTGCAATTGGAAGTGTTCAGATGGCACTTAAGTACTTAGGCAAAAAACAACAATTTCCCAAGGAAAATATCCCCTCCAGCTCTAGAGTTCTGTGAGAGATCTGTCCTTGTCCTCAGAACTGATTGTCACTTTTTTTTCCTCACTAGTGGATATGTCTCTGGATCCAGCTACAGCTCATCCCAGCCTTCTCCTCTCCAAGGATAAGAAGTGTGTGAAATATGGAGGAACAATACAGAAGCCACCTGACAACAATGCAGAGAGATTTGATACTTATCGAATGGTCCTGGGCTCTAAACAGTTCACCTCAGGGAGAAACTACTGGGAGGTGGAGGTGGGGGACAGCACAGAGTGGGACCTGGGAGTCTGTAGGGAATCTGTGCGCAGGAAGGGCCAGGCAGTCATGCTGTCCCCCCTGAGTGGCTTCTGGAGACTGTGGCTTCGGCACGGAGACCAGTACAAGGCCCTGATTTCCTGCCCTACGCCACTTCCCGTGAACGTGAAGCCAACCCGGGTGGGGATTTTCCTGGACTATTCTGAAGGTGAGGTTTCATTTTACAACGTGACAGAGAGAACCCACATTTACACATACATTGGGGCCTTCTATGGCCCCTTGCTGCCTTTCTTTAGCCCAGGCCGTACGGGGGACCCTTTGTCTGTCTGCCCTGGCCCAAAGGAGGATACTACTGGAAGCAAGTAGCAAAGGTCTACCCAAGACACAAAACTCTGGACCTTGCCCAGGCACCAGAACATGGCTTTTCATGCAGCATGAATTTGGGTCCAAACACTAGAGGGAGGCACTATGCTCCTCAACTAAGCTTCCTGCCTTCACTTCACTTAAAATTTGCCAGATATCCTACACCATTGCTTTATTGCATACGTTTTTATGCTTGTATTTTAAATCTTTTTAGTCAGATTTGTTTTATATTTTAGCTTAATATTTTAATTATGTCATTTTTTATAGTCTTGTTTTTAATTTTTGTGTAAAGCACCTTGGGATTGTTTTAATGAAAGGCGGCATACCAATTTAACAATAAATAAATAAATAGTCATCCCTAGGTTGTGGAACATGCTCTCCCTGTGGGTATAAGAGGCTTATCTTCTTTGGAGGCTTTCAAGAGAGCCACAAAGACCCTTCTTTTCAGCCTGGCTTTTAATAATATTTAATTGGTTTAAAGTGCTTTTTAAAAATGAGTTTTATGTTAATATTTTAACTACTTTTATTTTATGTTTTATGTTAAATTTTAAATGGTTTGAATTTTTAGTGTAAACCACCCGGAGCCATTCAGGGTGGTATATAAATGAAATAAATAAAATCCTGCACTCCATTTCAGAAAGATACTTTAGGATGCATATCAGGCCTCTTTATGGCAACACCTGCTTACCATAGAGCAGATACGTCTTTTCCAGCCAACTTGCAATCACAGTAAAAAAAAAAAATCTTAGCAAATGTCTAGAAGTAAGAAATTCAATTTTTCATACCTAGCAATTTCGAGATGTAATCAGTTTCTTCTTGGGATGAGACAATATCTCAGTGTGATAAACAGTTCTTCAGTGCTATCATTTCTCTCAGTCTCCTGATCTTCCATATGCCCTGTCATTGTTAAAGTGTTCTGTGTGCAATTAAAAACCCACAAGCATCACCTTTGTAATGTTGCTTCATTCTAACATACTAAATAAAGGACAACCAAGTGAACATTAGTAATTGTGGGCAATAGTGGTGGAGCTGTATCGGGAAATACTCCACTAGCTCTACCAATCCCAATTCAAGGAAGAGAGGCAGTTCTGTCCCTCTCCCTCCCCTTCCCCCCACCCCGACCCCCCCCCTCTCTCTCTCTCTCACACACACACACACACACACACACACAAAGCAAGAGGTTCAGTTCAATATTTTCAGGGCATATTAACTTTGGAGAAGGAAACAGTAAAGGCTTCTGGAACGTTTGTAAAATATCTGTTTATTCACACATTTACAGATTGTAGCAAATGGGCGCTCACAAACACACACACCCCAGTTTCTGAACAAAGCCCCGCCCCCTGCATTTGACATCAGATGCAGGGGGCGGGGCAGGCAAAAACGGGCAGCCACTGGCCTCCCTATAGGCCTGTCCCTGTCCCACATACACTGCAGCCAAACCTCTCTTACCATTGGCCTATGGAGCACAACCCCCTCCAATGATCTTGTCAAGCAGGCAGAAACCCTTGGGAGCAGGCGGTCCTTCAGATATCCAGGGCCCAAACCTGGAGATATATCTATCTATATAGATAGATATAGATAGATATAGATAGATATATGGCCAATAAAAGCTATACTTCCCCTTCATCAGATTCTCTGTGCTCTGGGGCCAACAAAGTAACCATAATCTACTGAAATTCCATCACGTGGCCTATTAGGGCATCAGGCCCACCCAAGGTATTTAAGATAACATCATCTTCTTCACTATGAGCCCCACCACCCATTGAGATCATCTGGAGAGGTCCATTTGCAGTTGCCACCAGCTTGTCTGGTGGCTACTCATGGACGGATTTTCTCTGTTGCTGCTCTGAGACTCTGGAATGCGCTCCCTGCTGAAATAAGTACCTCCCCATCTCGGACAGCTTTTTAAAAAGTCTCTAAAGGTTATGGATGGGGTCATACTCCCCCGGAAAGAACAGGTATGCAGCCTGGGGTGCTCCTGGATTCGAACCTCTCCCTGGTGTCCCAGGTTGAGGTGGTGGCCAGAGGTACTTTTAATCAGCTTCGGCTGATACACCAGCTGCATCCGTTTCTTGAGATGAATGATGTCAAAATGGTTGTACATATGCTGGTAATCTCTAGGCTGGATTACTGCAATGTGCTTTAAGTGGGGCTGCCTTTGTACGTAGTCCGGAAACTGCAGTTGGTCCAGAATGCGGCAGCCAGGTTGGTCTCTGGGTCATCTAGGAGAGACCATATTACTCCTGTGTTCAAAGAGCTACACTGCCTGTTGATACGTTTCTGGGCAAAATACAAGGTGCTGGTTATCACCTATAAAGCCCTAAACAGCTTAGGCCCTGGGTATTTAAGAGAACGTCTTCTTCGCCATGAGCACCACTGCCTGTTAAGATCATCTGGAGAGATTTGTCTACGGTTGCCACCAACTCATTTGGCGGCTACTTGGGAACGGGCCTTCTCCATTGTTGCCCCTAGACTTTGGAATGCACTCCCTGTTGAAATAAGAGCCTCCCCATCTCTGGCAACTTTTAAAAGGCACTGAACACATTTATTCACCCAGGCTTTTACAGTGGGTATTGGAAAGAATCACCCCCTTTGATAGACCTTAAATTCTGGTTCCCTTACATCCTGAAATGAAAACACAAAGAAAATTCCCTTCACCAGCTGTACTTATCCAATGCAACCTATAACATCCAACTGAAAAACATCACAATTACAGTCCAGAAAAAGTGTCAGAAACAAAAAACAAGAATTATACTGAGATTGAAAAAGGATCACCCCCCACAATGTCAATATTTTGTTGAACCACCTTTTGCCTTGAGTCTGTTGGGATACTTCTCTATCAACCTTGCACATCTAGACGGAGCGATATTTGCCCACTCCTCCATACAGAACTGTTCAAGTTTGGTCACATTGGATGGTAGGTGGTGGTGGACTGCTATCCTCCCTGGATCCGGTCGGCCCTCCAAACTGGATGGAAGAGCAAGGAGGAAACTGGTAAGAGAGGTTACCAAGAGGCCAATGGCCACTCTGAAGGAGTTAAAGGACTTCATGGCAAAGAGTGGTTGTTCTGTGCATGTGACAACAATTTCACGAGCGCTCCACAGATGTGGCTTGTTCGGGAGGGTCGCAAGGAGAAAGCCACTTCTCAAGAAAGGCCACATTAAAGCTCGTTTGAGCTTTGCCAGAAGGCACCTTGAAGATTCTGATGCCAAATGGAAAAAGGTCTTATGGTCAGATGAGACCAAGATTGAACTATTTGGCCTCAACACCAAACAGTACACCTGGCGTAAATCCAACGCAGCTCACCATCCACAACACACCATTCCTACAGTGAAGCATGGAGGTGGCAGCATCCTGTTGTGGGGGTGTTTCTCTGCCTCAGGGACTGGGGCTCTCGTTAGGGTAGAAGGAAAAATGGATGGGGCCAAATACTGTCAGATTCTGGAAGAAAACCTGCTACCCTCTGCCAGACAGTTGAGGATGGGCAGAAGATTCACCTTTCAACATGACAACGATCCGAAGCACACAGCAAAATTGACCACACAGTGGCTGAAGGAGAAAAAAGTGAACGTCCTCATGTGGCCCAGTCAGAGCCCAGACCTAAATCCCATAGAAAATCTGTGGGGAGATTTGAAGATAGCAGTCCACCAACACCTACCATCCAATGTGACCGAACTTGAACAGTTCTGTATGGAGGAGTGGGCAAATATTGCTCCGTCTAGATGTGCAAGGTTGATAGAGAAGTATCCCAACAGACTCAAGGCTGTTATTAAAGCAAAAGGTGGTTCAACAGAATATTGACATTGTGGGGGGTGATCCTTTTTCAATCTCAGTATAATTCTTGTTTTTTGTTTCTGACACTTTTTCTGGACTGTAATTGTGATGTTTTTCAGTTGGATGTTATAGGTTGCATTGGATAAGTACAGCTGGTGAAGGGAATTTTCTTTGTGTTTTCATTTCAGGATGTAAGGGAACCAGAATTTAAGGTCTATCAAAGGGGGTGATTCTTTCCAATACCCACTGTAATTAGATTTATAGTTTAAATATTTTAAATATTGGGTTTTTAATGTTTTATATGATTTTAATTAATTGGTTTTGATGTTTTAAATTATTTTAATTGTAAACTGCCCAGAGACAAATTTTGGGCAGTATAGAAATATTAGAAAGAAAGAAAGAAAGAAAAAGAAAGAAAAAGAAAGAATGAAAGAAAAAGAAAGAATTATTCACCCAAGCTTTTTAACTTGAACTGTGGTTTTAAATTGTTAAATTGTTTTAATGTTTGTTTTAGTTTGTTTTATTAACAAACAATATTATTGTAAACCACCCAGAGATCTGTAAATTTGGGGCAGTGTACAAATACAATGAATGAATGAATGTGGACAGTCACACACAGAGCCTGACTTCAGCTAACTGGCTTCTTTCATTCCAGCCATTTATCCATGGCCTCACGTTGAAAAGGGTTGATATGGAAAAGACTTTTCCCACACAGCATGAGTCTCACCCTTACAGAGGTGAGCCAGAGTGTGACAGGGGAGCTGAAAGTGCATCCAGCTGGAACTTCAACCCCAAGCTTAGATATGAGTCAGCATTTTCAATCCTAGAGTTCCAGACAGGTGCGGCTCTTCAGTCTGTGCTATACAGTCATCCTTGCCAACCACGGTTTTACCAAATGCGGTTTTGAGTGACAGGTCTTGCCATCCACGACCCGTGTATCCGCGGTTGGTGAGGTTTTTTAGTGATGTGTGGGCGGGGGGTTCAGAGGTTCAATTTGCTCATTCCTCTTGCTGACCTTGCTATCCCTTGCCAGTTTAAAATGCCTTTGAGTGATTTTGGAGGATTCAGAAAGTTTCCAGAGGTTCGATCTGCTCATTCTTCTTGGTGAATCTTGGCAATATTACAGGATTTTTTGTTGTTCTTGTAACTTTAAAAAAAATTCCTTTATTTTTAGGTCTTTTTGCGGTCGTGGTTTCCCTAACCCCATTCCCCATAGACTTTAATGCCTCGCTAACTGTGAATTTGCCAACGGCGAGGTTTTGCCATAACGGAACCCTAGAAGTTGGCAAGGGATGGCTGTACTTTTAGTTACAGACAATGACAGGGTGGATTATAAAATTATGCATGGTGTGGAGAAAGTGAACTGAGGTAGGTTTTTCTCTCTCTATCTCTTAATACTAGAGTTCAGGATCATCCAGTTAAATTGATGGGCAGCAGATTCAGGAGAGACAAAAGATAGCACTTTTGCAGATAGTGCATAATTAATTTATGGAACTCACTGCCTCAAGAAGTAATGGTGACAATTAACTCAAACAGCTTTTTAAAAAGCCATCCGCACTCTCTGTGGATATAAGAGGATTATCTTCCTTGGAGGCTTTCAGGAAAGCCTTAAAGATCTATCTTTTTATCCTGGCTGTTGTGTTTGATTTTGATGTAAACTGCTCTGAGCCACTTTAGGAAGGGTGGTATATAAATTGAATGAATGAATGAATAAAAGGGGATTAATTGAGGATAGGGCTATCAGTGGCTACTAGTCATGATGACTATGTGGAACTTCCATGTTCAGAGGCAGTATACCTTTAAATACCAGTTCCTAGGGAATAACAGCAGGGGAGGGCTATTGCCTTCATAGATTGCTTGGGAATTTCCTGGAGGCCTTTGGGTAGCAAGTGGGGACATATTTGGCAGTGACTGGGGCAAGCAGTACCCACCAAGGTGGGTGAAAGAAGCAACAAACTAAAGTGAAATTTATCTGTCTTCTTTCATTTAATTGCCTATTCTATCCCAAGAGCACAAGGTGGGTGACAATATATCAGCTACAATAATCAAGCCACTTTTTATGCTAATCCCTGACCACCAAAAGACAACTGGGCAAAAAACGAAGTAAAGGGTGTTCGATTTTCCCTATATCTGCAGACTGTGATGTGAGAAGTTACGTTTGTCAAAATTCCCTCTTCTAGAACAGTCCAAGTATTAAAGATACTGTATTCCTAATCTACTGTATTCCTAAATTGCTCTCTGTAAGCCTTCTAACATAGCTGGGAAATTCCAAGTGGATTGTACCTTTAAAATAAGAACTTGCCCATATATCATTCCTTGGCTGTGCTGGTCATTAGCAAGGGTCTTCTGCCGGCTTCTTCCCTTGCATGGATTGCGCAACACGGTTTATACAGTTTGAACTATGCATTAGCTCCCCCACCCACCCACCCCCCGCCTCGTTCAGGACAGTGCTTTTGTTTTTCCTCTCCTGCATGAGTTCTCTGGTGGATAGTGAGGTTCGAGGACCGACTGAAGCATTTCCCACATTGGGGACATGGATAGGGTTTCTCCCGTGTGTGGCTTCTCTGGTGGATGGTGAGGGTTGTGCTACGGGTGAAACTTTTTCCACAGTCAGCACACCTGTAGGGTTTCTCCCCAGTGTGGGTTCTCTGGTGTGCAATCAGATTGGACTAATCGCTGAAGTCTTTGGTACAATAAGCGCAGTTAAAGGGCTTCTCACCTGTGTGGAGGCGATGGTGAGTGATCAGGACCCCAAACTGACAGAAGGTTTTGCCACATTTAGGGCACAGGTAACATTTCTCTTTTCTCTTTTGTACAGCTGCTCTTCCCTTAGGCCAAGTAGCCTGACCACTGTTCTTGACCAGATTATTTTCTTGTTGCCTCTCTGGAGTAAACAAAATTTTGCTCGCATCTCTCTGCTCAGGACTTTGGTAAGGGTTGCCTTTTGACCTTCCCAGTCTTGTTGCAGGTAGTTCCACAGTCTCATGGCCAACATGCCAATGATCCTCTTCCATAGTTTCATCTAATAGTGTGATGCCTGCTGGAATAATATACATAGCACTACAACTAATGCAAGCAAAAAGAGATAGGTCTCTTAAAAATCCCTCTTTTTCTTCATGGGCTAGGTAGATGAGTACTTAGTAGCTCCTTGATCAGCATTTGTTAACTGCTTCAACTCTGAACATATGCCATAAGGCTGTCAAAGGTCATTGGTAGGTATCAACTGAGAGGTGATAGGTTATTAATCCAGACATCTATCCTGTCCCCTTTTCTGGAGGCTTTCAGGTAGATAACAATGCTTTAAAAACAAATAATCTCCTAGGACCCATTACTAGAGTTCTGAGTCTTACCTGGGCTGGAAATATATTTATTTCCAACCTGTATATCCCACCTTTCTGTGAGATATACACTAAAGATATGCTATTGTATCTTTCACTGACACTCACAGGGGCAATCAGCTGTCCAGGAGGATTCCATTCCCTGCTCCCACCAAACAGCTGGTCATCAAGACTTTTGCTTTTGAGAAAGAGGACTCTGTATGCTTTACCTTTGGCTGTTCAATCCACACTCCATTAGATTAGGGCATAGGTGGCTGACATACTGCGAAGCGAGCCATCTATCCATGAGGGAGGTGCGCTCACTGCTTCTGAAGCAGCCAAGAGACTGTCTATACAATTGCCGAAGGTGGGGGCTGCTCTGTGCCTCCGAAGCTGTGCATCATCGTATCTATGACTTACTCTATTATTCCCAATGAGGACAGGTCACAGCTGTGATGACACACAGCTTCAGAGGCACAGAGCAGTTTCTAACTTTGATAGCTGGGTGGACAGGCTCTTGGCTGGCTCAAAAGGAATGAGTGTGCATCCCTCTTGGATGGATGGCTTGCTGTGCAGTATGTCAGACAGTGTGTGCAATTTCTTTCCCCAGTCAGAGGCTAGAAACTTGTATTGGTTTAAACAACATCAAAACCTCCATATTTGTTATTCTCCGTTTTCTTTAAGATTTCCTATTAAGCCATTTCAGTGTCCAGCTCTGACTTCAAAAATACCTACATCCCCTGGCCTTGGTCCTCGACAGCAGGGTTTCCCAACCCTGAGTCCCCAGATGTTGTTGGACTACAACTCCCATCATCCCCAGCCACAATGGCCTTTGTGGCTGAGAATGAAATCCCCACTGCAGTAATACACATGGGGTAAGAAGCTCCTACCTGCAGAAATGCCAACTTCCTTCTCCTCTTCCTTGATAATCCTGGGGACATCTGCAGTAATGTCTGGGAACATCGTGTGCACAGAGGCTTCCTTGAAGCTTGTCCCTTCCTGGAACTCCATGAGCTTCAGATCAGCATCTCCTGCTCCAGCTTACAAAGCTTCGTTCAGTGCGCATTCAGAGTTTTAATGAAAACATTGACCAAATTAGCCCCAGAGCCCACAAAAGCTTGGAGGTTGCCACTAAGCCAGAGAGTGGCCATAGCCCTGGGCTTTACTTCATTGAAGAGAACATGTGCAAGTTGTTAGCATGTTCAAATGAAGCAAAGCTGGAGAGAATAGACAAGAGAGTGAAGTGGGAAAAGCCCCCTCAAAAAAATTGGAATTTTCGGACCAAAAAAAGGAAGTACTTTTTCACACAGCGTGTAGTTAATCTGTGGATTTCTCTGCCACAGGGGATGTGGTGATGGCCACTAGCTTGGATGGCTTTAAAAGAGGCTTAGACAAATTCACGGAGGACAGGTCTATCAGTGGCTACTAGTCTGGTGGCTATAGACTACCTCCAGTCTCATAGGCAAGACACCAGTTGCAGGGGAGCAAAAGCAAGAGAGAGGGCATGCCTTTATCTCTTGCCTGTGGGTTGCCCAGGGGCATCTGGTGGGCTAGTGTATGAAACAGGATGCTGGGCTAGATAGCCTTTGGGCCTGATCCAGCAGGGCTGTTCTTATGTTCAAAAGCTGCAATTGGAGGGTCACTGCAATGTTTATTGCTCCCTAAAAATGGTATACCTGAACCATCTCAACTGCAGATGTTTTTGTTCCGTCTTCCTCAGGAGGGAGGGCTGGGCTGGACCCAAAAGAAGATGCTACTCTGTAGCCTGGTGAGCAAAGAAGTCAACAATGAAAGATATGTATCTCCATTGAACACTGAGACAGAGACCTCCAAATGCAGTTGGGTACACATTCTCAGGACACCATCCTACATTTCAATTTCAAAACCCTGCTCAACCCTTGCCCCACTTTTCAAAGGGAGAGGCAAACACAATACAATATGAAAGCTCCCTTGAAAACAAAGACATCAGAACAAAACATACCAGGGACATCACTGCCTCTCATGATTAACTTCATTATCTCTCTCCAGCTAAATTGTGTCTATGAAACTTGCTAAGACAGCTAAGCTTTCCACTGTAAAAAAAACAGGATTTAACCAAATAAGGAGTAATCACCAGATGAACAATGCATCATTCGCATGCGTACTAGATACTTAGACCAGAGGAGAGGGGAGAGGAGAGCTGGTCTTGTGGTAGCAAGCATGACTTGTCCCCATAGCTAAGCATGGTCTGCCCTGGTTGCATATGAATGGGAGACTTGATGTGTGACCACTGCAAGATATTCCCCTCAGGGGATGAAGCCGCTCTGGGAAGAGCAGAAGGTTCCAAGTTCCCTCCCTGGCATCTCCAAGATAGAGTTGAGAGAGATTCCTGCCTGCAACCTTGGAGAAGCCGCTGCCAGTCTGTGAAGACAATACTGAGCTAGATAGACCAATGCTCTGACTCAGTATATGGCAGTTTCCTATGTTCCTATGACCACCATTTTATTGCCACGTATACTGTGTCTAGGGTGTCAGCATCATTTAGATTGTCTGTATAAATATAAGATGCACCTGTAACCAAACTGTAATCAGTTTGAGAGCGTGAGCCTATTGATTACCTATTGGTGACTGCAGAGCAATAAACCTCAATTAATAATTCCTAATCCTTGTGTCTGACTGATTGATTAAGCGGACCCAGGAACGAGCCCCATCCACATCAATCTGAAGACTCCAAGACAGCTTCCAGGCATCATAAAAACCACAATAAAAACGACAATAAAACACTCCCTACATTAAAAATGACAGGTTTCTTGGAAATGGCACAATAAACTCAACAGCCAAAGAACCCAGCAAGGATAGAGAAAGGAAAGCTAACTACCAGCCAACCCTCAATCCTACCCCAAAGCCCAGGGTGAACAGGACACTTTTCAGCAGTCTTTAAAAGGCCCAAAGAGAGGAAGCCAAAGGAATATACCTTCTACCAGGAAGGCATTCCACAATCTGAAGGTTTCTTTTTGTGTTTAGAGGTTTGATTCTGGCTGAGGTTCAAAGCAACCTGGAGATTTTTTAGATTCTGTTCAACTTCACTGGAAAAAAATCCTCTTTGATCCGCTTTTGGGCTTCAGGTTTGGTTTGACTCCCTGCTTATAACTATACAAAATGGTTATAAACTGAAGATTGCTTAACACAAATCTTAACCGGTTTCAAAAGCAACACTTCCAGAGCCACCCCACTTCTGCAGAATGCATCTTCCCACGCCCATCATCATGTGGGAGCTACTTCTCCATGGGTCTATCGCAGCCAAATGGGCAGGCCCAATTGCACTGGTGAGCACAGCCCAATCAGCACCCACCCTCCTGATGGGGTGTTGATGGCATGGCCCCTGTGCCTGAGGTATTCACACAAGGACAGCAGACTCATGGAATAGTGCCACAGCAAAACATTCGCTTGCCTTTGAATTGCAGCAGCGCCTCTTGTAGGACAGCGCGTTTCTGGGGGAAGCTGCTGAGCCTGTGCTTTAACTCTGCTATAGTGAGCTCTGTCTTCATCACTCCAGCCTCTGTGCTGGGGGTGGGCGGGGGAGAGGAAGAGAGAGGAAAAGAGAAGGGTCATCCCAAAGGCCATCATCCATTTTCTCCTCTTGTTTCAAACCCAGTAGAATAGTAGGAGGTAGAGAGAGTAAGCCCCAGACTTACCCACCCCTGGTGCTTCCAACACCCTAGGGAAAGAAAAAGAGGAGGTGGTTGGGATCATGTGCCTCAAGATGGCTGCCCTGCTGCAAAGCCATCTTCAGTGTTTATAGCACTTACATTTATATACCACTCTATAGCCAGAGCTCTCTAAGCAGTTTACAATGATTTAGCATATTGCCCCCCCAACATTCTGGGTACTCATTTTACCGACCTCGGAAGGATGGAAGGCTGAGTCAACCTTGAGCCCCTGGTCAGGATCAAACTTGTAACCTTCTGGTTACAGGGCGGCAGTTTTACCTCTGCGCCACCAGGGGCTCTTTATGATTGATTGATTGGATTGGATTTATATACCTCCCTTCCAAAATGGCTCAGGACAGTTTACTGAGCAAGGAGACCGTTACAGCAGACCTTTCAGCTGTAGACATTTTAAAATAATAAACAGGCTCTCAAACGTGAATAAAAGCCTTTCAAGCTGCCTTCAGTTTTTAAAGGCAACTCCCTTTGCATTGTCTCATTTATCACATGCATATCCCATCCTTCTTACAAGCAGTGTATATGGAGTAAAACAACCCATTTTAAAATGAACCAAAACATCGCTGCAAGCCAGGTCAGGCGAAGAGACAGTGACAGCCCTGAGATTAAGAGAAAACAACAGCACAGACTTTATTTATTCCTAAAACATGATAATAAAGTGCTCAAAATTCCTTCACAGCCTCACTCAGAGTCTGCTTGAGTTATCTGCAGCTATGAAGGCATTCGGAGCACTTTCCTTGTCAGAAATATAAGAATCCATCCCCTTAAAAAAGATTGTGTATCAAAACACAATGGGAACAGACAGTCCCTTGCTATTCAGTGGGACAATCTCCCCTCACCAACTTCCCACCAATGACACTGGCTAACATACCACGCAAGGGTGCTTCAGCACAGTAACGTTGCGTGTGTGTAAGTTGCGCAGCTGATGCAAATGCAAAAATTGCACAAAGGACAGAACACAAGAGTAAGCTCTTTGGGAAAAATGGGCTTACTCATTTGTGCAGCTAGAGTACACACAATATTGCTGGGCTGATGTACTCTTGTGTGGTGTGTCAGCTACTGAGAACCATCTCAGCATTCTTCCAAACATTCCAGATACTCAACATGGAAGTCTCCTGCTTTGCTTTGAGGAGAGCTGGTCTTGTGGTAGCAAGCATGACTTGTCCCCTTAGCTAAGCAGGGTCTGCCCTGGTTGCATATGAATGGGAGACTAGAAGTGTAAGCACTGTAAGGTATTCCCCTCAGGGGATGGAGCCACTCTGGGAAGAGCAGAAGGTTCCAAGTTCCCTCCCTGGCATCTCCAAGATAGGGCTGAGAGAGACTCCTGCCTGCAACCTTGGAGAAGCTGCTGCCAGTCTGTGAAGACAATACTGAGCTAGATAGACCAATGCTCTGACTCAGTATATGGCAGCTTCCTATGTTCCTATACTTCTAATGAGCATGCTAACTTGCTTACTTCAAAAGAGTAAAGCCTAGGGCACCATCCATTATCTGAAATAATGGGAAAACTCTGGATTTTTTGTTTGTTTGGTCAGTCAGTCAGTCAGTTGGGTTGGATGCTATAGGACAGGGGCAGGCAACCTCCAGCTGTGGTTCAACTACAACTCCCACCATGCCCAGCCACAATTTATTACTCCAAGGGACTGGTAGGTGGCTAGTCCTGCCTTGCAGAAGAGAGTTGGGCCTCGGGTGGCCACCTGGCCCCCAAAAGAGAACCTGGCCTATCCTTCTATCTTTTTGCAGCAAGGGAAGCTTTTCATGGCATGGAGACCACCCTATCACCACTGAATTACTACAGAGCAAGCCATGACCAAAAGGACAGTTCAAGGGACTACTTCAAAACTAAGCAACTCTAGTTGGAGCAGGTGGCCTTTAGGGAAGGGGCCATGTCTCAGTGGTAGAGCACATGTTTTTCAAACGAAAGGTTCAGTCCCAGTATCTCAGGTAGCAGCACTGGGAAATAATGCTCCCCAATCAAGACCCTGGAGAGCCACTGCCAGTCTGAAGATACAATATTGGGCTACATGGACCAATGCTCTGACCCATTAAGTAAAGGGAAAGTGTGCCGTCAAGTCGATTTTGACTCCTGGCACCCACAGAGCCCTGTGGTTGGCTTTGGTAGAATACAGGAGGGGTTTACCATTGCCTCCTCCCGTGCAGTATGAGATTATGCCTTTCAGCATCTTCCTATATCGCTGCTGCCCAATATACCAGTGGGGATTCAACTTTCTGCTTGTTAGTCAAGCATTTCCCTGCTGCGCCACTTAAGGTGACTTGACCCATAAAGAGGCAGCAGAACATCCCTTTCCAGTTCTGCTCTCTTTGAGCATTTTTATTCGGATCCAACCAGAGGCGTAACTAGGGAAAATAGCGCCTAGGGCAAGCACTGAAATTGCGCCCCTGTCCAAACAGGAATGATGGGACTTGTAGTCAACAATATCTGGAAATCCTAGTTAAAAGGAACACTGTACCATCTAGACATGGTTGTTGATCAAAACCTGAAAACACGAGCCATCTCTGTAAAAGAATTAGAACAGTCAGGAGTTATGCGAGGATTCCAAGTGTCATTTTCTCTGTCTCATCTCATTCTTTTTTAAAAAGCATGACTTTGTCCTAGAGGATCACCTGCCCAAATAGCCACTAGCAAAATAAGGGAAGAAGAAGGTGGTGGTGGGTGTCTATAAACCAGTGAATGATTCCTGCCAGCCTTTGTCTTATGATGACTGTTGGCTCATGATGGGGTATATGTGCATTCACCACACCAGTGCTTACTTTGACACCAAGAGGGAGGAGGATACATTAGTTTGCCACACTAGACAGAGGCATTTGCAACAGGAGCAGACAGCCAAGTTCTGCCAGGGCCAAAACCAGCCCCTGCCAGACTAAGAAATCATCACAAGGTGACAAGTTGAAATCATCACAATCACAAGGTGTGACAGTTGGAAGGCAACTCTGGGAAGAGCAGACACAGCTGAGAAGCTGAGCAAGCCCTTCTAAACATCTAGCCTTTTCCACTTCAAACAAACCAAGAGGGGAGTTTAGCAGGGGCTGTTTCTCTCTAAGCGGTAGGTCTTAGTCTCTCTATCTCTGTGTGTGTTACTTGTTAGGGTTACTTGTTAGGGTGAACATATCACAGGGCTAGGAGTTCTTAGGGTTACCTAAAGGCAGTGTTTACTCAGTGGTGGGGGTGGAGTCAGCTAGGGCTGGGAGGGGCCCCACATTCCTTCCTTTGACTCACATCCTGTGTGACAGTTGGAAGCCTACTCTACATAAGAGGTGTAGGCCCGAGAGCATAGCGAGCAGAGCATAGCGGACAGGGATAGCAAACAGGACACAGGAGTTTTGCAGGAGTTTAGCGGGAAGTGTGTGGGGGAGCCTGGAACAAGCGCCCGCGATCACAAGGATCACAAGGAGCCTGGTGGAGAAGAGAACGTAAGTACATATCCCTCCCTCGTATCCCTCATATTCTTGGGAAAGGCTGTTTGGACAGTTAAATAGCTGACCATTACAGCTGAGACCTATCCTAATAAACTATCTAATAAATGGACAATAAGCTCCCTAAATACTGTAAAGAGCCAACTAAAACAGCATGAAGATAGAAGGTCAGCAGGGGAAGGGGCACTTCCCAGTGTATTGCACAGAGTGCCACATGTATGACTATTTGCCCCATGGGCGGAAGTCATGGGTGTGTGCTCGGTGCAAGGAGCTCCTGGCTCTCAGGAAAAAATCCGTTCCCTCGAGACCAAGGTGGCGGATCTGGAGAAGCTCAGGGAGACAGAGAGGCATGTGGACAAGACCTTCAGGGATGTGATAGCGGCATCCCACTCCAGGGCTGGTAGCTCCTCTGCTGTCAGGGAGAATGAAGGTCTTGGGCGAGGAGGACATCGGTCTGAGGAAGAGGGAAATGCTCCTTTAGAAGGGACCCCTTCCATGGATGATGAGCCCATATCCTCTCGCACAGGGGATACTCCTCTGGGGGGTGGGGGTCTCCTTGTAGTTGGTGATTCGATCATTAGGGGGATAGAGAGATGGGTTTGTGACCCGCGTGTTGACCGCACGGTGACTTGCCTGCCTGGTGCAAAGGTTGTGGACATTACGCAGCGTCTAGACAGGCTCCTAGGCAGTGCTGGGGAGGAGACAGCTGTCGTGGTGCATGTCGGCACCAACGATGTGGGGAAATGCAGTCGGGAGGTCCTGGAAGCCAAATTTAGGCTGATAGGTAGCATTTTGAAATCCAGGACCCCCAAGGTAGCATTCTCAGAAATGCTACCTGTTCCATGCGCAAGTACAGTGAGACAGGCAGAGCTGAGGGGTTTCAATGCGTGGATGAGACGTTGGTGCCAGGAGGAGGGGTTTAGATTTGTTAGGCACTGGGACACATTTTGGGGCAAGCAAGGCCTGTACAAAAGGGACGGGCTGCACTTGAACCAAGATGGAACCAGACTGCTGGTGCTTAAAATCAAAAAGGTTGCAGAGCAGCTTTTAAAATGACACCTGGGGAACAGCCGATGGGAGCTGGGCAGTATCCCGTTTGGCAAAAGCCTCAGTCTTGGCCTGCCAGGTGGCCATCTCTGATGCAAAGCAAGACATCTCAGCTGTCTGAAACGAACTATAGACAAAACATACTTAACCTCAAGTCCTCACCCAGAAATGTAACCTCTTTAAAACATTTAACTTCCAGCCTGAGGAAGAATTCTGTGTAAGTGGAACACTAGCATAATGTTGTATGAACTCTGATTGGTCATAATAAAAGCACTATTTTACTGGCCCTGTGAATTAACAACAATTTGATTCTAAGAAAAGCCCACACTGCCATCTATTGTTGGAGGCTATTAGTACTTCCTATTACAACTAGAAGATTGGTGAATTCAAACCTTGTTAGAAATCACAAAAGGCTAGTGTTACAGAGAACCCGGTTTTCTGTTGTAAACCTCCCTGAGCCATTTTGGAAGGGCAGTATATAAATCTAAATAAATAAATAAATAGCCCAAATACAGTACTAGATTTATGTTACAAGGAAGTCCCACCATTGAAATAAGTCTGGGCTATGCACTTTTGGTGCAGCAGGCAAGAGATCTTGAGCCTTTAAGAGTTGCATGATAGGCAGATGTTCAGCAGGCAAAAAAATTTCCCAGCACCACATTTGCAGGTTATGGTAAGCTTCATCTGCTGGATTTCTGATTGTCATGCAGTTAAAGGCAGGCACTCAGACAAGGAAATAAACTGGCAGTCCTAAAATTAGTGGTGCTTTTCCGAATACTGTGTTTAGGACAGCACATTCAGAAAAATGATACGTGGTTTCTTAGAAGTGATTGGTATTTGCATGTATCTGACTGCAGAAACGGAGGTCCCCATTCCAGCCCGTGGACTGCAAGCTGGCCATCCCTGATGTAGAGCAAAATATCTGAGCTTCTGTTGATTTCTGGTGACTTCAGTCAGGCTAATCCTGGAGGACTGGCAACCCTAGCTACTCTTCTGGGGGAAAGGGGGTTCAACAGTGAATACTGATTCAAAGAACACATCAGCTTCTCTAGAATCTCCTTCTTCAGTAATGCTTTTCACACCCATCTAACTCTCCTACATCTTTTGGGACTGCTATCCTGCTTCTGGTGTGTTTTCTGTCTTTTGTATCCCACCTTTCTGTCCTATCAAAGGCAGCCAACAGAGTAAAACAATTCATAAGTAAAACCATCATTTCTAGAAAAATAAAAATATAATACATGACCAAGCAATAAACACACTTCAGAGCATTCTTTTAAAAAGCAGGAAGGCAGAAAAGCAAAAGAGAAAGCAGTAAAACAAATCAAGCAAAAATATACATATTTTAAATGTCTGTTTAGAAACTGCCATGACTGGGCCAGGCACCTCTTGTGGCAGGGCGTTCTACCATCTAGGTGCTGATACTGAGAAGGGGCTGATACCACCAGCCACACAGCTGCAGGTAATGGGGAGTGCGTAGGTAGTTTATGTAGGTTCTAGAGAAGTTCATGTAGTTCAAGAGAAAGCAGCACTTCAGTTATTCAGGGTAACAAGTCATGGAGGACTTTAAAGGAAACTAGCTGGGCCGGGCGCAGAGCATCTGCGCCTCCGGCTGGCCCACCCACCGCCGCTGTTCCCCCACCACGTGCGGAGTCAGCCAAATGGCGACCTGGGTCCAGCCCCAAACGGCAGCCCCCTCTATATACGCCCGTGTGCATGACGTCACGCGCACGGGGGGGTGGCTCGGGCTCCAGAGCAAACTCCCCCCCAGGCTACCGAAAGCCCGAACAAATGAGGAGAATTCCCCCCTCTCACGCCCTCCCAGCAAACTCCCCCCTTCCACGCCTGGGCCATCGAGAGCCCAGGCAAACTCTCCGCCAGTTATTTCAGGCAGCGCCGACTGCCTGATAGGATGTTTTTCCCTTTCTCTCCCTCTCTGGGGAAAACGCTTCCTGAAATGACAACCTGAGAGCTCGCTTGGGCTCTCAGCAGTCCGGACCATGCCCCTTGGCGTGTGACGTTGCGCACAAAGGGGGCGTGGGTTCAGCTGCCAAGAGCCCGAACGAGCTCTCAGGTCATCGTTTCAGGAAGCTTTGGCTGCCTGATAGGGCGTTTTCCCTAGAGAGGGAGAAAAAGGGGGAAACATCCTATCGGGCAGTCGGCGCTGCCTGAAATAACTGGCGGAGAATTCGCCCATGCTCTCGGCAGCCTGGGCGTGGGAGGGGGGAGTTCGCTCTGGGCTCCTCTGGAGCCTGAGCCATGGGGCTTTGGCGGCCTTTTTCATTGGTGGCCCAGGTGCTTTGAACCCATTTGCACAATGATAGCTACGCTCCTGTCTCCCACCCCCACCACCACCCCAGCATGCCTGGCTTTCTGGCCAGCCACCTGGCCTGCTGCTCCCCACCACCACCACCCACTTCTCGCCCCTCCCCCCAGCTGGCCAGCCCGCTTCCTCTGCCCCCCATCCTGCGCTTTCTGATTTGCGGGGCTGAATGGAAAGCTGGCCCACCACCTCCTCCCATCCCCTTCTCTGGGCGGGTGGCCAGACCAGGCTGGCCCACCACCTCCTCCTGCCGCCTCCTGGTGGGCAGCTGGACTAGGCCGGCCCACTGCCACCTCTGGCCAATTGGGCCACGGCCAGGCAGGCCTGCCGCCACCTCCTCCGGCTAACTGGCGGCCAGGCCAGGACCAGGTCAGCCCGCCTCCTCCCACCGACTGGTCGCTGGGCCAGGGCCAGGGCCAGGGCAGCCCACCTCCTCCAGCCAGGCCAGCCCACCTCTGCCATTGTCTCCTGTCTCCATTGCTATTCCCCAGGCAGCTGCTCTCGTGAGAGCTGCCACACATGGGATTGGCAATGAGTATGTTTAAGAGAATTAAATATAGAGAGGAAAAGCAGCAGCTTGAATTGAGCACAGAAACATACTGGGAGATCAAAAACAACCAGAGTAATGTGTGCTGACCACCACATTTTAAACCAAATAAAGTTCCTGAACAGTCTTCAAGGGCAGCCCCTATTCATAGTAGTATCCCCATGAAGAGTGTGTTACAGACAGGGGCGGAGCCACCATTGGGCGAACGGGTTCAAAGAACCCAGGCCACCCATGGGAAAAGGCCGCCGAGCCCCGTGGCCACACCCCCTTTGCACATGGCCTGGGCTGCTGAGAGCCCGAAGAAGCACTCAGCTTGTAATTTCAAGCAGTGTTGGCTGCCTGATAGGACATTTTCCCCTTTCTCTCTCTCCAGAGAGGGAGAGGAAGGGGGAAACGTTCTATAGGGCAGTTGGAGCTGCCTGAAATAATTGGCGAAGAGTTTGCCTGGGCTCTCAGCGGCCCGGGCGTGAGAGGGGTGAGTTCGCTCTGCCCGAGCCATGCCTCCGTGCACATGACATCACGCACACGGGTGTATTGGAGGGGGGGCCGCCAACCGGTGCTGGACGCAGGCCGCTGCTCGGCTGGCTCCGTGCCTGGTTACAGTACTCTGATTGCAATGTGACTAAGGTAAGGATTACTGTGTATTTAAAGACTACTCCATTATAGCTACAATGAATAATATCTAAGTCCAATTGAGTTAGATAGGGCTTATAGGACTTATAAGAATAGGATCCCTGCTAACTGGGCAAAGAAGCACCTTTGTAACATGGTGATTCTCTTTAGTTAGCAGGGGGCGGGGGGAAGTAACTGACCCTATCCAACCCCCGGCACAGTACCTCCAGTGACTGTTGCTGGTGTCTCTCTTATGTTTCTTTTTAGATTGTGAGCCCCTTGGGGACAGGGATCCATCTTATTTATTTATTATTTCTCTGTGTAAACCGCTTTGGAACCTTTTGTTGCAAAGCAGTATATAAATATTTGTTATGTTATTAACTACATAGCCCTATGCAGACATTACACTGTTCATGTATACAGGCGTTTGTACATGTGTCAGTGACTGTACGTCCATTCATCTTAAAAGTGAACCTGTCTACATACTCCCTCAAAGGCAGAGCACATTTAGAAAACGAACTGTACCACTTCAGACTGGAGGTGAGAGATACCATTTTTGAATTCTCCCCATATTAAAAACACTTGCAAATAGAAAGTCAGCACAGCAGGCAAAGGGCTGAGCAAAAACTTCTCTCTCTGCTGCATTCATTTTCTATTTGCAAGTTTGTTTTTGTTTGTTTTTTAGCAAAGCAGACTCCACATTCATTCTGTGCTTTCTTTCTTGTCAACTACAATGGTGTTGCCAGAGTTTGTGCTCTTTCATGCACTTTGAATTAGATTTGAAACAGTTTATGGTTGTAACATTTATAGGGGCAAGGGAGAAGAGGTAAATTCTGGCTGCTTGACCTTCCATCATTCACTCTTGCTCTCTCACCTCATGGTGAGAGCTAATCTGTTGGATATGTGTATTAATACAGAAGCTCCTGTCTCCCTGCAGGGGTTTGAGTTGGAGGGCTATGTTTCTTATCTCCCATTAACTGCTGCTCTGTGGAAAACAACTTCAGTTCCAAACTCTGTGTCACCTGTGTTAAGTACTACTCTTAATGAGGAGGAGGATTAGGAACTCAGCCCATTGGAGACCCAAGGGCAATCTTTTATGAACTGACAACCTAGACTCACTTAAATTACAAAAGAAAGAGGCCAAAAAGCATCCCAGTGCCACAATCACAACCAGCAAGGACAAAAGGAGCACAATAATGTTTCTTCTTTCGGCTCAGCTCCCATTATAATAGAATGCAGGCCCATCAGAAAGAACAATCGATATACTAGGAAATTTGCTCTTTTGTAACTGAGATTGAAGGCACTGAAATTATTCTGATGTCAAAATAAGTGGGGGGAGGGGGCCGCTAGCAGAGCTCCTGCTTTGCATGGAGATAGCCCCAGGTTCAATTCCTCGTATCTCTAGGTAGGACTGGGATTCTGGAGAAGGACGCCCACCTGAATCCTAAATCCCTGGAGAACTGATGCCAGTCAGTATAGACAATACTAAGCTATATGGACCAAGTGTCTGACTAAATACAAGGCACTTTCTATATTCAAGTATTAGGGGCCAAAGAAAATTGGGATTATCCTGGTAAACAGGGTCAGTTGGTGCATATAGTATCACTGCTTTCTTCCTAGTCCCTAACTGAGCTAAGAGGCACCTTTTAAAAATGATTTTCTTTATTGAGCAGCGGGGGGAGGCCCTATCTATCCAACCCCAGCACAGCATCCCTCCAGTAGCTGTTGCTGGTGTCTATCTTATGGTGTGTTTGGTTGTTGTTGTTTTAGATTGTGAGCCTTTGGGGACAGGGATCCATTTTTATTTCTCTAAACTGCTTAGGAAACATTTGTTGAAAAGCGGTATATAAATATCCATAGTAGTATGTTCGCATTAAGCACAATCAAGATGCTTCCAAAGTGGCCCTGCTATTCTAAAAATGTTACATCCATCTTCACTCAGAGCTTACTGTGTAGATGCTGCTAAGTACATGAACTGTCTTATGTCTGAGGTATGAAGTCCCAGACATGTTCAAGAGCAGCTTTACCACCCTTCTGCTTCTGGGGCAGGGAGATGATGAAGACAAACAACAACAACAGTAGTATTGTGAAGCTGGAGTCTACAGATGACTGCCTCACCTGACAAGAGATGGTTTTTAAAGCAGCTACAGCATAGTTCTCAGTTACCTATTTCCACTCTACATTCAAACTAATCAGAACTTTGCATACTTACCAGAAAGCAAGTCCCCTTGTTCTCAGGTGAGCTTACTTCGGAGGAAGTGTGTTTGGGACTGGGCAATCTTATGCATACCCACTCAGAAGTAAGTCCCACTGTGTTAAATGGGGCGACAGCTGCTTTGATCAAGAATCAGATCAGATGTTAGGGGGAAGAGAAAAGTTGTGTAAAACATATGGTGTGTACAACAAACACAAAACCACAGGGTTTTTACCTTCCAATTTAGTTAAAAAAAAAAATCAGTTGGATTAACATCAGCCACACTAGTATCTGAATGGTGGGGGGGGGGTCTAACTATGGGGGGAAAGAGAAGACTTCAGTGGTACCAGGCTATGTATTCACATGGAGGAGAACCACACATGCACAGTCAAGAGGTGTGCAGTCACTGGCATTGCTGAAGAGGGAAGCCAATAAGCAGCTTGACTCTTCTACTATATGAAAATTTGAAGCTGCCTTCTTCTGAGTCAGTCTCTTGGTTCATTCTAGACTGGCATTATCTACACTGACTGGCAGTAACTGTTCAGAGTTTCAGAAGTGGGTCTTTCCAAGCCCTTTTTGGAGATGCCAGGGACTGAATCTGGGATCTTCTTCTACATGCCAAACCCGAGCCCTGTCACTGACCTACAGCCCCTCCCCAAAGCAAGTGGTTGTAGTAGAAACTTTAATGAACTCTGCCGATACATACATAGTTCTCCCTCCTTGTGCACCTACAGTGTTGTAGGGAGAGTGCAACATTATGTATACTTGAGTTTGCAGCGGCAGGGGTGGGGGGAGTATACTACCCTAGGACTGCAACTCAAAATCCAAATTTTGTGATTGGAATTGGAATTCAATACAGAGTAGGGATTCTCAAACTTTAACATAACCAACCTCTGTAATTCACATGGGGAAAATGTTGGAATGTTAATTTAAAGTGAATAAATCTCAAATGTGCTCTATGAAGAGTATTTTCCTTTTAGCCTAGTGGCTTGTCTGTGCAACATACTTTGGAGTAGCCAAAGGAAGAGAGAAATTTGAATTAAAGACAGTGGTATGGTTGTTGATTTTTTATTACATAAAAAGGCATTACAGAACATACAGATATGACATTTATGGGGAAAGAAAACCCCACCATAAGCTGTTTAATAGAGGGGAGAAAGTCCCCCCTAGAACAGGGGAAAACACACATTTCCCCCCAGTAGAAATTCATATAAGTGGAAGGGAAGGAAATGCAATAAGAGTCAATAAAAGGGGCTCTACTTCAAGCCTGTAGCTAAGTGGGGTTGGAACAAAATGTATATAAAAGCCAATAGTTTAATAACAAGTTAATTAAAGAGTTCTATTTGTGTCCTAGCTGTTGCTCAGCCCCTTGGGGGGGGGCATGAGATCTTACAGAAAAATTTAAAATGAGAATGGTGAAATTAAAAAACATTACCTTCTACACACTTGGTATCTACAAGAACACACATTCATGGCTGATAGGTCAAACATACAATGGAACATGTTTATCATTTTCAAAAGGGAAATTAAACAAGCTAAGGGAACAGAGCATGATATTTGCCTAAGACATAACCACCACAGGCCTACTAAGGAACTTTAATCAAGGCAATTGGTACATTAAAAAGCCACATTAAAATCTATTTGTACAGAGCAGACGCTGTTATTCCCACTATCTAAACTGGAGACAAAGGGGTTGCTCTATATGTACAAAAGAGTCATATGATGCAGCCTTCCTGCCACAGAAGAACATCAAACTGCAGGTGAGAGAATCTCTTGTTGGAATGCTGTCCCTGGAATCTGCACAGTCCCAACAAGGTTAAAACTGTGAGATTTCTCTGCATATGTAAATCAGCACTGAGCCTTAAACAAAAAGCTTGATAACAAACAAACAGTCAAAAATAATGAGTAGCTAAAAATAAAGTCTGAGGAGTTAGACTGAAACTGTTTTAGTCCCATTAAAGTCAATCAGGATGTGAATTGGGGAGTTGCCATACAGGAGCCTCCTGAACTCATGGAACATCCATCAGTTGTAGTCAGCAATGGAGGACCAAGGTCCATGTGTGACTTTTCCTAGCTGACCTATAAAACCACCAGGATTCATTGCTCCAGGGCAGGCTCCAAGCACTGTAGAGCACATCACTGAGCATATCAAAACAGCATGTAAATAACCTGGAGATAATCCAGGACAAACCAAAACCCAGGTTCTGGAGGGGGGGAGTATAAGACAAACTGACCGTGGAGGGTCACTCACTCTGTCCCTCCTGGAAGAGATTTGAGGTAAAGCCCCTGTCTGACTGGGAAAGCTCCTGGTTCCTCAGTGGCCCCTTCTAAAAAAGAAAACAACTTGGAGAGCTGTAAATTCTTCTACAAGATTCCTTCACAATCAGACCCTGCACTGGGAAGTACTCATGCAAGCCACAGGGGCCAGTTGGCTCTCCACGCTTGTCCAACCACTCTCAGCAATGAAGCCTACACAGAAGATTCTCTTTACAGACTCTCCAGGTAACAAGTGGCCACTGGCTGCCCTGACAGATTTCTCAGATTACTGCACCTTCTCTCCAGCAGAACTCAGCACCTCTTACTTGACTAACCCTGCTCTTGCAAACATAGTCACACAATGTGGCAAGCAGATTTGAGCCACGTAGCTCCCAAGGCCTGCTTCACAGGTTGCATTTTAAAATGTACATTAGTGACCCTCCCCGCTGCTGTGTCTGAGAATACACTCAAACAATACATGTTAAAGATTCATTCATGCAGTGCTCCAGCTGACCCAGCAGAACTACTTGCCTGTACATATGATGTATTCTCTGTATCAGGGATTCCCAGATGTTGTTGACTACAACTCCCATAATCCCTAGCCAAAGGTCATTGCTGCTGGGTACTTGTAGTCAGCATCATTTGGAATTTCCAAGTCCCACCATCCCCAGCAGTGTTCCCTCTAAGAGAGATTTCCAGATGTTGTTGACTACAACTCCCATAATCCCCAAGCAAAAGCCACTGCAGCTGGGGATTCTGGAAGTTGTAGTCAACAACAGAGGGAACAGTGATCCCCAGCTGCAATGACCTTTGGCTGGGGATTATGGGAGTTGTAGTCAACAACATTTGGAGACCCCTGTTACATAGCCTCTCTCAAAAACTGTTCTGAATGCCTTGGATGCAGGCATTCAGAACAAGCCAAAGCATGCAGATGATAACCAGCAGAGCCTAGATCCTTTGACCTCTTCTATGAGACCTACCAAACCAGCCCAATATTCTTGTATATGTCAGAGGCAATGAAAGGCCACACAGCAGTGGTGGGGGACACCAAAGATACAATAGCCCCTTCTCTCCCACCTCATCTTGAGATCCAGGAAATCACTTGGGTAAATTGCTTGGCCCACATTTGCTCACCACTGTTGATCTTTTACCATTAAAAGGTGGGAGGGGGAGAGATTAATGATGGCCCCAGGCATTTTCCTGGTCCTCTTGGGGAGAAGCAACTAGCACCGGTCCCACACAGCCTCTGGACACAACAAGAATCTCCTTGGGAGCAAAGGAGGGGGTGATCTGTGGGGCAGGGAGAGCTCCAGCTGGTCTGCAAGGACCAATCATGGGGCTCCACTTGTGTGGAAGAGGAGGGAAAGTTGTTGAGCTAGGGGAAGACCCGGAACGTGCTGTATCCAGTCTCAAGACAGGGTCGTGGGGAGCACTGAAACATAACCCAACTGTCCTGCTGCTCCCACTGATCTGCTCTGAGGCACCAAGCATCCATGCTAGGACTCCTGGCACGAGCTAAGCTCTGCAGGAGAAGCAAGGTGGTGTTCCTCGCCTGAAGGGGGTAATTCAGAAGTTTCTGAATGGTGTTTGTAGTGCCTGTGCAGCTTGAGGAAGTTTTCCTGGGTGAAAACCCGCCCACAGTCGGAGCATTTGTGAGGCTCCTTTTTGTTGTGGATTCTCGAATGGATGATAAGGTTGTGGTTGAACCAGAAGCTCTTCTTGCACTGCAGGCAATGATAGGCTCCCTTTTGGGCATGGGTTCTCTTGTGCTTATTGAGGTTAGACTTCACGTTGCAGCGAAAATCACACTCCGAGCATTTGAAAGGCTTCTCCCCTGCATGAATTCGCAGGTGAACAGTAAGACTTGCAATACCATAGAAGCCTTTCCCACAGGCAGCACATAGAAAGGGTCTGCTTGATCTGTGGTTTTGCTCATGTGCCAAAAGGTTTCCTCGGCTCCTGAAGGATTTCTTACACTGAATGCATACATGCTTAGCCTGAAGTTCTTTGGATCCATTCTGCTCAACGACCACCTTTCTCCTAGGAGCCCTGTTTCGGACATCTCTCGATATTGTTCTCTGCAATTCTTGTGGGTTGACGAAGGCTCTTACCTTCTTGCAACTCCCTGGAGCATGTGCCAAGTTCATAAGAGAAGCACTTTTGAGTTCATTTGCCGCTTGCAACATTTTGCAGCTTTTCTGAGAGTTCCTTTCAGATGTCTGTGGTGATGCTTGGAGCTCTGCCTGCTCAGCAATATCAACTGCCGCACATTTTTCTGTTTTGCAGCTCCAAGAGGTAGAGTGGCCTTTCTGCTCCTTTCCCAGCACTTCCATTTGCTGCTTAGCACAGGCCAAACTCCCTTGGGCAGGACTTCCTGTAGCCTCTATTTTGGATTCTACCGAAAACATTCTCCAAGCTGGCTGATCGAAACAGGAGTTTCCTTCCTCACACCTCTTTGAGGCACTTCTAAGCAATTTGGAGGAAAGAGTTGCATGTGGCTTCTTTGGGGGACCAATACAAGCTATCACCTTTCTGCAGGTCTGGGAATCTTTAGCCTTTCTCCCTGTCGTCATCTCTGCTGCCTCCTGTTGACAGAAGCAAGATCTGGCCTGCTTGTGAGCCAGTTGAGTCTCTCGCTTAGATTTCCTTCTCGCTATTCCCCGTGACCTCAATTGCTGACCAACACGGGCTGTTTCCTTCTTGCAACTCTGGGGGCCATGTTTCTTTTTGGAACTCTTTCTTGACTGGACCTGCTGTTTGATGCGTTGATCTTGCTTGTAATGCAGAATGATGTTGTCTTTTCTTGTCTGCTTTTGCCCAGATTTCACTTGCTGGCTGACAGAGACTTCTGCATCCCAATGGTTCTGTTGAGCCTTCCCTTTGGATTTTCTGGATATTTTCTGAAATTCTGCTTGTGCTTTAACATGCATCTCTCCCCTCTTGGAACCTTTCATCTCAGATCCTTCCTTTAGAAGCCTTGTTCTTTCCTCATTGATGTTCCGTGAAGCATTCCTTATGACTGTTCTTGATGTCAACTGTGTTTTGATGTTTACAGGTGGATCCTCTGGCTCCTTCTCCCCAGAGAAGATGCCATTTGTGGGATGGTTTACCTCAGCCACAAAGGATGGTTGATGGCATTCCCCCCCCAGGTGGATGTTCTCATGTCTCTTCAGATGCCACTTCTGGGTGTAGCCTTTCCCACATGTGGTGCAGTGGAAGGGTTTTATTCCTGAATGTGTGATTTCATGTCTGGTAAGGCGGTATTTCTCGTCAAAACTTCTCCCACATTTAAGGCATAAGTATGGTGGTTTTTCTCTGCGAGGACCCTTATGCTTAAGGGGAGTATTTTTAATGGTCATTTTTTGATTGGAGTCAGAGCATTTAGGTAGTATTTTCCCCATGTGGCTTCTCTTGTGGCACCCAAGATACTTCTTTTGAGAGAAGTTCTTCCCACACTCCAAACATTGATAAGGTTTGTTTTTGTTGTGGGTTCTCTCATGACTTACCAGTGAGCACTTTGTTCTCATGCATTTACCACAATACTGACATGTAAAGATGTTGTTTTCTATAGGAATGTTTCGGTGCCTGTTGGGGCGTGAATTGTGGGAGACAGCATCCCCATGGTTGAGGCCTTTATAAGACTTCTGTCTTGTGTGGATTCTGTCAGGCACAGAAAGGGAACTTTCCAACCTCAGTTTTCTCATAGGTGTGATATGCTTAAAGGATTTTTGCCTTGCATGCGTTACCTGGTGTCTGACAAGGTGGTGATTTTGACGGAAATTTTCCCCACACTCGTGACATTTATAGGGTCTCTCCATTCTGTGGATTCTTTCATGAACAGCGAGAGCACTCCTTGTACTTAGACATTTCTCACAGTACTGACATTTATGGAGGTTATTCGCACGGCAAAAGCTGCGAGTGATTATTTTCCTAACAACAGGGCCTTTAAAGGGATTTTCTGCTACACGAAAGCTTCTAGAATCAGAAGAGGAATTTCTTGTGCTCAGTCTTTTCATCCTCCTGGTATGTTTGCAGGCCATGTGTCTCGTGTGGGCCTTCTCATGATTCTGCAACTGAGATTTATTATGGAAGCTTTTCTTGCACCATGAACATTTATGAAGCCTCTCTTCTGTGTGGGTTCTCTCATGACTGACAAGCAAACTTTTGGTCTGCAAACATTTCCCACAAAAACAGCATTTGTAGAGATTTGTCTGGATTCCCTGGGGTCTGATAGCACTGCCATCCACTATGACAGTTTTCTCACAGACAGAGGCTGTAGAGGGCTTCTTTTCAGGAGCTCCAGGTGAAGTTTCCACACTCACTTCACCCTTGGGTGGTTTATCTGTTTTCTGCCTCATGTGGATTTTTTGGTGTCTGACAAGATGTTCCTTTCGAATAAAGTCTTTGCCACACTCAGGACACTTATGGGGCCGCTCTGCTGTATGGCTCCTTTGATGTAGCTTAAGGCTATCCTTTCGCTTATAGCACTTCCCACACTCAGAACACTGATGGGGCCTGACTACTTGGGAGAACATTGGATGGTTAGTCACATTTTTGTTGCTGTTGGGATGTTTATAACCCTTTTCTTCTGCATGCCTTTTCTGATGGCTCTCAAGGCCTTTTTTTGCCATGAACTTTTCTCCACAGACAGAGCATTGATAAGGTCTCTCTCTAGTATGAATTCTCTGATGATTGGAAAGGGACAATTTCGACTTGAAAAACTGGCCACAGTCAGGGCAGGTGTTCCAATGTTTCATTTTGTCAGTCTTTTCTTTGGTTGTGCTCTCATTGATGTCACCAACTTCTGCAAAATTGCTCTTTATCCTTCCTGTCTGACTTCGTGGGTGTTTCTTCAAAGGGGGCCCATTCTTCCAAGCTTCCCTTGGATTAAGACTCTGGAAACTGTTCCCTCTAGAATTGCCTAATACATTTCTGTGAAGTATCGTTATCCTGTGACCTCCACGACGGGGTTTCTCTTCTTCAGCTTCACTTTCCTGTTCACCATCTACAGGCAACAAAAGGGAGAAAATACAAAAAGTGGGTTAGTGTCAGAGCTGAGAAAGAAAGAACACCACTTTCTAGAGGAGGAAAAGAAGAGAAAAAGCAGGCCAAAAAGAAAAAGAAAAAAGGAGCACCCCCACCCACAGATCAGACCAAAGGTGAAGTGTCCTGTTCATCACAGTGACCAAGACCAACCAGATGCTCTTCAGAAGTCCAAAAACAGGACATGTAGGCAAATAGTGCATTCCTGTTGTTGCTTCTCAGCAAACGGCAATTAGTGCCATACTGCCTCTGAACCTGGAGGTTCTAATAGCCATCAAGACTGACAGCCAGGGATAGACCTATCAAAAAAATCTGACAAACCTTCTTTAGCCAGCTAAGCCAACGGCTATCACCACACTGTCACAGCCACTTCATTGTGTTTATTTATTTATTTGATTTCGGTATATATCATCTTTCTGTCAAGGCACTCAAGATTAGGGGTTTGCAAGGAACCGGCTGGACCGGTTCGAGCCCAAATGGTATCCAAACTGGGCCGTGCCAGTTCGGTTTGGCACCCCCTCAAACACCCCTCCCCCCAAATTCGGTTCAGTCTGGGGGTGGTTCGCGGGTTTTTGGTTTAAAGACAAAAAACTTACCCGCTCCATGGGAGTTGTCCAAGGTGGTGGTGGGGGGTGTCCACGGAGGTCCCCCCTCCCCCCACCAGCCTCCCTTCCTTCAGAAATCGGCCATTCTTTGGTTGGTTTCTGGCCTTTCCCCCTCAGTGCAGCTGCCATTTTGGAGGCTGCCACACCTGCACAATAGGCCTCTGCGTGGCCTGGGCTATGCCCTGGCTTTGGTCTGGGGTTGGACTGAACAGGAGATGGTTCGGTTCAACCTCGGACAGTCGAACTGAACCGGTTCAATGTTTAACCTGTTTGCACTTCTCTACTCAAGATGGTTCATAATTACATATTAAAGAACCAAGATGGTTCATAATTACATATTAAACAATAAAACAAGTAAGTGTTACAAAGGATAAAACCAAAGTTGTAATGTCTCAGGCCAGAGCTGGTACCTTCAGGAGCTGATGACACGAGCTCCACTGTCCTGACCTCTCTTCTTCCTTCCCTCAGGCATGCAGGTCTTAAGCAGCCGCTGGGAAAGTCGGGGGACGGCTGCCTCCACAGTTCTCTCAGGCCAGAACTGGTCGCTTCAGGAGCTGATCATGTGAGCTTCTCTGGCCTGGACACTAATTAAGTTAATCATGTCCTGTTCCTTGTAGAAAAGGTGCTTCAACACCTAATCATATTGATTGCTCTGTTCTGTACCTTTTCCAGTCCTAGGATATACTTTTTTTGAGGTGACCAGAACTGTACACAGTGGCTGACATCCCAACTAAATTTACTCAAGGAAGTCCCATTGAAATTAAAAGGACAAGTTAGTGTCTGTATAAGAACATCATCTCCCTTGCTAGGATCCTTGTTGAAATGTCTGACCATACTGAATGTGTGTTCTTATGTTTGGGGACCAGGAATAGACTGGAACGTCTGATCACCCCACTGCTCAATGGAGTCCCTAACTGAACGGACGGACTTGGTCTCGGGCTAGGCGCTGAAGTTCCTCAGGCTTGTGGTGGTGGTGGTGGTGGTGGACTGAGCTGTCTGGGGCAGCTCAGGAGTACATAGCAGCCATGGGCCTAACCCAAGTTGTCTCGGGACCGATGTACAATGCTGGTCACACACTGATCTTCACACTGATAAGGGTGGTGTTCTGTGGGACTCCTGTGATTTCCCCATTGTCATGGATGGACCACCATCTGGTTAAAGTTGGACTCAGAATCACGTCCCACCTTGGCAGTGGTGAGGGGCCTTTTTGGGTGGTCCACCCAGGAAGGTTATTGGATCCAATAGGATTCCAAGAAGCCTTAGAAGGATTGAGTGCTGGCTCTGCCGGTGATCCTGTTGATTCCCTGATGGAGAATTGGAACAGTAAACTCACTAGGGCAGTAGACATGATTGCTCCGAATCGTCCACTCTGACGTGTTTCAAAACTGGCTTCTTTGTATATGGGAGAACTATAGGGGCTGAAGTGGCAAGGTAGATGACTGGAGAGCAAGCGGAGAAAGACTTGACTCATATCCGACAGATTACAACATAGAGCGCATTTGAAGATCTATGCTCAGGTGATACATGCTGCAAAGAAGCAGTTCTGCCTGTATTGCATCCACAAGCTCATGCCCAGTGGAGTTGTTCAGGGTTGTGAGAGGGCTAGTAGGTGCCCTTCCTAACTTGAATTAGGACTTGGAAACATCAATTACTCGCTGTGACATTTTTAAGGAGTTCTTTGTGAATAAAATCTCTGATGGATGATCTGCAATTGGGCATTGACAGAGGGAGCATGGTACTTTTCGATCTCTCAGTGACTTTCAATACTATCAACCATAGTATCTTTCTGGAGCATCTGAGGGGGTTGGGGGTGGGAGGCACTGCTTTGCAATGGTTCCACTCCTACCTCTCGGGTAGGTTCCAGACCGTGTCCCTTGGAGACTGTTGCTCTTCAAAATCTGAATTTTTGTATGGTGTCCCGCAGGGCTCCATATTGTCTCCAATGTTGTTTAACATCCTCATGAAACCGCTGGGAGAGATCATCAGGAGATTTGGTGCAGGGTGCTATCAGTATGCTGATGGCACCCAAATTTATTTCTCCATGTCTACATCATCAGGAGAAGACATAACCTCCCTAGATGCCTGCCTGGAGATGGTGATGGGCTGGATGAGGGATAACAAATCAAGACTGAACCCAGATAAGACGGATGTACTTATTGTGCAGGATCAGAACTCTGGAGACTATTTTGATTTGCTGGTTCTGGATGGGTTTCTGGGGTCATACTTCCACAGAAGGAACAGGTATGCAGTCTGGGAGTGCTTCTCGATCCAAGTCTCTCCCTGGTGTCCCAGATTGAGGTAGTGGCCATTGGCCAGATGTCCTTTCTATTAGCTTCAGCTGATATGCCAGCTGCGTCCATTTCTTGAGATAAATGACCTCATAACAGTTGCAGAACTGCTGGTAATCTCCAGACTTTACTACTGCAATGCACTCTATGTGGGGCTGCCTTTGTACGCAGTCCAAAAACTGCAGTTGGTACAGAATGCGGCAGCCAGGCTGGTCTCTGGGTCATCTCAAAGAAACCATATTACTCCTGTATTGAAAGAGCTACACTGGCTGCTGATAGGTTTTCGGGCAAAATACAAGGTGCTGGTTATCCTCTCTAATAAAAGGCTTGGTGTCCGTCCATGGACAACCAAGCGTGTGTCCGTGCCTCTCTCGGCCGTTCTGAGCATGCGCAGAGCACATGCGCAGAACGGCCCAGTCAAACACGGACAAAGGCACCAGGCAGCCATGTTTGCTGTTTTGCCGCCACGGGGAGGGAAGAAGCAGCTGCAGGAGCTGCAGGGAGGCCAAAGGCACCAGGCAGGAGTGGACAAAGGCGGCCACGGAGAGTGGACCAGGAGTGGACATAGGCGGCCACGGGGAGGGAAGAAGCGGCTGCAGCAGCCGCAGGGAGCCAGAGGCGGCGGCGGATCCAGGCCACCCACGGGAGGCAGTTGCTTGACTGGCCGCGAAACTGACACAGGCGGGCACTGGAAGAGCAAAGACGGCAGCAGCTGGCCCGCCCCGGAGACAACTAAGAGGACCGGCCATGTGGGGAAAATAGAGGCGGGGAACAAAGTAACACACAAGCACACACACACACCCCAAACGAACAAAGCTGTATGAAAACATGTAAAACACACACACAGTGCCGCAAACAAAAGCGTTCCCCACCAGCTCAGCCGCCCGAAATCCATCCCCTCCCCCAGCAGAAACCGGCGAGGGCAGAGGCGCCAGCGGTGGGACCAGCCCTGCCGCTAAAACTAATAAGAAGCGTGGACCCGGGAGGGCATTGACGGCAGAGGCAGGTGGGTAATAATTGACAGTGACTCCGTCCGGTTGCAAGGAACACACACACACAAAAAGTTTGCATTAAGCACTACACCCCCCGCCCGCCAAAACAGCAACTTGAGTGTGACGGAACTCAAGACAGCACACATGGGGCCCCATCCTGGCACTGACCAGACCTTATATGTTGATCTGTATATATTGCTTTTCAAATAAAGTTATCAAAGTGGCTTACGCAGGAAAATAGAACAAGACGCCATAATAAAACGAAAATGGTTCCTGTCCCAAAGGCACAATTTAAGAAGTAACACAACAGCCTCTGAGAGGGATGCTGTGGTGGGCTAAAGAGGGACAGTTGCTCCCCCCTTGCTAAACAAACGTGTTTGTTCACAACCACTTTGAAAGGTGACCCTTTGCCCACCGAGTCGGGACCGAGACCTGCTTCGCTTCAGCGCAGCAAAGCGGCTGCTGCACATGTCCTCAGGTTCTGCCAAGAAAGGTGATGCTGGAAGGCTCTTTCCTGTTTCTCTCGCAGCAACCTGCAGAGCTGCCCCCCAAGATGTTACGGATAATAAGGCCACTGCCCTTATCAAATGTATACATTTGAATGCTGCATGGAAGTGTCACAAACCTACAGCTGCTGCCCTTTCTGTTCCATAACCTTTTGGTTCCTCACCTCTGTATCCATATGCAAGCAGTCCTCAACTTAGCAAGACCTGGCTGACAAACCTTGCTGACAAAAAACAACCCCCCGCCAGCCCAAATCCATACCATAAGACTGAGGACAGATCAAACCAGCAGCAGGAAATTCAGTCTGACGGGAGGAGGGAGTGTCCAAAAGAACTCAATCCCCTCACCTCTCAATTGAGGCTTTTGTGGAGAGAAGTAGCGCTGCCCCCCTCCCATGTTTATTTTTGCTATGTTGTGTTGGTTTTGTTTTTCTTTTTAATTCTGTCCTGCATTTCTAAGAAGCTAAAGCAGTTATTGAGCAGACTTAAGTTCAAAAAGTGCATGGTACAATGGGCAGGTCTGCATGGTCTGCCAAAAAGTAAGTTGGAGGGAAGCGGAGAAAGATACCTCCTCAACATTACGTTCAAGGGACTGAGGGAGGAAGGCAAAGACAGAGAGAGAGAGAGAGGAGGGGGAGGGAGGGAGACAGGACAATAGAAAGATGGAAAGAAGGAAAGAAAGAAAGGAGAGAAAAGAGAGAGAAGGGAAGGAAAAGGACAAAAGAAACAAGGAGGAGGGAGGGAAAGTAGGAAAGAGAGAAGGAAGGAGAGAAGGAAGAAGAAAGAAAAAGGAGAAAATAATGAGGGAGAAGGACAAAAAAAATGACAGAGGGGAGGGAGGAGCAGCCAGCCCCAAAGAGCGAGCCTGTTAAAGAAAAGAGGAAAAGAGAAATAAAACAGAAAGATGGGAGTGAGAAGAGGTGGAAGAAAGGAAGGAAAGGAGAGAGAGGGAGAGAGAAGAAAGGAGGGAAAGGAAACAGAGGAAGAGGGAGAGAAAAGGAAGGAGTGAAAGAGAGAGAGAGAGAAAGCAAAAGAAAAAAAGGAAAGGAGGGCGAAAGAGAGAGGGAGAAGGAATAAAGGAAACAACAACAAAAAGGGACTAGCGCCCATTATTTTAACGGGCTTAAAAATACTAGTGACCTATAAAGCCCTAAACAGCCTAAGACCTGAGTATTTAAGAGAACATCTTCTTCGCCATGAGCCCCATTGAGATCATTTGGAGAGGTTTGTCTGCAGTTGCCACCGGCTTGTCTGATGCCTACTCAGGGATGGGCCTTCTCTGTCACTGCCATAAGGCTTTAGAATACACTCACTGCTGAAATAAGCGCATGCCCATCTCTGAACTTTAAAAAATGCAATTATGACACTTTTGTTCACCCAGGCTTTTAATTAGATTTACAGTTTTTAATATTTTGTTAAATTTCAAATTATTTTAATGTTCTAACATTTTAATTTTAATTTTACTGTAAACTGCCCAGAGACATAAGTTTCGGGCAGTATAAAGATGTGCTAAATATCAAAATAAAATAAAAATGGAGAGACTTCCTTGAGTAAATTTAGTCAGGATGTCAGCCAGTATTCCAAAAGTGCCCACGCCACAGATTTGCATATTCGAAATGAACCACGAGCACACCTATAAAGCTTCTGTGAGGCCCAGTGTATCAAATTCCGTTTTGGATCTCCCATCTGTTACACCTTTGTAAAAGTTCTTCACCAGGATTTATTAAATGGCAATGAAGCAATTAAGGAACAAGGGTGAGGAAGCTCATTGTTTCAAATCTCACCGCATGTGCAGTGCATCAAAACAGAAGCTTCTGACGTAGTTTCTCATTTATGAAGCTGCTTTATACCAAGTCAGATAACTGGTTAATCTAGCTCAGTATTCTCTACACCAGTGTTCTTCACTATTCTTTAATGTGGGAGGGTTGCAGTCACTGTGAGGGCTCATTCCGTGGGGGGTGGGGGAGAGAAAGAGAGCATGCAGTGGTCACAGCAGCAGCGGTTGGGCGCTGAGAGAGAGAGAGATGATGCGTGATGGGAGAAAGAAAAGGGAAGCAAGAGAGCAAGAAAGAAAGCAAGTGCAGTGACCGTGGCAGTGGCAGTGGGAGAGAGAACATGTGTCCGTGGTGGGAAGAGGAGGAGGGGAGCAAGAGAGAGTGCAATGGCCATGGCGGTGGGGTGAGAGAGAGAGAGAGCGCATGTATGGCAAGAGGAGGGGAGAGAGAGAGAGAACAAACATGGTGGCCACAGCAGCAGAAGTGGGGAGGGAGAGTGAGAGCGTGGCAACAGGAGAAGGAGCGGGGTGAGGAGAGCCCTGAAGGGACTAGAGGCAGGAGAAGGGGGAGAGGGAGAGGAAAGTCAGTGGCCACCATTGGGCTCTGTGTGTGAGCCACCAGTGGCCCATCGGCCATGCAATGAAGAACAATGCTCTACATACACTGATTGTTAGCGGCTTTCCAAGATTTCAGACAGAAAGGGGTTTATTCCCTATCCTATCTGGAGATGCCAGAGATTGAACCTGGGATCTTCCGTATGAGGAATGAGGAACAGGTTATCTGTCACTGAGCTATAGCCCCTCCCCCTTGTTTAGGAATCCACTCTTCCAATGTGCAGTGAAACTGGGACACTACATAATGGGTTGGACTAGATAACATTCTATTGCACAGAAAGGTTTTGTTGACCAAGAGTTATCCATCCATGCCCTACACAGTGCAGTAGTTAAGAGTGTTGGACAAGGACCAGAGAGAACCAAGTTCAAATCCCTATTCAGCCATGAAGCTCATTGGATTACTCTGGGCCAGTCACTTAACTCTCAGCCTAACCTACCTCACAGGGTTGTTGTGATGAAAACCATAACCATGTACACCACTCTGAGTTCCTTGGAGAAAGAGCAGGATATAAATGTAAAATTAAATACATGA
Organism: Hemicordylus capensis; assembly: GCF_027244095.1. Classification (NCBI taxonomy): domain Eukaryota; kingdom Metazoa; phylum Chordata; class Lepidosauria; order Squamata; family Cordylidae; genus Hemicordylus; species Hemicordylus capensis. Next base: position 264,741,502 of record NC_069658.1, read on the forward strand.
TTTTTTTTTAATTTCTTGATGGGATTTTATCTCAGGCTAAGTACTAAGTTCAACTAGTCACATAATGGTGCAGCGGGGAAACAACTTGACTAGCAAGCCAGAGGTTGTTGGTTCGAATCCCCGCTGGTATATTTCCCAGACTATGGGAAACGCCTATGTTGGGCAGGAGTGATATAGGAAGGTGCTGAAAGGCATCATCTCAGACTGCGCGGGAGATGGCAATGGTAAACCCCTCCTGTATTCTATCAAAGACAACCACTTGGCTCCGTGGTAGCCAGGAGTCAACACTGACTCAATGGCACACTTTACCTTACTAAGTTCAACTAAGGCTTTTCCACTCAAGCCTTTCGGGGACAATCCTGACCTGAATTTGAGGAGTCCGAACTGGGGTACATCATAGGGCTTCTGTACCGATCCCACCATGCCCCACCCTTTGGCAAGTGTTTCAGTGTTGGCTTCACTGGCCCTTCATCAGCACTCTCTTCAGAGCTCTGGAGATCAGGAATCCAGGCCTCTTCCCCTCGGTTCAGGCGGGTAAGCAGCTCAGATGTATGAATGGGAAACCCTCCTGCAGTTGAGAGAAAGGTTACAGATTAAGATTATATAAACCACTCATTCTATTCTACATGAGATTTTAATGCATTTTAACATACTGTGTGTGCATTCTTGTCCCTAAAGGTAGCTACAATGACTTTTTGATAATAAATAAACTGACTGTTCTATACTATGACTTCATCGACACTCACTGTAGTAATGCAGACTCTACAGATGAGCTCTCCAGCTCTCCAGCTGTCTAAAGAATAGAACATAACCTCCAGTATGGGTTGGCCTCGATTGGTCCTGGTTGTTCAGAATGCAGCCCACAATATGAAAAGTTGTGGTTAGCAATTTGTCAATCCAAAGTAAATAAGGCCACGTAGACTTTCTTATAAATACTCAAAATAATGATAGATTCCAAGATCAAGTTTCTTCATTTATCCTAGAGAGACACCAAATGCATTCTGACAGAAACCAGTCTTCTTCAGTGGTTCATATTTTCAGCGGGGGGAGGGGTTCAACATTCGAGGCGTGGCACCCGGTACTTCCGGCCACTTCCGGACGAGGAGGGGGAAGAGGCGGCGGGGGAAGTACGCTGCCGCCCCAAAGGCTTTTACCGGCGACAAGCGCCGGCAGGGGGAAAGTGGCGGAAGGGGTAAGTGCACCCTCCCCCACCCTTAAAGTGGCACTCACACCGTCTTCGAACCACCACGCTACGGTTCCGTGCACATCCCTAGCTGGAAAATGCTTTGGCCATATAAGAGCATTCCTGTATAAGTGCTTGTCTCTCCCTGTGTCTTGTGTGTTTCCAGTGGCTGGGTGTAGAGATGCCTGATAGAGCCATTACTCTCCCAGCAGTTGGGGGGCAGGGGGCCGCCATGGCCAGCACTATGTGATTGCCACAAAGCCCTGAAGTAGCTCAGTTTTAGTGAGGATTGGGTTTATTGTTAAAGAATCCTTACCCAGCGAGGCCACGGTCCCATCATTCTCTGGCATGACGTTCTTGTACAAGGCTCTCTGGCGACGACCCGCAAGTGAACACTGCCCTTCATCTGAATACACCGTCACCTCCACAAAGGCTTCTGGCACCTAGAACAAGAGCACCACCACCAAACAGATTGGAATCTGTAGTGCCAGACAAAAACTAGAGCCCTGGCACAAGAGATATAGTATAGTGTAGAGTAGGGATGTGCACAGTCTGGCGTTCAGGCGGTTCGGCAGTAGTGTGTGGGGGGGTTACCTTTAAGGAGCAGAGAGGGTGTCTTTAACCCCCCACCGTGTTTCACCCGCCAGCACTCTTGCAAAAATCACTGGCACAGGGCGGCAGCATACCTCCTTGCTGCCATGGTCAGCATCAAACCGGAAGTGCCCAGCACACATGTGCATGTAGTGGTTAATGTGTTGGACTAGGACTGGGGAAAACAGAGGTTCAAATCCCCACACAGTCACTGGGTCGCCTTGTAATATCATAGTAAGCTACTTACAAACAGTGAGCATTACTTCTTAACTCTCCCACCATGCATGCATGTTCATTTGGTCTTATCTCAGGCTTAAATGTATATTACATTAAAAAAAAATCCTAGGGATGCCTTAGGATAGGTGGTATAAACATTGAATAAAAAATATACTGCACACTTGTTCATGTACATATATTATAGTTTGATTGGAGTGGGGGCAGGGGCTGGTAAGTCACTAAAGATGTCACCCACTGATCAACCTAGGTGACCTTTTACCCCAAATTGTATGCCTAGTCACTTCCTGATCTCTACAATCAGCTCAAACAGTAGGGTTGCCAGTGGTTTCCCTCCATTAAAAGACAATCACTTCCCTTTCCTTAAAGCATCTATAGTCAACACAGAAATATTATTAAATGTTAAATACAATTATAGTGTACTCTTTGAGATGTTATGGAAACCCTATTCAGATTAAAATAAATGTGTTTTTATGGTCACAGTAACAAATTTGTACATACTTCTACTGAAGAAGTTTCTAAATAATAAATTGAATTTTAAAATGATTTAAATTGCCTTTTTCCCCTTTATGCTTAGGTGGTGGTGGTGGTGGTGGTGGTTGTTATGTCCCCTGCTAACTGGGCAAAGAGGCACCTTTTACCGTGGTGATTCTCTTTATTTAGCAGGGGGAGAGTAACTGGCCCTATCCACCCCCAGCACAGTACCTCCAGTGACTGTTGATAGTGTCTATCTTATGTTTCTTTTTAGAATGTGAGCCCTTTGGGGTCAGGGAGCCATCTTATTTGTTTGTTGTTTCTCTTTGTAAACCGCCCTGAGCCATTTTTGGAAGGGCGGTATAGAAATCGAATTATTATTAATAATAATAATAATAAATAATTTATATCCCGTTGTTCCTCCAAGGAGCCCAGAGCGGTGTACTACATACTTAAGTTTCTCTTTCACAACAACCCTGTGAAGTAGGTTAGGCTGAGAGAGAAGTGACTGGCCCAGAGTCACCCAGCTAGTATCATGGCTGAATAGACATTTGAACTCGGGTCTCCCTGGTCCTAGTCCAGCACTCTAACCACTACACCACGCTGGCAATCCACCCTGCTCACCTCTGCCACAAACTCACTACATGGCCTTAGACAATTCCATTAAACTAAGCACCTCTCATCTGCGATATAGGGATCATACTAACAACCTATCTTACAAGGTTGTTGAAAAGCCTGAGGGAATTGATACTCTTCCCTTTTTTTCCGGTTCACACTGCTAGATCTCATGCTAAATCAAAACCCTTTAACAGTGAGCTGGCCACTCTTGAATGCTGGGCTAGACAGATCTTCGGTCTGATCAGGCAAGGCTGAACATCACTGTGATTTTGAGTTTTCATTTGTGAGGGATGTCTTTCTGTTTCTCTTTGGTGCTATATAATATTTCACATTTTATAAGTGCTTTAAGTAACCTAGTTCTAAAATGTAGCATAAACAACTTCCACAATTAGGTGCTTTTTAAGCATTTTAAAAAGGAAAATGAGCAGTGACTAATTTGTGCATTTACCTGCCTGACTTTTTGGTTTGCAACACATAAAATCAAATTAAGCATTGATTCTATACCCAGCAGTAAAATCAACAGATGTTCACAATTATCTACGTGTGTGTATCTTTCCTTGACAATTGGAAGGACACAACGGGAAAAACATCAATAACTGTAAAGGGTTGTTCTCTCTTTCTCTCTTATGAAATTAGTTTAGCTGTATTAGTTGAAGAGCCCATGTTTGGACTTCAAAACTGATGTACAAACTTTAAAGTAAATTGATGTATGCGGGGGGAGGGGGGAGAATGGGCACCTTGATCATCAGCTATCCCCAAATGCCTAGGGGTTAAGAAAAACAAGGGTAACTTGCCAAGGCAGAGCAATCCCCTGAGGGATGTCTCCTTTTCATGGATGAAGACTCCCTGCTTTTAATTGCTGCATAATAAAGGCCCATTAAGAGTATGGAAGAACCTCTTCCGCAAAAAAAGGGGGGGGGAGGAACAAGCCCTACCTGAGGGGTGAAAGAGAAATTCTCTCTGTCAGTTTAAATGATGACTTGTTTCACAGGATTCTAATTAAAATAGATCTAGCAGGTGCTGTCTCCTCTATTCTGTCCCCTATATCGGGCAGCAGCAATATAAAAGGTGCTGAAAGGCATCATACTGAGGGGGAAATGGCAAGGGTAAACCCCTCCTGTATTCTACCAAAGAAAATCAGATGGCTCTGTGGTCGCCAGGAGTCAACACCGACTCGAAGGCACACCATGACATGAGCAGGAACTGTAGAACACTTTGCACAAGGGAACGGCCATATAAACACATAACACTAATACCTGGTTTGCTTGTTTCCCCTGCCACCCCAGATTCCACACCAGAGGTGCTCTCACCCCTGGACTTTGGAGGCCAAAATCCAGGACCTCCACCCCTGCACCCCACCCCCAATCCTCTTTAGTCTGTCCTGGGTGGTGTGGTTTGTGTCTTCAAGAACCTATGTGTTAAAAAATGATGCTTAACTTGCAGTGGGTGGCGGGAGCCTCTAAAGGCCTTTAGGTCAGGCTCCAAAATTACCTATGTGCACCTCTGTCTACCATTAAAAAAAATAAATCTGCAACTGCCACTAGCCACCACCCACAATGCAAAGTGAATAATTATGCTAATAGAGCAGCAAGGCCCCTCCCCACCAACCTGCACCCTTCCCACCTTGGTGCAGCAACCATGATTACTTGTGTGCCTGACCTCTTGTGCCTATATTAGCTGCAAAGCAGGCAGAACCGTCACCTGCTGAATTTCTGCACGCTGTGCAACTGCTGAAGATGCAGGAACTGGTTACAAAGTTGGCAGCCCTAGCTAACTCTTCTTTAGCAGTCCACCATAGCAACATAGCAGTCTAAAAAGGGAGCAACAAGAAGGCTGCCCAACTCATCTGTGCCCATCATGAGGACTCCAAACCCAACATGGTCAATGGCTGGTCTGTGGTGAATTCATGTGATAATTGGTAGTTATTTTCTCTTTTGTGACAGAAAGTAACTTCCCCCTGAACTTTGCTTTGCCTGGGGGGTGAACCAATTCTCCCCCGCCCCACCATACCCCTCTTCTCCTTCTGGGAAGAGCAGAAGGTTTCAAGTTCCCTCCCTGACTTCTCCAAGATCAGGCTGAGAGAGATTCCTGCCTGCAACCTTGGAAAAGCTGCTGCCAGTCTGTGAAGACAATACTGGGCTAGATAGACCAATGGTCTGATTCAGTATATGGCAGCTTCCTATGTTCCTGCAAAAGGACAGGTGTGGGGAGGTTAGTTCATGCTATTCAAAGGCATTTTCCTATATTTTGTACATAAAGGGAATGGGAGAGAGAGACTGGGACTTTCTGCATCCAAGAAAAGCAGCATTCAAAAGCAATGAAAATCTTAGCAAAATCAAGCTGCAACCCACTGACTGGGGGATAAGTCCAAGTGAACTCAATGAGACTTACTTCTGAGTAAAGAGGCATATGATTGCATAGTTAATCAATTTGCTTCATGTATTCCACTAATTCGCGGCAGGGGGTATTTTTGCTCTGCAAAATGTGGGGATTTAATGAGAAACTGTAAGTATCAAAGTATCATTAGTATACTAATAACTTTACAAGGTCATTAGTATACTAATGACTTTACAAGGTCATTAGTAGAATTGCCAACTGGGCCAGATGAGGTGGGTTCAAGTTCTCACTCATGCCTGGATGAAAACTCTCCAAGCTGTTCTTGTGAAAGGTTTCCCAATGTCAAGCTATGATAAAAGTAACAACTCGATAAGGATGAAAGCCTGGAAATACCACAGGAAAGCTTGAAATTATCTAGTTCAGAAAAAGAGTTATAGGGCTATAGGGCGGGGCACAGCAGGGCGGGGCGGGGCTATGACTAAGGAGATCTGGTTTCAAAGCCCATTTGGCTGTGAAGCTCAGTTGGACCAGTTATCCTGCCTTAGCAAAACCTACTTCACAGAGTTGCTATAAGGCTAAAACGTAGATAGGTTTATAAAGAACTATATATGCTACTCAAAGCTCCTTGGAGGAAGTATATAATCAATCCCTTTGTGGTAATGAGACAGTTAAGAATCCAAACTCTTTCAGAGTGAGTTTGAACAAAAAAGCCATATAAATAATTGCACAAGTTACTCTCTTCTGTTTTCTGCACTTTTGATGTAAGGTTCCAAAGACAAATTTTATTATTATTGCACATTACTATCACAGCCTTCCTCTAAGGAGCTCTGGGCAGCACACAAGGTCTTTCCCTTCCCAATTCAATCCCAACAACAACCCTGTGAGGTCAATTAAAATATTAAAATATTTATATTCCACCTTTTAAAATATGCACAGAGTAACATATAACAATATAACACAAAAGCCAATAAAACCAAAGATTAAAAACCAAATCTGAAAACAAAAAAGATAACATAAGGAAACATCCATTAATATAGCACGGAAATTCAAACAAGTTAAAAGCCACCCTTAAAAAGATGGATTTTCATCCATCAGTGGAACTAGGGAACAGCAGGTGAAAGACAAGCCACTTGAGGCAGGGAATTCAATTGCTTGAGTGTCATTAAGATGAAGGTGCGCTTATGGGTGCCTGCCAAACATTCCTCCAACAAAGGCGGAACACAAAGAAGTTCAGGCCAGATGACTGCAAAGTGCAGGCAGACTCATATGGAAAGAGTAACTACAAGTATTTTGAGCCCCAAGTCATTTATGGCTTTAAAGGAAATAATCAACATTCTGAACTGGGCCTGAAAACAAATCAGAAGCCTGTACAGCTAATACAGGATTGGTATAATATGATCCACACAACACATAATCAACTTGTGGAATTCTCTGCCGCAAGATGTGGTGACAGCCAACAACCTGGATGGCTTTAAGAAGAGTTTGGGTAGCTTCATGGTCTGTCAATGGCTATCAGAGGGCTATAGGCCACCTCCAGGCTCAGAGGCAGTATGCCTCTGAGTACCACCAGTATGCCTCTGAGTACCAGTTGTGAGGGAGTAACTCCAGGAGAGATGGCATGCCCTCAGCTCCTGCCTGCATCTGGTGCTCCACTGTGTGAAACTGAAACAGGATGCTGGACCAGATGGGCCTTGGGCCTGATCCAGCAGGGCTGCTCTTATGTTCTTGTGGCCAGCCCCACTCAGCAACTGAGATTAGACTGAAAGAGAGTGAGCAAGCCCAAGGTCACCCAGAGAGCTGCTTGAGTAAATGAAGATTTGAACTTCGATCTCCCCATACCTAGCACAGCCCTCTAGCCGCTACCCCAGCACATGTTCAGAGCAGCAGCCAAAGGTAGCAGGGCTGTGTGTATCACAGGAACATGGGAAGCTGCCTTATATTGAGTCAGACCCTTGGTCCATCTAGCTCAGTATTGTCTACACACACTGGCAATGGCTTCTCCAAGATTACAGGCAGGAGTCTCTCTCAACCTCATATTGCCAGGGAGGGAACCTGGAACCTTTTTGCATGCAAATGCTCTTCCCAGAGCAGTCCCATCCCCTTAGGGCAATATCTTCCAGTGCTCACATATAGTCTCCCATTCAAATGCAAACCAGGGCAGACCCTGCTTAATAAAGCCTGCAACAATCTCCCCATTGCCTCCAGCCAGCACAATGCTTTTCAACCAGTCAGTTCACACATAATCAACTGCCAGTCACCAAGCATACACAGTATAGTAGTCAGGCAATGCATGCACCTGTTTGACCTAAAAGCAGGAGCCTGAAAATTCCCAGATCAAATTTCATCTCAGCCATGTGCTGCAGGGGTTAAAATGTTGGATTTAGACAGAGAAAACCAAGGTTCAAATCTCCACTCAGCCACCAAGCTATACTGGGTGACCCTGGGCCATTTGCCAGCTAGCTACCTCATAGACTTATTATTTTTACATTTATACTCCACCCTCCTTCCAAAGAGCCCAAAGTGGTGTACATGGTAGTTTCTCCTCACAACTACCCTGTGAGGTAGGTTAGGTTGAGAGAGAAGTGACTCGCCCAGAGTCACTTCAGCAACTCAGGTCTCCCGGGGCCTAATCCACCATTCTAACTGTTGTCTTGACTATAATGGGCTCTTTCTGTGGTGTTTTTTTTTTTTTAGCCTGCAGACTTTAAAGCTTCTTTTCTGCAGCTGTTATTGGATCAGTATCTAACAGCACATCTCTCTGTAGAGGGCTTGATACTCAAGACAGCTGGATGGATTGTTCCTAACTATTCCTTCTTGTAAGGAAAAACAAATGGGTGTTGAGGAAGAACCTGAACTTCTTAAGAGGAAGCAGGAGACGACTCATTAGGCAGCTTGAAACAAGACACTGTTCCCTCAGCACTCCCCCCCCATCTTCAATATGGAGTTCATAAAACTGGTCTCCCTTCAGGGCTGTTGTGAGAACATAATTTGTAAGCCACTAGGAGTATGGTTTATGAAAGGTGGAGTATAATTGCCTAGATAAGTGGGTACTTAAAAAAAAAAAAGTATTTCTCATAATCACATACTCAGACGGGTGAACCTTTCCCCCATTAGAATGTAGACGCCCTCACGCGCGTTATTTAGAACAAAAAGAAGGACTTCGCATTTAAGCGGGTTCGGGAGGGTACAAAGCAGACGCAGAAGTGACGCCGGTTTGTCACACTGACTGTATAAAAAGAATTCCCAAAAGGGGGTTGGATACTATTTGTATACAGAGAGTGTGAGTAGCCGGCGTCTGTCGGAGTCCTTCCTTTTTCGTCCCCCCTGCTGCCCCCAACTTTGTCCTCCTCAGAGGAGGGCTTTCTCCCCGCCCTCCCGCAAGCAGCGCCTTACGCCTGCCTTACTTGAGCCATCTCCACAAGAGCCAGCTTCTCCTCTCCTCCAGGTGTTCTGGATCTGGATAGTCTCGAGTCAAACAGGAGTCGGGTCTTCTACAGCCTGTCGAGCGAGAAGGGCGGATTTTAGGAAGAGCGATTCTTTGCTCTTTCCCAAGCAGCCAAGTTTTATTGAGATTAGATTCCATCCTATCCCTAGACGCACACGCTACTCAGAACATTTAATATAAAGCAATGCTTTCCTGTCATCCCGATACAAGTTAACGGCCTGCGCTGGACACTTTTTGAGCTCAGAACCGAACCACATCACTACTTGGCTACAGTACCCAAATTAACTCTCCCGCCGCACGCCAAATTCCTCAAACCCATCCGCTCTAACCACTACCCCTCTCACCCAGGGTTGGGATAATGGATCTGGGCAGGTTTGGGAAGTCATTCCACCCACACCCCTACCTCTCAACCTCTCCGAGCTGGCGATAAAGATTACCGCTTCTTCCCTTCCTTGCTCACCTGGAGAGCCTCCAAAGCTAAGAAGGGATGGCTGAAGCAGGGCTGGTTCCACTTCCAAGCTAGATGGAGGTAAAAACGTTTGCAGAGAAGGTCTCCTTTTAGTCCCACATTTGTTTGGTTTGAGGAAGCTGCCGCGGCTCACGCAAGCAAATCTCCTGCCGATTTCCCAGGACAGCAAAGAAGCCCTCCAAGGCTCCAAAGCCAACAGCAACTGCATCTGACGACGGCAGCCCAACTTTCAATAGGCCAGGGCAGTAGCAAAAGAGCAGCCTCTCCGCCCTCAGCCAGAGCCCTCTGGTGGCTGCATAAGGTTGCCATCTTTCTTTCCTGACAGCACTGCTGTGCCCAGCTGCTGTATGTGGCAGGCAGAAAGTCAACAGGTACTATTTCTCTCCCAGCATCATCCAGATAGCAAATATTTTCATTCATTCACTCCTTACATACATACCCAGCTTGGAGAGGAGAGCTGGTCTTGTGGTAGCAAGCATGACTTGCCCCCTTAACTAAGCAGGGTCCACCCTGGTTGCATATGAAAGGGAGACTAGAAGTGTGAGGACTGAAAGATATTCCCCTCAGGGGATGGAGCCGCTCTGGGAAGAGCAGAAGGTTTCAAAGTTCCCTCCCCACCCTGGCTTCTCCAAGATAGGGCTGAGAGAGAGTGCTGCCTGCAAACTACAAGGCTCAGCTGCCAGTCTGTGAAGACAATACTGAGCTAGATAGACCAATGGTCTGACTCAGTATGTGGCAGCTTCCTATGTTTCTATGTAAACCAAGACACAACAGTTAAACCCACACAAAGGTAAAGGATGTTGAGATAGCAGTCAGAGCATGGATATGGTTTCTCTCTGCTAAGTGCTAAACATTCTTTGGTGGGTGATAAAGGCTGAAATCCAAATGAAAATTTCCCCCATAGTCAAGGTATATGTAAGTTTTCCCTGCAATCCTTGATGTGCAACAAAGTGCAAAATCAAGAAGAGAGTTTCCCCCAGTCCCTGCATTCATAGGAGTTCCATTATTTAAGGATGCTCTGGTTTCTTAGTAGGTTTAGACTCAAACTGGAACCTTCCTCACAAATGATGGATGCACAAAGCTTCTGTCCTCTGTGAGTTCTTTGGTGAGGTGAGATGGGGGACACCTGAAACTTTGCCCACAGGCACCACATGCATCATGTTTCCTCTCAGTCTGAGGAGCATTTCTCACAGTCAGAAGGTGAACAATTATAAAGTTTCTCTCCTACTTAGATTATCTGGGCTCAAAAAACTGCTGAAACTTTCTCCACAGCAAGTGCAGCTATAATTTCCCCCCCTCTTCCGTGTGGCTTGCCTAGTGGCAGGAATGAGGAAGCAACTTGATGCTTTTGACACACATTATAGTTAGTGTGTGTGTGTGTGTGTGTGTGTGTGTACACACATATATATACACACACGCTAATCTGTTTTGCCAGATGTGAAAATACGGAGAAACACACATTTTTCCTGGTGTGGTTCCTTCTAAATGCCTATATGACTCTTCATTAGGTGATGATTATTGCTTTTCGTACATGGACAATACAGGTTGTTTCAATCATGCTTCTGAATGAGCAGGATCTCTGCTGTCTTTACATGACGGTGTTCCATTTGCTTAGACCAGGGCTGCTCAACTTTAGCCCTTCTGCCAATGTTAGCCTACAACTCCCATAATCGCTGGCTATTGGCCACTGTGGCTGGGGATTATGGTAGTCCAAAAACAGCAGGGTGGAGGCGGGGCTAAATTGATCAGTCCTGGCTTAGACCCTTCTTGCTGAGAAAGGCCTCAACATCCACAGCTGAAGTAAAAGCACTGGGGGATAACTACATTTAAGTAGTAACAATCTGTAACGAAAAAAAAGAGGGAGAAAGTAGCAAGGACAACTCCTAAGATACTCATATGAAACTGACTGAGGTCATTCACACAATCAAACACTGGGGCTATTCTCACGATCAGCAAAAATTGGGCTAGCGATTTTTGCTGGTCATGAGAACCACCGGGCTCAGCTGTGAGCCCGGTGGTTCTAGAGCGGGTAACCCACTCAAGTACCCCTCCCCTTAGCCCAGGTTTGCGGAGTGAGCGCTCCACAAACCCGGGCTATCTGATCGTGAGTAGCCGCAGCGTGGCTCTGCACCGTGGCTTCTCGTGAGTAGGCCCCTAGAGGGGAGGCAAAAAGCTGCCTCCCGGCTCCGGGGGCCTCGCCAGCATGCCCTGCATGCTCGCACAGAGCATGCTGGAGCTTGCGAGGGCCGATCGGCCCCCGCTCCCCCCCGCTCCCCCCAGCCCCCACCGGCTCCGTCACGGAGCCGGCAATCGTGTGCGGGGAGAGCAGACTTAGCCCACTCTCCCCGCTCACCACCCCAAACCAGGTCTCACTGATAATGATGATAATAATAATAATAATAATAATAATAATAATAATAATAATAATTCGATTTCTATACCGCCCTTCCAAAAATGGCTCAGGGCGGTTTACAAAGAGAAATAACAAATAAGATGGCTCCCTGTCCCCAAAGGGCTCACATTCTAAAAAGAAACATAAGACACACACCAGCAACAGTCACTGGAAGTACTGTGCTGGGGGTGGATAGGGCCAGTTACTCTCCCCCTGCTAAATAAAGAGAATCACCACGTAAAAGGTGCCTCTTTGCCCAGTTAGCAGGGGTTCGTGAGACCCAGCTCACTATGTTCTACCTGGGGTTGGGAACTGTGTGCGTTCCCAATTTTTGGGGTGTGTGGAAACAAGACAAAAGTAAAACCCGGGTAAAAGTGACTGTGTGGAAGCAAAGTAGGAGGAAAAGCTACCCAGGTTTTCCTTCTACCTTGCTTCCACACAATCTAAAATTGGGAGCACTCACAGCTACCAAACCTGGTAGAATGCAGTTTTTGATTGTGTGAATGACCTCATTATCTCATGGACCCTTTTCATTCTGGCTTTCAGCCTGGTTAAAGAAATGGCTTTAGTTGCATTCATTAATGACTTACACTGGGAGCTAGACAGCAGGAATGCTTCCCCTGCTGGACTTCTCAGCAGCAGCTTTCCATATCATCGACCATAGTATCCTTCTGGATCATCTTGCAGAGCAGGACTTGGAGATACTGTCTTGCATTGCAGTGGTTCTCTTCCTTCCTGCAGGTAGGTTGCAGAAGGTGGTGACTCCCATCCCACACCTTGGCCTTTGCTATCTCAGAGAGTTCCATCTTGTTGCCCATGCGCTTTGATACATGCATGAAACCACTGGGGGAAGTCATCCAGGGGATTAGTTTTGGGTTGTCATGCACTGGCCTGGTATCACAGTCTCCAACCCCCTCCCTTCCTCTGTTCCAGTTTAGGGATGTGCATGGAACCGTGGCAGGGAGGCTCAAAGAACAGGGGAGAGGGCACTTACCCCTCCTGCCGCTTCCCCCCACCAGTGTCTGTTTTTATAACAGCTAATTGGGGATATGGCCGGCCGGGGACAATGGGGCGGCAGGGAGGTATGCTGCTGCCTTGATGGGCTTTGCAAAACACTGACACCGGTGGGGGGAAAGCAGTGGGAGGGGAAAGTGAACCTTCTCCCGCTCTTAAAGATAGACTCCCACCACCATTGAACTGGTGGAACTGCCAGTTCTTTGGACCGGTTCAGAGGCCCATAAAGGGCCTCCGAACCAGTTCCGTGCACATCCCTAGTTACCAATTTGTTTCAAGGCACAATTCAAGGTGTTGGTCTTTAAGCCCTAAATGGATTAGGACCAAAGTACCTTAAGGACTGCCCGCTCCCTGTGTTACCTGCCTGCTCTATAGGAGCGTTAAGAGTGGCCCTCCTCCATGTATTATAATTTCTTGTTTACACAGTCAGACAGGTGTTATTGACTGGTTTGTTTTATCCAGACATCGAGTCCTTCCCAAGGACCTGGTATGGCTGAATTTTATTATCAATGTTGTTGCTGTTGTTATAGATATCGTCGCAGAATATAGGCTGTTCCCAGTAAAGTTGCTTTTTGTAATTGGCTGATGGTGATTTCTGTGGCCCCTATGGTGTTGAGGTACTCTTCAAGGTCTTTTGGAATTGCTCCTAGGGCGCCAATTACCACTGGGATTATTTGGGTCTTTTTCTGCCACAGCCTTTCAATTTCAATTTGTAGATCTTTGTATTTGGTGATTTTTTCTATTTCTTTTTCTTCTATTCTGCTATCCCCTGGTATTGCTATGTTGATTATTTTAACTTGTTTTTCTTTCTTCTCGACTACAGTTATCTCTGGTGTATTGTGTGGCAGATGTTTGTCTGTTTGTAGTCGGAAGTCCCATAATATTTTTGCATCTTCATTTTCTTCAACTTTTTCAATTTTATGGTCCCACCAATCTTTGGCTACAGGTAGCTTGTATTTTTTGCAGATGTTCCAGTGTATCATCCCTGCTACCTTGTCATGCCTTTGTTTGTAGTCAGTCTGTGCGATCTTTTTACAACAGCTGATTAGGTGGTCCATGGTTTCATCTTCTTCTTTACAAAGGCGGCACTTGCTGTTTGTTGTTGATTTTTCGACTTTTGCTCTTATTGCATTTGTTCTTAGTGCCTGTTCTTGTGCAGCCAGTATTAAACCCTCTGTTTCTTTCTTCAAGTTGCCATTCTTAAGCCATTGCCAGGTCTTGGTGATGTCTGATTTTCCACTTATATTGTGCAAATATTGACCATGCAGTGGCTTATTTTTCCATTTTTCTGCTTGGTTCTTGACTTGTTCTTTCTTGTAGGCCTGCTTTGTTTCATAGGTGTTGAATTGTTTCTCATTATTGACCATTTGAAGTGCATCTTCTTCACTGTCCTTGATATATTCTTCAAGGCCTCTTTTCTCCTCCTCTACTGTTTGATGGACTTGCAGCATTCCTCTTCCACCTGAGCTGTGAGGGAGGTATAGCCTATCTACCTCACTGCAGGGGTGCAGAGCATGATTGATGGTCATGATTTTCCTGGTCTTACAATCTAGCGTGTCTAGCTCTGCCTGGGTCCAGTCTATTATTCCTGCAGTGTATCTGATAATAGGTATAGCCCAGGTGTTTATGGCTTGTATGGTGTTCCTGCCATTGAGTTTGGACTTTAGGATTTTTCTAACTCTCCTGATGTATTCACTTCCAATTTCCCTTTTCACTTCAGTGTGTGCGATGTTATCAGCCTGGAGAATGCCCAAGTATTTGTAATGTTCTTTCTCTTCCAGGTTCTTGATGTTGTTTCCATTGGGCAGTTCTATTCCTTCTGTTTTTCTTATTTTCCCTCTGTTCATTATTAATGCAGCACACTTGTCTAGTCCAAATTCCATTGCTATATCGCTACTTAATATACGGACAGTGTCTAGCAGTGATTCGGTTTCTGATTGGGACTTTCCATACAGCTTCAGATCATCCATGTATAACATATGGTTTATTGTACTTGATGTTTTAGATGTTTGGTATCTGAGACCAGTTTTGTTTAGTATTTGTGAAATGGAGTCATGGCGATTACAAACAACAGAGGGGATAGTGATTCCCCTTGGAAAATACCTGTATATTATTTATTTATTTATTTATTTATTTATTTATTTATTTACACAGTCAGACAGGTGTTATTGACTGGTTTGTTTTATCCATACATCGAGTCCTTCCCAAGGACCTGGGATGGCTGAATTTTATTATCAATGTTGTTGCTGTTATTATAGATATCATCGCAGAATATAGGCTGTTCCCAGTAAAGTTGCTTCTTCTTCTTCTTCTTCTTCTTATTATTATTATTATTATTATTAATTTGATTTTTATATTGCCCTTCCAAAAATGGTTCAAGGCAGAGAAATAACAAACAAATGATGGAAACCTGTCTCCAAAGGGCTCACAATCTAAAAAGAAACATAAGATAGACACCAGCAACAGTCACTGGACAGACTGTGCTGGGTGTGGATAGGGCCAGTTACTCTCCCCCTGCTAAATAAAGAGACTCACCATGGTAAAAGGTGCCTCTTTGTCAAGTTAGCAGGGTGCTGTACCAAGTTAGCAGGTATGTATGACTGCCAGTGCCTTCTAAGTGACCATTTGGTTTCTTTTCCCGGAGTTCTCTCCTGTACACAATCCAACTGGTTCCTTCTCATCTCTCCTCAGATATTTTTTCTTGGCAAAATCGTGACTATTTCATCAAGCCATTTTGTTTCCAGTGTGATCTTCTTTTTGTTGGATCCTCTCTTGTTGCATTTCTAATATTTTGAGCTCATCTTTTTTGTATTTCAAATATGTAAGCATGTAAAAAAAGATGTGGGTGTACATCTTCTATAGAAATGGTATAGTAGAAAGGGTTAACTCTCAGACCAGATATGGTGCCATAATGATGTCACCAGTAGGGGTGGGACAGGCTTCAGTTTATGAGCTGAAATATTATTTTAAATTGACTTTGCACCACTAGATGGCTGTAAAAAAGGTTGGGCTACCAACTTCATTTTAATGGGTTTATGCCACTAAAACTGCATATAACTGACCATGGTCAATGGCTATTTTGAAGCAAGCAAGAGATCGTCTATTAAGGATAAACTTGCATATTCACCAAACCATTGCAAACATCCAACCATTCCAAAGCATGTTCCCTGAAGGCAGCCATTTTAAGATCTCATTTGAATGTCCCCATTTTGTAGCTCCCTGATCTTTGCTACTATAAAAGGGCAGCGTTGCCAGGTTCCAAGGCAAAATGTTTAGGGTTTTGTGCATTCTTACCAGAAAATCTTCAGTGCAAGACAGAGAAGTGAAGCAACAAGATTT
This sequence comes from Hemicordylus capensis, assembly GCF_027244095.1. Taxonomy (NCBI): domain Eukaryota; kingdom Metazoa; phylum Chordata; class Lepidosauria; order Squamata; family Cordylidae; genus Hemicordylus; species Hemicordylus capensis. Next base: position 264,757,598 of record NC_069658.1, read on the forward strand.
GATTTTGAATAAAGGAGACAATGTGCTGGTATAGTCTAGATGCCCTGAAAATGTGTCCGCATTGGTAAGCCCAGAGCATTAGATCACCATGACAAGAAAGTCCACTGAGAATGTCTGCACACATAAGTATTATTGCTGCAGAAGGAGAGTGTTGCTGTGTTTCTGTGTTGTTATTTTCTTTGGCTATAATTCTGTGCACACTGATTTAGAATTTGTATAGTGCTTTCAAATGTTCAAAGAACTTCACATTAATTATTATTTATTTTATTTTTTTCAATTTATATACCGCCCTTCCTAAAGTGGCTCAGGGCGGTTTACATTAAAACCAAAAACATATAATAAAACAATTTTAAAAAAAATTAAAACCCTTTAAACCAGAGTAACACTAATTGAAATTAAAACTAGATATCATTAAAAGCCAGGCTAAAGAGATGGGTCTTTAAGGCTCTCCTGAGAGCCTCCAAGAAATATAATGCTCTTATATCTATGAGGAGTTCCACAACCCAGGGACAACAACTGAGGAGGCCCAGTCCCAGGTTGCTACCAGGTTAACCGGAGGCATCCAAAGACGGACCTTTCCTGATGATCTTAATGAATGGTGGGGATCTTGTAGAGAAAAGTGCTCTCTCAGGTAACCCAGACCTGAGCCATTCAGGGCTTTAAAAGTAATAACCAGCACTTTGTACTTTGCCTGGAAACATCAGAAGCCATTGTAACTGTTTAAGAACAGACATAATGTGGTCTCTCCAGAATACCCCAGAGACCAACCTGGCTGCCGCATTTTGGACTAACTTAAGTTTCCGATCTATGCACAAAGGCAGTACAAAACCCTAACCCTACATAGAGTGCATTGCAGTAGTCCAACCTGGCGGTTACCGTCTGGTGTACCACTGTTTTCATGCTATTGTCCTCAAGAAACAGGCAGAGCTGTCAAATCAGTCGCAGCTGGTAAAAAGTGCTCCTGGCCACAGCCTCAACCTGAGACACCAGGATGGACCCAGGTCCAAGAGCACTCCCAAGCTACGGACCTGTTCTTTCTCGGGGCGTGTAACTTTGTCCAGAACAGGAAGTTCTGTGGCCAAGTTTTGTTATATTATTTGTAAAATATGTACTGGTTTATTGTAAATGTTTGCTGGTCAATGACCGAATAAACTTATAACTAACTAAAAAAATTCTCTTGTAATTATCTTCTTGAAATCCATACAACATCCCTGTAAGGTAAATTAGAGAATATTCAGTGTTACATTTACAAAACCCATAACAGCAGTGGATAAGGCTTCCTGATAAAATAAGGTTGCAATAACACTGAGCAGATGGGCTAGTATGTGAGCCCTTCTGGGTTTAGGTTGCTTTTGGTTTAGACAATTGGGGAGGAGAAAGTCTAAGAATTCCAAGGCACGGGTAGACCCCAGCCTTTTCTTTATGTGGGGCTGTGCCAGTCTTCTATCAGTCTTGGGTCCTCAATGGGGCTCTTCCATGGGTCCAGTGGGGTCCCTCATGGATGGTGTCTGCAGACGTTGCTGGTGTGGTCAGCCACTGTGTTGGCAGGGTTCATTTTAGATGCAAGGAATATTTCAAAGCGTGTTCCCAAAGGGTAAAGTTACATACATGGAGAGCAAAAGGAATATAAGAAAGCAAAGGGTCTGTGCCCATCATTCTGGAGTATAAGTATTATTGTCCCCATATTGCAGTTGAAGCTAAGAGGGGGTGGCTTGTCTAAGGCCACCTTGTGAGTTCATGGTGCAGATTCAAACCAGGGAAGTCGTAATTCATAGCTCTGTCTCTTTGTCACTATGCTACAACAGCATTCTAGAGCAGGGTGGCCAACCTGAGGCTCTGTACCTGTTGTTGGACTACAAGTCTCATCACCCCCAGCTGCAATAAGATGGACAATCCCTGCTCTAATATTCCCCACTGCACAACTGAGTGGGTCTTACTGAGTGAACATGTAGAGGACTGAGCGGCTGGCCACCCCACCTCAGGATTCCACAACTGGGAAATCTATCCAGGGCTGATCCTAGCCCAAATGCTGCCCCACGCAAGACACATCGGGGGCACTCTCCTCAGTGGTGCTGCCTTTGATAGTGATGGCAGCCCTGCTGCCTCCTTCACCCAAGCAGTGGCCACCTCAGCAAAGATGGAGCTTGCATGCAGGAGGCACCACTGCAAGCAAGCTCCGTCCCCGCTGCAACCACCGATCCAAAACTAGCAGTGGCAGCATCCAGAACAGGGATTCCCAACGTTGGGTCCCCAGATGTAATTGGACTTCCACTCCCATAATTCCCAAGCAAAAGGCCAGTGGGGCTGGGGATTATGGGAGCTGAAGTCCAATAACATCTGAGGACCCAACACTGAGAATCCCTGATCCAGAAAAGTGAGGCTTTTGGGGCAATGGAGGAAGAGAGGTAGCGCTGGCAAGGGAGGAGCAGCCCTCTTCCTCCTCACTAAGATAGCCTTGCATTCTGGATGGCACTGCTGCTTGGTCTTAGCCCAAGCTCCACCTGGATTGCCTGACCTGAAGACCAGCCCTGCTGCTGCTGCTACTGCTTACAATTCACTAGTAAATCACCCATCATTTTGAGGGTGCTTGTGTGTGGAGGAGGGAGGGTTTGTATGCTGCAAAAACACAGAACAGAGATAAATTGCACCCCCAGCAAGCTCCCTGCCAGTGTGGACTGGCCTATCCAGCATGCAGGGTAAAGGTCAGGGTTTGTTGCCTTAATTACAGAAACGTCCCACAAGACACAGAGACCAGATTGGAAAAGCAGACTCCAGATGAGTTTGAATGAAGGGAGAAGTGGTGACATCAGGAAAAGGTATTGGGGCAAGAACAGAATAGCCCGATTCAGACATTATGCTATATGAGTATACAGATGTCTGTACACCCATACATGTGTTTGTGTGAATGGCTGTACCTGTATTCATTTTAAAAATGATCCTGGATACAGGCCCTTCAGATGCATGGTACAGATAGGAAGTGTACTTCTGTACCTGCGCTCAACATAACATGTGAATGACTGTACCTGTGTACACAGTACACTCATTGTACGAGTGTTGAACATCACATGACTGATCCGAAAGGGCAAAATGAATTGCAGGGAGCAAGCCTTGTCCTAGATTAGATTCTGAGCAAGCAATAATTGTGTAATTTACATTAATATCCTCATCCTAAGGAAATTTTCTCTGAAGTAAGTCCTATTGATTTTGATGGAGTTGAAAGTTCTCTTTGGCACCCAAGTTCTGCCACCAACAGATGGAAATGAGCCCCTGGGGAACTGCTTTCTGTAGTGGCTGATCAATGATGATAAAGAAAAGCGCTCACAGTATGCAGAAAGTGCTTTTCCTTGAAGTGACCACAGGAGGATTCCAGCAACATAAGGGTAGGGGGCATGAGCTGGTTGGTTGGGAGGATGGGCACTTGCCCCCCTGCTGCTCCCGATAGCACCCAAGAGAAGCTGCATGTGTGTTCCCTTTCTATTCATGCAGGACAAACAGGGTGGTTAAATCTAATCTTGAGATAGTTCCTGTACGAAGTACCTTCCAGTGGTGTTTGAGGAGGAGAGGAGAGCTGGTCTTGTGGTACCATTACTTGTCCCCTTAGCTATGCAAGGTCCACACTGGTTGTATATGAAAGGGAGACCACATGTGAGCACTGTAAGATATTCCCCTCAGGGGATGGAGCCACTCTGGGAAGAGCATCTAGGCTCCAAGTTCCCTCCCTGGCATCTCCAAGATAGGGTTGAGAGAGTTTCCTGCCAGCAACCTTGGAGAAACCGCTGCCATTCTGTGAAGACAATTCTGAGCTAGATAGACCAATGGTCTGACTCAGTATGTGGCAGCTTCCTATGTTCCCTTTCCACCTAATAGCACCAAACACTCTGAGGTGGATACTTCAGGTAGGAGATGGAGAGGAGACAAAGAGACAGGATAGCTCAAAAACATTCCATCCAATTAGAATGTTAAGAGAGGTTCTCCTTTGTGTGCTGCCCCTATCAGAAGCTCACCTGGGTCAGAAAGGAGCCCTGCAATATGGAATTCTCTTCCCCATGGGAGTCAATTGGCTCCCTCTGCCAATATTTCATGGTTGTTAAAAGCCTGTCTTTTCCAGCAGGCTTTTCCAGATCTCTTTCATCAGTGATGTGTTTTCTCAGTTACTTTTAACTGTCTTGCTCTCTGTTGTTTTTATACTGTGTGATTGTATTGTTAATATTAATGAAAAACTGCCTTGAATCTGCATGAGAAAGGCAAGATATACATTCTTGAAGTAAAATAAGTAAAAAATAAATAAAAGTATAGCTAGGTCTACATTTCCAGAACATTGGTACAAATAGGATATAATATCACTTTAATATTTCCATTTATTCCCTCTCCTCACCCTCACAAAAAGAAAAAGGTGTAACACAGACATTCAACAGGACAACATGCTGCTAATGGTGCCATATAGACTCCATAAAATGCTTGTCGCAATCTGAAAACTCCAGCCCTCTACAGGTGGCCTACTAGCAGCTGATGATCTTCAAGGTCTCATCTTCCAGCCTTGTTACCCCTGATCTTTTAAAATAAAGATGCCTTTCATCTTTCGAGTTGCTCTTGATAGTTTAACCCAACTCCAGTCCTTCCCATTAACTATAAGGAATATTCACAAACCCTGCCGGATGAAGACCAATTCAAAGTCCAATTTCTATTCTTTCCTTCTCCTGCTCCATCCCAGAGTTGCTCTCGATCAGGAGTGGCCAACTTGAGGTTCTCCAGCTGCTGTTGGACTACAGCTCCCATCATGCCAGCTGTAGTTTATTACAGCTGGGACAATGGGAGTTGTAGTCTAACAGCAGCTGGAGAGCTTGAGATTGGCCACCTCTTCTTTTGACAATTTACTTGAGGTATGGCCAGTAGGACTTTACAAACATATCTGCACAGTGCAAAGTTCACACAGTCTGATATGGTTGTGACAGGTAACAAGCCATTGGATTTTGGAGTATGCCCCTTCCAAGGGTCTCCTGCTCCTTTCCCTTGTTGCCTTTTATGCCTGGAACTGCTTCCCAGAATACCTGTGTGATCCCACCTCTTATATCCCTCCAGTGCCTTTATGTGATGTCTTCATCTCCTGTTTGTGGGCTTTCTAGAGCAGGGGAGGGCAATCTTGGCCCTCCGACTGTTGTTGAACTACAACTCTGATCATTCCCAGACTACTTTCCTAGAAGCATTAGGCTGACAACTGTGAGAAACAGGATACTGGACTAGATAGACCTTGGAATTGCCAGGGCTCGTATGTTCTTAAATCTTCCCTCAAAATCCATGCTTTCTGTGAAACCTTGTGTGTAACCTTTCCTAAATATAACTGAAACAAATGCATATTCTTTCCCTGCCTTTTGTTACTCCATTGTTAAACTTCAGATTGTAAGCTCCTTGAGACAGATACCTCTTCTCTTGTTTGTAAAGCATCATGCATATCCATACTCTATATATGTAACAGCCATGACAACTAGATGGAAGCTCCCTCCTAGCTCTTCCCCCAAGAGGAGGCCCCAGCAGCCTCTGACTTGGCGATATTGAAGATCTTCCTATTTTGTGCGGGGTGCTTGTCACTCAGTGAGAAATGGTGCCTTGTGCATTGCTAAGAACCCAACACTTACCCTGCACTAACACTCTTATGGCCTCATGCAGTGTTTACAGAAATGAAGCCTCCCATGGTGCTTTGACACTTCTCACCTAGCACATACCCCATACTAAATCCAGTGTAATGGTTAGTGTTGAACTCTTACCAGGGAGACCCAGGTTTAAATCCCTACTCAGTCACAGAATTTACCTGGACTGATGTAGATGACCTTGGGCTGATCAGCATCTCTCAGCCAAGCCTACCCCACAGGGTATGACCGTTTATTCAATACATCTATCCCACCCTTCCTCCAAGGAGCTCAGGGCATGGTTCTTCCTCCCCACTTTTCTTCTCATAATAACTCTTTAAGCTAGGTTAGGCCAACCATGTCTGGCCCAAAGTCACCAGTTGAGTTTTATGCCCGAGAGGGAATTTGAACCCGGGTCTCCTCAGTTTCAGTCCAACACAAAAATGAGAGCAATACTGCAAAGGCTTCTAGAGTTTCATGGGTTTGTGCCTGGGCATTGGGGGGTCCTAGGAGCAAGGCCCAAAGGAAGCAGCACTGCCCCTTGGGTGTCGTGGGTTAGGGACCAGGAAAACTAGGGTGGGGCCAGATATAAACTAGCAAGTTGGTCAATGCTGACTGTATTAGAAGATCACTTCACATTTCTTCTAACCCTCTTCAACCACTTCAGTTCAGAGTGAATGAGCTGCTAGAATGTGGGGTTTTTCTCCTACAAGAGAAACAGTGATCACTTAATTCTCATGTAAAATGTACCAGTCATTTATTTCATTCATTTTCCATTACATTCGACCTTCATGTATCCTGTATAAACTCACCCATATATCATCTTTTTACAAGAGGTACCTATTTAAAGTGTTCATTATAAGCAGGGAAAAGGTTCTGGTCTTAAAAATAACTGGTTTTAACCAGCTTAGAATTTTTTGATGCTAACTGTTCATAAACACTAAAAGACACATAGACATCTGAGTTTGGCAACAGAGTTCTAGAGGTTCCTGTTGATTATTAAAACATCACTGGTTTTTGATAAGTTTCTTTCAACCTCCACCTGGAAATGTGGTTACCTCACCTAGTAAGGAAGGCTGGCTACCACCTTCCTTTAATAAATAACCAAATGTACATTTGAGATTCTTGCAATGGGGAGAGGGAGTCTAAAATACTTGCGGGGTGGGTAACCCTGCAGAGGGTGAAGCAGAATTAGAAATAAAAGTCACTGGCAATGTGGGAGTCAACGAGGATATCCGCGGTGGCATTAGCTCAATTCCAGCATGACCTACCAGTTAAAGAAGCATTCCAGAGAGCACTTGCAAGGTTCTCCAAAATAAGGTAGAACCAAGCTGAAAAGCAGGACTATTTGAGCACACAGAAGCAAAGAGAAGCCTATCTGGTCTTAAAATTGAGCTTGCCTTCTAAAATTGTCGTGGGGGAAACTATTGTGGAAACTGGATGGCTGATCTAAGCCTGTATTGTACGGGCTGCATTTGCTTCCAGGCTAGTTTAGACATCACACAGAAGCTCAGTTAAAAGCCTGGCTCTGTGTAATGTTCCTGAACCTCAGGAGCACACTCTCCTCTCCAATGCTCACACAAGCATCCACTTAGAATTTTAGGTTAAAATAAAGATGGGTTGTAACACCCAAACTGACCAGTCTTGTTCTGTTCTAGCCTACCTACTTAAAATAAACCACAATCTGTAATTCACTTCAAACCTTGGTTTCAGATGATTTATTTCAAGTAGCTAGGTTAGAATAAACCAAGATTGATCGGTTCAGACAGGACCCATCTTGGTTTATCTTAACCTAAGTCAGAAGTGGAAGGCAAGGAAGGGGGAGTGTGAGCTCCCGAGGCTCAGGGGCATCGCACAAAGCCAGGCTTTCACTGAGGTTCTTTACGACCTCTGAAACAGTCTGTTCCCACTTCTGCAACCAAGACCTAACTCTCACAAACAGAGAACCTGTTTCTTGGCTGTGTACCACTTCAGACCTCAGGCAAGAGCTCACAGGATTAAAAGCTCCTCCATTAAAATAAACTTCCCTGCATATAGAAAACTAGATGTCAGGGCTAGACCAGAATGAGATGTCAGAGCGAAGAGTTTTAGTCTAGCCTTGACATGTTAATCGTTTCCAACATGTAGGGTATTTTGTGTATCTGCATTCTTTTTGCATGAAGGAGCACTCAACTCCCACCTGCACTTTGGAGTGGTACAGTCAAAAACAGGTTTACCCCATCAGCTGTTTGTGAGAAGAGCTCGAGAGTTATAGGTCTGGCTTGTGGAACGACAAAGAGAGCAGGAGTCATCTGAAGGGGCATGCCAAAAGATGGGGAAATCAACTTCTGAATACTATTTCATAAGCACACAGATACAAGAGGAAATCCAAAAATATTTTGATATTTCAAACCCAAAACTAGATATGCCTTTTCATTTTTTGCTAATAATACTGCTGGATCCAGGAGGCCAAATCCTATAAATGTTTACTCAGAGGTAACATCTACTGGTTTCAATGGGGCTTGTTTCAAAGTAAGCATGCTTAGGATTGACACCTACGTGCTGACCTTTGCCCAAGTGCTGTGGTGCATGTACAGACCTGAAGAAAATTAATGATGCACTTTTAATCTGTTTCGATAAATTAAGAGATGTGCCCTCACCCACTCAGTGCTTTTAACCAGATGGACTGCTGCATCCACACTGTGCAGGCAAATAGCCCATTTTCTTCCATATCTTCGCAAAATACATGACAACCATTTGTATCATCTGACCTCTTTTTTAGTTTTGGCTACGTTTTTGAATGCCCACCTCCCCTTTCTAAAATTAACGTGAAGTTAGACATATCTGGTCAATGTAAACAATATTTTTCTGCCTGGCAAGCTGGTGTATTGGAAGAATTGTAGGATTTCTCCCCCCTTCCCATCTCTTTTCTCTTGAGTAGATTAGATGGGATTGCTTCCCATCTATCTAGTCAAGAGGTCAAAGAGAGCAAATGGCTAGAAGAAACATAGCACACGCCAGGTAAGAGATTCAGCGTATAAGTGTTTATATGCCAATGTCAGAACCCTCCGAGCCAAGATGGGTGAGCTAAAGTGCTTGGTTGCTAATGAAAAACATAGATATAATGGGCATAACGGAAACAGAGTGAAACAGTGAGAACCAGTGAGACATGGTTATTCCTAGATATAAACTCTATAGAAAGGACAGGGAGTGGGGAACTGGGGGTGGAGTAGCACTGTATGTCAAAGAAGGGATAGAGTCTAACAAGCTAGAAAACCTAAGATGACTGGACTGGAGTCATCCACAGAAACTGTGGGTGACAATACAAGACCTAAAAGGAAACGCTATTGCCCTCCTGACCAAAACGCTGACAGTGACTGGGAGCTGCAAAAGGAAATTAGGGAGACATCAAAGAAAGACAGAGCTGTGATAATGGGTGACTTCAGTTACCCCACACATAAAGAAACTTGTGCCGTCGAGTTGGTATGGACTCCTGGCAACCACTGACAGGGTAAATTCACATTCAGGTAATGAGTGAATATAAAAATGCTAATAATATAATGTCCTTATACAAAACTATTATGCGGACACATTTGGAGTACTGCGTACAGTTCTGGGAACCATACTTCAGAAAGGACATTATAGAACTGGAGAAGGTGCAGAAGGGGGCAACCAAGATAGTGAAGGGCCTAGAGCACCTTCCTTTCGAGGCAAGGCAACAAAACCTGGGGCTTTTGAGTTTAGAAAAAAAGACAACTGAGGAGAGACATGATAGATGTCCATAAATTCATGCATGGTATGGAGAAAATTGATAAGAGAAAAATATTTCTCCCTCCCTCATAATACTAGAACCAGGAGTCATCCCATGAAACTGATTGCCAAGACATATAGGACCAACAAAAGGAAGTACTTTTTCACACAACGCACAATTAACCTATGGAATTATCTGTCATAAGATGTGACATTCAACAGCCTGGATGGCTTTAAGAAGGGTTTAGATAAATTCATGGAGGACAGGTCTATCAATGGCTACTAGTCTGAGGGCTATAGGCCATCTCCATCCTAAGAGGCAAGATGCCTCTCAATACCAGTTGCAGGGGAGCAACAGCAGGAGAGAGGGCATGCACATACCTCTTGCCTATGGGCTCCCCAGAGACATCTGCTGGGCCACTGTGTGAAACAGGATGCTGGACTGGATAGGCCTTGAGTCTGATCCAGCAGGGCTGTTCTTATGTTCCCTATTCTCATGAAAGTTTTCATCTGCCATCCAGCACTCTTATCTTCCCCCCCCCCCCGCCACCCAACCTGAATAAAACTTAGAAAACAGATGCTGATGATGCTTTATGTACAACACTGCAAACAATCCCATTTTGTGGTTTTGTATTCTCCTGGTTCCTTGTGATAACTGCTTCAATAAAAGTCATAGTACAAAATATCCACATGCAAATCCTGAACAGTTGGATTCCTGCCAGACATTGTTGTGGCAGTGTATTACAATTATTCTTAATAATCCCAGACATCAGATCCTTGAACATTATAAAAATGACTGCTCTAATTTTGTACCATATCTGAATGCTTATATTTAGTACTTAAATTAAAAGAGATTCCACTGTTGTCTCTGTGTCTTCCAGCTTTAGCGGTTTAACCCTTGTAAGATGACCTGCTTTGTTTGTTTTGGTTTTGGCCTATAAAACATCTGTCAAGCGCAGGAGAGAGCAGCACACGCAGCCTCCAAGACATTGTCTTGCTGAATAGAGGCCGATGGAAGCTCTGCGTATGGCTCTATCTCCCCTGCCAATCCCAAGCTAGGACAGGCACCTGAGATACACCTAATGACAAAAAGGAGAGAGAAATAAGACAACAGCACCAGGGCCAAGGTGGTGGTGGGAGGAAAGCAGGGTTTGAACCCTGGAGTAGTATAGCTAAGCTTGAAATAATTGATGCATTTTGAAAGGAAAGTCTCTCCAAAACTGGCCATTTATCACAGATTCTAGTCATTAAATCATGCGAGCAGGTATGAGCTAGACTGATGCTCCCCACACCCCATCCCCAGCTTTCTTTTAACATTCTTTGTAAAAATAAAAATCATTTCTGGATTTTTCTGGCAAATACAGATTCAGAAGATGAAAAAGGAACCTTGAATTAGGACTCGGACCACTTTAACAAGTTCAGCATGTTAGATTTAACAATAGTTTCTCTGTACTTGTTCTCTCCTTGGGGAGCTGGTGCTTTGGAGGAATTATGAGAGGGTCCCTCCCGCCCCATACTCTTGTCTTATCTTGACTGGGTAGATCAGTCACTTCACATTTTCCATTATCCATTTCCTCCTGTCATCCAAGAGCCATGTCTCCCCAGTCGGAGTTAGTAATTTAAAATTATTTGAACTCCAAGATCTCTATATCACAGGCGGTATGAAAGTCCATTTCCTTAGCTAAGGCATCTAGGTGCTTTGAGGGTGAAAAACAGAGTTGGGTTTACGTTTGTGAGGTAGCTTATCCCCGTTGCTTATATAAAGAACCTGGGCCTTTCTGAAGATGCCAGTATTTGAGGCCAGACTAATCCTAGGTTGAGTCCTGCCAACAGCACTGATAGTCCAGCAAGTATTGTTCCATTATATCACCGAAGATTCATGGGAAAATGTATTAAAAAACTTGATTTGGCTGATCTTTTGGGGGGACCTCAGATTTGTTCACGTTTAAGTGTCTGTCCAAATGTTTTTTGAGGGCTGACCCGGTTCTATATGCTTTGTCACACTCTGTACATTTATAGGGTCTCTCGCCTGTATGGATTCTCAGGTGACAACGAAGAATTGAGTTAGTTGTGACTCTTTTCCCACAATAAGAGCAGCAATAAGGTTTCTCTCCTGTGTGGGTCTTTCGATGTTTATCAACGGCAGATTTTGTCTTGAAGGACTTTTCACATTCGGGGCATCGATAAGGCCTGAGATCCGTATGGGTCACCTGATGCCGTCCAAGGTCTTTGGAGTGACGGAAGCTTTTCTCACACTTTTGGCATTGATACGGTCTCTCTGATGTGTGGGTGAGCTGATGTCTAGTGAGGGAATATTTGTCTCTACAGGATTTCCCACAGTCAGAGCATATATGGCTTTTTTTGCCCATGATGATTCCCTGATGACTAGTGTGGGCTGAGCGCTCCTTGAAGGGTTTCTCACCACCTAACTCTTTAATGAAACTTTCTTCTATGTGGGTCCTTTGGTGTTTAATGAAAGTTAAGCTAGCCAAGAAGCTTCCCCCACTGTCTGAGCGCTCAGGTGGGTTTTCTTCCCTGTGGACTCCCTGTTGTCCAGCATACACTGAATTATCAGTCTGTTTGTTAATATTTTCTACTGTACAGCTAGCTTGACCCTTAGGGAGGAGTGAGCCATCCCTAAAGGCTCTCTCATACCCTAACTCTTTAGTGAAATGTTCTTCTAAGGGGGTGCTCTGGTGTTCAGGGGGGGCAGAGTTATCCACACTCTTGCAGTGTTCAGGGAGCTTTTCTCCCTTGTGAACTCTCTGCTGTCCAGAGCAGACTGAATTGTCAGGCAATTTATTAAAACTGTCATCAGCATAGCTAGTTTGAACTTTAGGAAACACTGTGTTGCCACGAGAAGTTGTCTCACAATCTAGCCCTTCAGTGGGATTTTCTGCTGAGCGGCTATCCTGATGTTTAATGTGAGCAGAGTCATCCACACTCTCACCACATCCAAGGGGTGGTTCTTCCATGCAGATGGCCTGATGGCCAGAGAGGACTGAACTGTCAGACCAGTTATTGGAATTTTCTTCTGTATCACTAGCTTGATTTTTAGCGAGGGCTGAGCTGTCACAGAGATCTTTCCCATCACTGGATCCATGCATCTCCTGATGCCTACCAAGGGAATATTTTGTTCCAAAGGCTTTCCCACAGGTGGAGCATTGATAGGATCTCGTCTCCATGTGAATACGCTTGTGTCTACTAAGGGAATAGCTGCTGGTGAAGGTTTTCCCACAGAAAGAGCACACGTGGGGCTGTACTTCCATGTGGCTTTCCCGATGATTGGTGAGGGCATATCTATAGGCAAAGGCTTTCCCACAGGTGCTGCACTGATAGGGTTTGCCCTCTGTGTGCAACCGCTGGTGTCTACGGAGAGAAGAGAGGGTCCGGAATGCTTTCGCACAGTGCGAGCATTTGTGCTGACGTCGTTGGCCTTCCGCATGGAGTTCCTGATGCCGAGCAAAAATATACTTGTACGCAAAGCTTTTCCCACATTCATTGCACTGATAGGGCTTGCCTTTGATGTGTAGTTGCTGATGTCTGTTGAGGACACTCTTGGCTCTGAATGCTTTCCCACAATAAGAGCATTTGTGCGGATGCCGTTGACCTTCTGCATGGGCTTTCTGATGCTCAGTAAAAGACCATTTGAATGCAAACCCTTTCCCCCGGTCGGAGCTTTTATAGGATCTGCATTCTGGGTGCATTTGCCGATGTCTTCGGAGATTATAGTGGGTAGAGTACACTTTCCCACAGCCAGAACATCTGCAGGGGTTTTGTTTCAGGTGGGTTTCCTGTTGGCCAGCAAGTGGCTTTCTTTCCTCAAATATTTCCCTATGGGGAGCACTGTTACACTGTTTTTCTTTTGCATGCATTCTCAGATGATTAGCAAAACACTGGCTGTCCCTGAAGATTTTCCCACAATCAGGGCACATATGGAGAGCTTCCAGTTCTACCTGGGGCTGTATAGCTGGCGCTGAGCTGGTGCTGAGGGGTTGTCCACAGGCAGACCATGTGTTGCAGTTCAACTCTACTTGAGTTATCTGATTTCTGGTGAGCAGTGCTTCTGCCTTGCTACTGTCCCCTTCACTTTGCTGTTGATACAGTTGCTGTCTTGCGTGGATTCTCCGATGATTAGCAAAACATTTCTCATCCCTAAAACATCTTCCGCAATCTGGACATGTATGGAGATTTTCTTCCGTGGTGCTTCCCTGATGCATTGTGTGAGGTAGGCTCTTCACAAAATGCACTTTATAGTTAAGGAATTTATGGGGTTTCTCTCTCTCGTGCATTCTCCAGTGATTGGCAAGGCTACGGTTATCTCTAAAGCTCTTCTGGCATTCTGGGCATTTACAAGGAAAGTCCCTCTTGTGATGTCTCCGATGTTCAATTAGGGACGATTTCTTGCTGTAGCTCTTCCCACAGTCAGGACACTGATAGAAACTGCCTCCCACATGGATCATGGTTTGGTGCCTAACAAGATCTTTCTCTTCCACAAAACTTTTCCCACAGGTGTTGCACTCATAGAGATTTGCTCCTGAGTGAGCTATTTTCTGATGCCTAACAAGGCTTCTCTCTTCCCCATAGCTTTTCTCACAGTCAGGACACGGATAGGTTGTTTCATTGGTGTGCGTTCTCTGATGCTTGGTTACATCAGCCCTTGTAATGAAGCTCTCTCCACAATCAGGACATTCATAGGATTCCCTTCCTGAATGGGACTTTTTAATGTGTCTTCCTACATGGGTAATGAAATTTGATTTCTCAAGGAAACATTTCCCACAAGTGGAACACTTATAGGGCTTCTCACCACTGTGGATTTTGAGATGTCTGTTAAGGGATGATTTCCGACCAAACCTTTTCCCACACACAGAGCATGAATTCCAGCCCTTTCCCGTGTCTATTCTTTGCTGGCCATTACCAACGCGGTGCCTGTTGTTTTTGTCAGCAGGATGAAAATGGAGTCTTGTACTATTTGGGTGTTTCTGCTCCTGATTGCACTGACTCTTACAGGGTTCCTCTCTGACGTGGCCACCATCAAATTTACCCAGCAAAGAAGCCCGTGGCTTTGCGATCCTAAGGCCTTTTTGCTGCGTGTTCCCCTCCTCTTCTTTCTCACTTGTTGATTCATCATCTGTTGGGACAAGGACAGAAAGGAATGATTCTCCAAACAAGCTAGGAAATGGCCACTCAAGCCATCACTTAGAGCACCTTCTTTATGAGGAAAAGCTAAAGTGTTTGGGGCTCTTTATTTTAGAAAAGAGGTGACTGAGGGAGACAGAGGTTTATAAAATTATACATTTTATGAAGGAGAGATAATGTTTTCTTCCTCCCTCATAACATTTGCAGTCACCCAGCGAAACTGACTGGCAGTAGATTCAGAAGAGATTCCCCCTGCTCCCTAAACTACTTTACAGGAGTGGTTCCCCCCATGAGGCCACGTGAGGTGATGGCCTCAGATGGCAAGTGGGGACCCCCACACTCCCCTAGGCACCGCTCTACCTTCTTGCTGCCGCCCCCCTTTCTCCACTGCCATCTCTGGTCTTCTAAAGTTCTCCCTCGCTGACCCTGCCCCCAGCCGCTGGACTCACCTCCCTTGGCTACTGCCCAGGACTGATGCCCCCCCGCCCTTCCTCTCACTGGCTTCTTGTGCTCTGTTCTCCAGCTAGCACTGCTACTTGTATAGCAGGCAGCAGGAATCCACCTTCACTGCCATCACAGCACTGCGGCTCCTGCTGTCTCTCTGTATTTCTCACCCCGATAGCATAAATTGTGTCCACAGTTTTCTGAAGGGGACAAGTTTCATGCTGGGGGTGGGGAAAGAGGTGGGGGAGAGAGAACCAACCCAAACTGGAGCAGCAGCTCAGCAATGGTAGTGAGGACGGTGGATGCCTGCTGCCTGCAACACAAGCAGCAGCACTAGCTAGAGGACAGTGAGGGCACGGCAAGGTCAGTGAGGGCAAGAGACTGGGGGCCTGGCCGGCAGCATGGAGCTTGCCCAGGGGGCAGCACAGTGCATGGTGAGGTGCCTCTAGCAGTGACAGGCAATGAGGCAAGGAGCCGTCAGTAACTGTGGGAAGCAAGATGCAGGACTAGATGGCCCTTTGGTCAGATGCAGCAGAGCTCTTTGTATGTTCACAGAGAATAAGTTCAGGCCATTGTTGGACTACAACTCCCAATATCTCTATTGGCCACTGTGGATGGGGATGATGAGAGTGATAGTGCAACAATTTGTGTGCAGTCCTGCAGTAAGAGAACCAGCCATTAAAATAGCTGTGGTTTCAATATTCTTCCCCACTATGTGCTTGTGCGCATGCTCTCACCTGCACTCTTTCTCTCTCTCACATGCACACACAGAGCCATTTGGGATTGCAGCCCAGGGAAATGGCTCCTATACAGATTTGTGTATTTATATGAAGAGAGCCTTAGTCTCAACTGCACAGCACACACATCTGACAAGCTGGGTAGATAATCCATCTGTTCAGTGGGATGGCTGGCCCTTTATTTATTTGCATTTATATCCTGCCTTTCTTCTTTCATGGAACTCAAGGCAACATACCTGAGGTTCCCAGGCAATCATCCAACCAGGAACTGAGCAGATCTAGACCTCTTTAGATTTTAGCAAAGTAGGCTACATCATGTCCCCTTCATGGTGAACCCTGGAAGCCTTTTAGAATAGGTTCTGACCTGTGCTAGAGGAGTCTGAACTGGGCACGCTCACAGGGCTCCGGTAGGAATTCCACCAGTTTTCTGCCGTTGGCTGTTCTTTCAGCGCTACCTTAACTGGACTTTCAGCAGGGTTGTCCACAGACTTCTGGAGATCTGGGGCCCAGGCCTCCTGTCCTTGTTCTAGATGGCCAAGCACCTCAGCTTTTTGAATGGGACATTCCATTTGGAGTGGAAGTGGAGGGGCTGAGAGAGAAGAGAAGAACAAGATGAGTTATTTATTTATTTGATTTCTATACCACCCTTCCAAAAATCTCGGCAGTTTACACAGAGAAATAATAAATAAATAAGATGGATCCCTGTCCCCAAAGGGCTCATAATCTAAAAAGAAACACAAGACAGACACCAACAACAGTCACTGGAGGTACTGTGCTGGGGGTGGATAGGGCCAATTACTCTCCCCCCGCTAAACAAAGAGGACCACCATGTTAAAAGGTGTCTCTTTGTCAAGTTAGCACGGGTAAAGGGATTCATTTAGGGAGTTAGGGATGGATTTCCTGCTTTTAAAAAACCACTGCCGTCGCTGCCACCACCACCACCACAATCAAGCCTTGAAGCAGATTCCTCAGCCAGTTACTGCTCTTTTTAAAATATCCTCTTCCTAAGGAAGGCTACTGAGCAAGCGGCCATCCAGGGACACCTAAATACTATAACTTTTCAAGACCAAGGCTGCCTGAGGCCTAAAACATTATTTGAACCCAGGTCCCCCTCTAGGCAGTGCAATTCACAGCTTGAAGGAAGGACCCACATCGTTGATGTGATTTGTGAACTGCCATGCAGGCATTTTAACCTGAAAGGCAGGATATTTTAAATAATCAAAATATTACATTTTTTATCCTGTCCTTTTCAGGAAGTTCAGGATGATATCCATGGGCATGTAATGAAATAAAACCACCCCTTCTTTCCTCATTTGATTCAATTCAACTTTGGCCTAGAAAAATGATGACCTTTTTAACCTATAACCTCTTCACCTGAAACTTCATGTTTGTGTGGCAGTATGTTGGCAGATTTAATAAAGTTAATTAATCCAGTTTAGCTAATCTAAATTTGCTCTTGCTTCTCAAAGATAAGGATTACAGAACGTATTTAAATCCACATGCAAGGGGTCAAATCATAAATTTGAGTTAAAGCAATACTAGATCAAAGAAGCAGCAGCAAATTTGTACAAGACAAGAAATTTTGGCTTAAGAGAGGAAAGGAATGCTGAAGTATTTCTGAAAGTTATGGTTTTATACAGTCATGAGAAATTTTCAGATTAAAGAAAAAGAGGAGATCCAAATGCAGATCTAGGTTGTCTTTGGGCTTTTTCACCGACTCTTTTACTTTACATTTTGTAAGTACAGTTATACCTCTTTACTCGCGGGGGTTCCGTTCCTCACCTACTACTACAAATAACGAAACTGTGACTAATGAGGCATTGTGCCTATGGAAACAGGGGGTTAGGTTCCTGGATCGGGGCAGGGGGAGAGTTTTAAAACAGCAAAAAAACACCCTGAAAGGCATTTACTGTACTGTGTCCACAGGGTCTCCTTGTGCCCAGCAATGCCACCCAAACCATGAAATGCCACCCAAAATGGTGAAAAATTACAGGAAAAAATGCTTTTAAAAAAGAAAGAAAGAAATGAGCCACAAAATGGCTCCTGAAGCCAAAATGGCAGCTGGAAATAACCTCCGTGGTCACTTCTGGTCCTCTAGGAACTGCAGATACATGGGTTTTAACCCTTTAGGATCCAGGAAAATGAAATCGGGTATAAACTATAGACACCTGCAAATACATGAAACTGCGAATAATGGTTCCACGAGTAACGAGGTTTGTCTGTAAGTACAATGTTCCTTGTAACTATTTGTCACAAAATGCCTTTGTAATCAAAGCTATGTTGACGTCTTAAGCTTTGTCTATGTTAAAGGTAAGGTGTGCCGTCAAGTCGATTTCAACTCCTGGTGCCCACAGAGCCCTGTGGTTTTCTTTGGTAGAATACAGGAGGGGTTTACCATTGCCTCCTCCCACGCAGTATGAGATTATGCCTTTCAGCATCTTCCTATATCGCTGCTGCCCAATATAGTAGCAGCGGGGATTCGAACCGGTAATCTTCTGCTTGTTAGTCAAGCATTTCCCCACTGCGCCACTTAAGCTGGCTTGTCTATGTTACAAGGTCTAAATAATGTGTTATTAAAAATCATATAAATAGATTAGGATATTAACAGACATTCTGAGGTCATTTTCATGACCAACTCTACCCGGGGTAGCGGGGCTGTAGCCCAGATAGGGCTTGTGAGAACTGCTGGAATCAGTCCTGATCCCAGTGCTTCTCCACCAGGTAGCCCAGGTTTTGTACCTGGCAGGGGTGTAAGGAGTTTGGCTGCGGCAGGAGGATGAAGTCCTCCAGGAGCTTTCCCACCCCCTATGTTTCACAATTGTGCACGTGAAGCACATGCGTGCTCTAGGCCACACACCCTGCCTTTGATGTCAGATGGAAGCGGGTGGGGGGCAATGCAGAGGATGGGGCCCATCAGAGCTTCCCTTCCCCAGTCAGCAGTTCATGGAATCGCTGACTGGGGAAGGAAACTCTGTCGGGGCTGATGGGCCCCATCCTCTGCACTTTTAATTGTTATTACAGGAACATAAACATGTAATCTCTGGATTAGAACCTTGCACATGACAGTTTCCAGGTACAGCCTCAGACTGAGCTAAGTACTGGGGTGTGAGAAGTCACCTAACTAGAGGCCATCTGCAACAGTTATCACCTCTCCATTTTATACTCCCGAAAATAACCCCACAAGATAGCCTAGGCTGAGAGATGGTGACTGGCCCAAGGCCCCCCAGTCAGATTCATGCTGAGTAGGTAATTGACGTGATGAAAGGTTGCAAAGTGATGCATGATGTAGGAAAATGGATAAGATTTTTTTTCCTCATATGTGCATAACACTTGGGGTATCCAATGGAGTTGATTGACAGTAGATTTGGGACAGGGAAAAGGAAGTACTTCTTCACAATGTATGAAATTCGCTGCTACAAGATGTGGTGATGGCACTAAATTAAATGGTTTTAAAAGGGAGTCAGACCAGCTCATGGCCAATCAATGGGTATTGGCCATGATAGCTAAACAGAACCTCTATGTTCAGAGGGAATATACCACTAAATCCGGAGAAGGCAATATGGGAGGGCACCAAATGCACAAACAAAGCAAAAGGAGGCCTCAGCAGATACACAGAGGGCAGCTTATTAACTCATTGCATTTCTAGTATTATGCGTCTTCCTCTGATAGAATGCATTCAAAGGAGAACCAAAACTGTCTGTCTTGCCATTTTAAAGTAATAGGGAGGCTAGGTCTAACAACAGCTATAAGCCATGATGGCTACATAGAACTTCCATATACTGTACCTCTGAGTTCTAGTTTATGGAGGGAGCAACAGAATGGACAGATTATCTTCTTCGTGCTCTGGCTTGTGGGCTTTCTGGGAGTATCTGGATAGCCACTGAGAGAAATAGGATGCTGTCCATACCCGGGGCTAGCAAGACAAGAGCTTGAAGAAAGAGCTGTTGATCTAGGGCAGGCCTGCTCAACTTAGGCCCTCCAGCTGTTTTTGGACTACAACTCCCATAATCCCCAGTCACAGTGGCCAATAGCAAGGGATTATAGGAGTTGTAGGCCAACATCTGCAAGAGGGCTGAAGTTGAGCAGCCCTGATCTAGGGAGATCTGGCTGCAAATGGAGGGGTTGTGTAGCAGCCAGGAGCCCCATCCCTGGCAGGTGTTCAGGCTGGCTCTGGTCAAAAACAGGTGCCTGAGCTGGCCTCTCCCTACTTCTAGGCAAGCCCATCAGGAGGGGAGCACTTTGCCAGTAGTGCTGACATGACATGGGGACGGAAGAAGTGGTCCCGGGGACAGGACACACGCCTTGCTGGGGGACACTGGATCCCTAGAGCTCCAGGGCTCCTCCAAGGGGGGACTGCAGGAGAGGCGATAAGCGGTGGGTGCTTGTGGTTGTTTGCTCTGGGTAGCTTTAATCAGAACTGGGGGTCTCAGTTGGGGCATGCTCATCCCCTTTTTCTGAGGGGGTCTCCTCTGGGTGGGTCCTGACAGGTGCTGGACTAGATGGACCTTGGGTCTGATCCAGCAGGGCTTTTCTTACATTGCAAGACAATGGGAGCCAATCGCACATCTTTTCTTTAATATCGCAAGAGCGTTTGCATGTCTTGAGAGGATTGTAAGCGTCTTGGGGCAAGGGCTTGTCTGTGCATAGTGTGAAAAGCCCCATGCATGTGGTTTGTGCTATATAAATAATCCAGTACCGAATTTACATTGCAGGATTGTTTAATATTTTATCTGCAGCTTATATCTGAGGGTTTTAACTTTTTAATGTTTTAACTTTTAATTTTAAATTTGGTTTTAACTGAGGCTTGTTTTTTGTTTATTATTAATGTGTATTGTTTTATAGTGTCTGTTTTACTGACTCCGTGAGCCGAGCAGTAGTACTGGAAGGGCGGGAAATTGAACCCACACAACAAACATGACCCCAGGTCCAGGACTGGCCAAGGTTCCTGGTTGCATATTTTCTGCACACATTCAGAAGTGAATGCTCTTTAAATGTCATAGAAGAAATCTGGCTGTCCCCCATGGAAACACAGGAGCCCTGTAAAATGTAAAATGAAGCTTAGACATCAGTGTAAAACAATTTTTTTTCCTTCCCAGGCTTTTAAATCCCTTTTAGATTTTTAAATAGTGTGATGATTGTTTTTAGATCAACAGATGGCTTAACTGCTGCTTCAGATATGTGGTCAGCTGTTTTGAGCCAGGCACATTTGGAAAAGCAGCCTGCAGGTTTCCAATATAAAGTGGCAAAGAACATTTTTTCCTGAACCCTACCCAGGCATATACTTTCTTGAAACAAAACAGACAACAACACGACTTGAAGCTCTGCATGTGGTTGCCACCTGGCCTGGCTTGACCTGCTCTTGTGCCTTGACCAACAACTTGCTCCTGTGTTTTGTTTTATTTATATACCGCCTGAATCCAAAAGCTCTAGGCAGTTTACAAAAATAAACACAATAGAAATAGAATAAAACCAACTATTAAACAACAATTAAGATTTAAAACATTCAAAGATTACAGCAATTAAAAAATTTAAATAGGAATTAAAAATTTAAAACATTCAGAAATTACTAAAAGCCTGGCTAAAAAAGTGGGCTCCTTTGAAGGCTGGTAAAGCCACCTTAAGTGGCTCAGCGGAAAAATGCTTGACTAACAAGCAGAAAGTTGCTGATTCAAATCCCCGCTGCTACTATATTGGGCGGCAGCGATATAGGAAGATGCTGAAAGGCATCATCTCATACTGTGCGGGAGGTGGCAATGGTAAGCCCCTCCTGTATTCTACCAAAAGAAAACCACAGGGTTCCATGGGCGCCAGGAGTCGAAATCAACTTGACGGCACACTTTACCTTTAAAGATGTTAAGCCACGAATGTCTATAGGAAGTACATTCCGCAGCCTAGGAGTAACTACAGGGAAGGCCAGCTCCCAAGTCACCGCCAGACGAGCTGGCAGTATATGGAGACAGACCTCACTTAATGGATCTTAATATGCGGTGCGGATCATGCAGAAGAAGGCGCTCTCCCAGGTAACCCAGTCCTAAGCTGTTTAGGGCTTTAAAAGTAATTACCAGCACTTTGTATTTTACCCGGAAACCTTTTGGCAGCCAATGCAGTTGCTTTAAAACATGCATAATATAGCCTCTCTGAGAAACCCTGGAGACCAATCTAGCCGCTGCATTTTGAACCAACGGAAGTTAGAGTGCCTTGTAGTAGTCAAGCCTGCTTATCTTCAAGGAACAGACATAACTGTCGCATCAGCTGAAGTTGATAGAAAGCACTCCTGGCCATGGCCTCAACCTGAGAAACCAGAGTGAGGCCTGGGTCCAGAAGCACTCTCAAGCTGTGTACTTGTTCCTTGGTGGGGAGTGCAACCCCATCCAGAATAGGAAGATCTATCACATCCCTTGAACTATGACCCCTTACCATAAATACCCCAGTGTTGTTTGGATTCAGCTTCAATTTATTATCCCTCATCCAGTCCATTACTGCCTGTTCCTGCAGGTGTGAGTAAGTGATGCTTCTTGTGACATTCAGATAATAGCACCATCACCTACTAATGCCTGCAGATCAAGCTGATGTTAAAGGCAAAGGAGCAGGGGTCAGTAAAAACAGCTGGCAGCTCTATTTTACCACTACCACGGATTCTCTTAGGAACCTTGTCCTATGTTACCAGCAGTGCCATATTAGTAGGATTTCCCCCATTTATTTCAGTGGGCCTGATCCTGCTAAAGTTAGCTGCAATTAATGTCCTATTCTTTCCAGTAAATCACTTCCATTAAAAGCTAAAAATACATTTCTAGACCTCACGGCTACATAAAACATGCAAAATATGGTAGTCCAAAACCATGGACACACATAAAGATGCCACAATTCATCATGTCTTCCTATTTGCCTGATTTGTCATTTCTCATGAAGTGCGAGGCAATTTTTCACACCTGGGCTAAACAGCATTAGTTTAAGATATTATATATTTATGTATATGTTACTGATAATTTCTCTATGCAGAAATATACCTACTGTGCTAATCAGAAGAATATGAAGGTTCAGTTCCTAGCTAGTGTAACTAGTAGCCACCTATACACACATTCTGCATGTAGGGTTGCCAACTGACTAAAAAAGGAATGAAATTGTGTGGCCTGCTTTAACAGCAGCTTCATGTGCACCAGCAGATGATGTTTTTCACAGCATGGGTGATAAACATCCCTCTTCAGAGGTTATTAAACTGGGCATGTTGTACCCGGGTACAGGGGAATGGGAGTACACCAACTAGCCACGCCCCATGACATGAAGGTGCTCTGTAGCCGCATCCCCTGGTCTTCCTGGGCTCTGTGCTAATCTGCAGAAGCAAGCGCTACACCCAAGGAGATTTTCTCCCCGTGACTTGAGACACAGGCCACCCCGCATTCCAAATCACAGGAATAGTATCTTCACAGGGTCAGTGCACACAAGACTAAACCTGAGGGGATCGGGGGATGTGGCTAAGGAGCGTGCTGGCACCAGGGGGTGTGGCTAGTAGGCCTGTGCTTTGGAATATCTGCTTCTGATGAACCTGTAACAAACCCCCAATGCCACAGGGAGGGGGTCTCCCTGTGCAGTACCTGCTGTTGGAGCAGAATATTTCACAGGAACTGGAGGCTGCGGAGCTGCCTGGGATGGTTGCTACACATTTATTGGATCTGGATGCAAGCCCAGTGACTAGGCAGTGTGCAATTTTGCCCCTTATACCTCGATAGGACATATCCAGCCAAATAATGTCAGGGGAGGGCTATCATCAACTAATGTCTGCTCATCAAGTTGCTATAAGGCATCCAGTTGAGAAACTGGCAATTCTATCTACATGAGCTTACAGACTGTGTTTTTTTTTTTAAAGAACAAGATAACTTTTATTAGAATTTGGCTGCTGAAGCTGAATGGTTCAGAGGTACTTTGAATATGCACCATTGATTGATTGATTGTTGAATTTATATACCGCCTTTCATTAAAACAATCCCAAGGCGGTTTATCTTAGTATTTTATCTACTGATTTTTATTTTCCCACAATGTCTCCAACTGTGAGTGGGGTAGCATATCACCTTAAAGTAAATAACCCATGCACCAATGAGGCCAAGGCCATGAGAATATAAAACCTAGATCTGGATCGAAATCCCTGAGAAATCTGCAGACTAGTGAGTTCCCCCTTCCCTGAGTGAGAAGACCTTCTGCTTTAGAACAAACCACAGCTCTACATTACATACACATTTGGGGAACTGCAGTCTGTTAATTAACTAAAGTTAAAACAAGCCAGGATAGCAACCCACCATTGGATATCAAACCAGGATCTAATGGTGGTTTGATAGCATGGCTTGTTTTAACTCCAGTTAGATAACAAACAGCAGTTCCCCAAGTTTCTACATAATGTGGAACCATACAAGCAAAAGCTTTCACTGTCTTCCCTTTGCATGCAGAGGGGTATGAGGTGCACATGAGCCTGTGACTCTCTGAGGCTCATTCTCTTAGCAGGAAACCAAGACTTCCCATTATGTCTAAACCCAGCCAATGAGTGGCCTTGGGCAAATCTCTTATCTCAGATTCAGTTATTGTCCTTTTAAAAAATGGGGGGGGGGGCTGGACTAATACTGACCTACTTTAGGGGGTCATGATTGTGAAGCCAAAACAAGATATGATCAAAGTTCAACCACATTCAGTTACTGTTCAACAGCAACCATTGCAAACTTCACACCACAAATATAAATGTATATTACTGTGATGGTCCCTGCCTACCAGGATCTCTGAGAGCTATTGTTCTGCATAGGTATGAGTGCTAGCATACACAGGGCACATCTCTACACTACAAATACATACTGGTTTTATTATTTTTATTAAGCTTTATTTTTAAAGTATCCCCCCTATTACAAAAAGGACCCAAGCTGGTCCACAATAATCCACTGAAAACCATGCTAAAAAATACAGAACACACTGCAAAAAGCAATACAGTACAGCAATAAAATGAACAAATTTTGCACCCACCAAGCAGCAAAAGAAAAATTACTATGAAGTAGCAGAAGCCATTTATGAAATGCCAGAGATCAGGGAAGACTTGCTGGAAAAGAAAAGTCTTACGTTTCCACTTAAAAACAAGGTGGTGATGTGCCAAGAGCACGCCTACCCTGACATACTGTTGGGGTGTCCTTCAATCACATGATGAGGGGCTGTTTATCTGAACACCCCCAAAACATGCACTCCCAAACCCAGGATGCTGAGAGAGGGGAATACTGTATCCAAAGGTCAGGGGGCAGGGCCCCCACAGAGAAGGTTCGCTCATGCACCACAGCCAGCTGAGCTTCGGATGGCAGAGGGATGCACAAGAGAGTCTGAAAGGGGCCAGGCAAAACTATGCAGGAGTAGTCTGTACCACTTTAACAGTCATGGCACCCCCCACAAAATCTTGGGAACTGCAGTTTAGGGCGGGTGTTGAGAATTCCTTTTTGGAGGTCCCTGCCCCCTCACGGAACTACATTTCCCAAGATTCACTGGGGAGAAGGAATGACTGTTAAACCAGTTTAACTTGGGTGCAAAGATATCGCAACAAATCCTTAGCTCTGCTTCTCACACTTACAATAATTCAGCCACCATGGTTCCTTGAGAAGTCATTGCAGTTAATTCACTGCCATCTTCAGCCATCATGCTCTCTGGAGCACAGCGAATTGTAGCCCTAACCATGTCCCTGCAGTGTAAGCCAATTATGTCCCCACATTCAGCATTTGTCTGCAGAGGCAAGGACTGAGAACCCTTCTTTATTTTATTGTTAAATTTGTATACTGCCTTTCATTAAAACAATCCCAAGGCGGTTCACACAAAAATCAAAATAAGACTATAAAAATTACACAATCAAAATAGTAAGCTAAAACATATAAACACAGATCTGACTAAAAAGATTTAAAACACAAGCACAAGATAACCCTACAAAATACAAAGAAGCAGCAGTAGAGACAATCATATAAAAGACTGGGTAAAAAGCCACATTTTCACACACTTTCTAAAAACTGTGATGGAGACCGAGGAGCCAATAGCCTCGGGTGGATTAAGCTCTTTGCAGCCTGTAGGCAGCCAAAGATTTGCCACCCCAGCGGCAAGGGAGGAAGGATGGGAGGAAGAGTTTAATCTATTTTTTAAATGTTGAAACCGCCACCGTGCACCAGTGCGGCAGCGGCAAGGGCGGCGATACCCCTCCTAACCCAAGCCCACCTACCTCCCAAATGACAGCTATCGTCCGAAACCGGACCTTTCTGTGTACACACGCATGCGCAGAAAAGCCCAAAATCGGGCGATAGCTGTTAGCGGGCTTGGGTTAGGAGGGGTATCGCCACCCTCTCTGCCGCCACGCTATGCTTTAAAGTTTAAAAATAGATTTAACCCCCCCAACCCCCCCATTTTAAAGGTGTTTTTTTTTCATATGATCAAAATTTGCTGCGGGGGGGGGGGCGGGGGGGCAGTTGGCAGTTGCCTCTACTGCCTCTCCTTTAATCCACCAGTGGCCACTGGGAGAACATTCCAGAGTCTGGGGGCAGCAACAGAGAAGGCCCTGTCCCATGTGCATGACAGCCAAGCCAAGCCAATTGTTGGTTGTTAATTAACTAAAGTTAATTAATAAATTAATTATTAATTAATATAGCAATTAATATAAGTCAATTAATATAGCAAAACTAAAGTTAATTAACACCTGGAGCAGAGCCCCCTCAGATGATGACCTCGTCAAGCGGGCAGCAACCCTCGGGAGCAGGTGGTCCCTCAGGTATCCCGGGCCCAAACCATTAAGGTCTTTAAATCTAAAAATAAATAAATAAAGTTCAAAACCAGCACCTTGAATTGGATCCGGAAACAAACTGGTAGTCAGAGCAGCTCTTTCAAAATGGGTGTGATGTGCTCCCACCGGGCAGCTCCAGATAAAACCCTAGCTGTCGCATTTTGCACTAGCTGCAGTTTCCGGATATTCTTCAAGGGCAGTCCCACATAGAGTGTGTGTCGTGACTAAGGCGTGGGTAACTGTGGCCAGATCTTTCCTTCTTGAGAAACCCCTGCTAACTGGGCAAAGAGGCACCTTTTACCATGGTGATTCTCTTTATTTAGCAGGGGGAGAGTAACTGGCCCTCTCCACCCCCAGCACAGTACTTCCAGTGACTGTTGCTGGTGTGTGTCTTATGTTTCTTTTTAGAATGTGAGCCCTTTGGGGACAGGGAGCCATCTTATTTGTTTTATTTCTCTTTGTAAACCGCCCTGAGCCATTTTTGGAAGGGTAGTATAGAAATTGAATTAATAATAATAATAATAATAATAATAATAATAATAATAAAGGGACTCAGCTGGCGCACTAGCCGAAGCCTAGCAAAGGCACCACTGGCCACCACCTCCACCTGAGCTTGCAAAGGCAGAGCCGTGTCCAGCAGTACCCCCAAGCTGCATACTTGCTCCTTCAAGGGGAGTGTAACCCCACGCAGAACCTCATCCATAATCTTGTGAATGGAGGGATGATGGGGGGCAAGTGGTTGGCTACCTGGTGCGTCAGTGGCAGGGGGCATAATTACTACTATAACTATTTATATACCACATATAATTAGCGGGTGCAATTCTCCTACACCCCTCACACATTTGCTCCCCTCAGAAAGCACAACCCCTGAAGAGGGCTCAGGCCAAACCCTGTTTAAGTTTGCAGTGCTAAACAATCTGTCTCACCCATGGAGAGGATCGTCTTGTAGCTCTCTTGCATGACATTCCTGTAGAGGCTCCCTTGATCAGCATGCAGGAGATCCTGTGGTTCCTTAGCAGAAGCAACCGTCACCTCCTGATAGGCGCCAGGCATCTGAAACAACAAAACCTCACCCTGGTTCATTGATAAATGCCTCAGGCCTACAAGTTGTATGCAGGAATTTCACCTCCCCCAGCTTCTCAACACAATGTCATGTGAGGGTGGGGTGGAAGAATGGGGATAAGTAACTTATTTACCTGAGCTGATTCTGCTTTGGCCATTTTCTTCAGAAGGGGCTGGTCTTAACTTGGACAGTATGTGTGGAGACCTGAGCAGGGGTGAGGTGGTGAAGAGGTGAGAAGAGGTGGGGTGCAAACTCCTTTCCACAAAAGATCTGGTCTCTGCCCTGCTGGAAATATGACCTGGGGCCCTATTATATTAAGAATATGTATATACCACTTTTCATCATCC
The DNA here is from genome assembly GCF_027244095.1 of Hemicordylus capensis. Classification (NCBI taxonomy): domain Eukaryota; kingdom Metazoa; phylum Chordata; class Lepidosauria; order Squamata; family Cordylidae; genus Hemicordylus; species Hemicordylus capensis. The sequence goes on from NC_069658.1 coordinate 264,785,458, forward strand.
TCATCAACAAATGTTCACAAAGCAATTAATATAGCAAAAGGAATAAGAAAATGGTTCCCTATCCTGATCCCTATTCAAACCTGGTTTGAGACAGTTGCTCTCCCCCTTGCAAAATAGAAAAGAGCCACTAGTTTAGAAGGTGCTCCTTTGCCCAGTTAGCAGGGGATAAAGCTGCTTTACACTGAGCTCTGCTCCACCCCCTTCTTCTAAGGAATAAATCTTCATCTGAACCCTCTGAGAAAGGGTCGTTTTCTTAGAAGGATCATCTTTCTCCTTAGCAAGGCCTACATGGTAGCTCCTCAGAACCCACCTCTTCCGTGAAGCCTTTGGTTTAACCCTTTCGCCCCCTCCTCAACGGAAACAAGGCCTACAGACATGTACATGGAAATATTACCTTGTCTGCCTCTTACTCTCCTCCCGCCCCTCCCTTTATTGTTCCCCCTAATTCAGATGCAAGTTCTTAGGACTGCAGGGCTGCCTTTTCTTTCTGTAAAAAAATACCGTGTACAATTCACAATAATAATATTATATCACAATCATCCACATCACACAGTTAATAGTGGGGTTATGGAATGCATCGTGGATTTTCCCCCTCCTTACACCTCCTTCCTCGGGATCGCTGAAAAAGCTTTTGAATTCGAATCAAGGCTCTGTCTGGAACATTAGAAGAGTACCTCAGCGCATGTGCAAAGCACTTCGCCTCCCCACTGAGCAACCACTGCCCAAGTGCCCATCCCCACAGATCTGGGGTCGCCGCCGGGTGGGGAGGGCAGTTTCCAGATCAGCGACCAAAGCCCTATCCAGGCTTATTTTAGGGCCGGAGATGAAAGTAATGAAGTCACACGAAACGCCTTCCCTTCCCTAAACTGTAGCAGTCCCCACAAGACGGAGATCAGATGAGGGGGATAGGATTGGATTTGCACCTCACATTTTATTAAGCACTAAGCTAGAAACCAGAATACTCCCCTTTTCAAAAGAAAAGAATTAACAGCTGATCCCAGCAAATGTGCAATGCCCTAGGCTGCCTAAGGAAGTTGATCTGCGGCTGAGGGCAGGCAGAGCGGGATTGACCCTTGCCTGTCCCATCGCCTCTCCAGCTCTCTTTGCAAAACCTCTTTGTATTCACACGATTCCTTCTTCTAACCGTCGCGTGGAGCTTTGCCATGATCCCATTCGATGATCGTGCCCTCCTCCTCCTCCTCCTTCTGTCTGTCTCAGCGTCTGATGATCGAAAACCCTTTTCCTGTCCGTTTCCAATCCCGCCCCCGCCGCCTTTCCCCCTTAAGTGTCTCCATTCATTACCTGGGAATGGGCTCTCTAGATCCGAAATGGATGCCAGTTCAAACCAGAGTCAATCCCCCACTTTTAATTTCGGCGACAAGATTTCCCTCGCAGAAGGCAAGGACAAAGGAAATAGATCTCCCTTCTTCTTCCCACGTAAAAAAATCCAGCTTGGCGGAGAAGCAGAAGCAGCTGGATCCCGGATCACAATGGAGTCCGCAGCATCTGAATTTCAAAGCTCAGCCCCCAACATGCGGAGGGCGAGGAACAGAAAGGCAGCGGCAGCAGCAGCCCCTCCCTCGGAGGTAACCGGAGACCTCTGGTGGCAGGAGTGGAGCAACCTCTCTGCAGTTGCTGCCACTTCCTCTGCTAGTCGATTGCATTGGGTAACCCCAATTCCTAGTATTCTTGGCAGGAATTCCTGCACGGAAGGGCCATTCAAAGGATCAGTGCGTTGGATCAGGAAGAGGAAAGGCTAAAGCGTGTGGGCGAAACAAAAATGAAGACCGTGGGACACACGAAAAACGCTCATATCATGGTGCATGGTATGGAGAAAGTGGTTGAGTCAGTCAGTCTCTCTCTGTCTGCCATCAAGCTAGGATTTGGCTTGCTGGTCAATGGACCGAATAAAGATGATTGACTGACTGACTAGGATTTGGGGCTGTCCCAAGGAAGCTGAATGGCAGGAAGTTCAGGACAGACAAAATAAATCATTGCATTTTCAAATAGGTATCTACTGCTTAAAAAGAAGTTCTGGAAGCCGTTTGCATAGCAAGGGGAATGAGAAGATGGTTCTAATTTGTTTGTTCAGAATTGGCCTCTGGGGTTAATGGAGCTGGAGGCAGTCTTAAGGCCTTGGCCACTACCACTCAGAACTAGAAGCAGGGGCTCCCTTCCCTCAGGCTGGCTGAGGCAGGCCCCGGGCCAGTGGGGAGGGAAAGCTGGCTGAGGTATCTGCAGAGCGTAGGGAAGTGTGGTAAGAATTTTTTTTAAAAAAACTTATTCAACCTCCCCCTGAGCATATTCTGGTGTAAAAAGAGGAGACAGGAAGGAAGAGTGAGAGAAAGAGGGGTGGTGGTGGTGGAAAGAAGGCCCAAGGTGGGTGCAAGATGAGTGCAGCCCCCTGCAGGTGCAGCCCCTTATGTGACTGAGTTTGACAAGGCACGTAGGGAGCTCACTGGCCGCTGTGGGACAAGGTCCCACTAGCAGCTCCCTTCTTCATTGGGGTGTGTGTGTGTGTGTGTGTGGCAAAGCCACACCCCTGCACCCACATCAGATGCAGGAGGTGTGGTAAGTGCTATTCGACAGAGCTATTTGGCCCCATTGCACAGTTTCCCTACCCCACTCAGCAGTTTTTTGAATCCCTGACTGGGAGCTCTTTTTTCTGCCTCACACAGAGAGCAGTTCCCAGGAAGCGGTTCAACAAATCGTTAACTGGGGTGGGGAAACTTTGCAGTGGGACTGAATAGCCCCATCCAGGCACTGACCACACCCCTTGCACATCTGATGTGGATGCAGGGGGAGTGACCATTAGGGATCATTCCCATCCAACGTTTTATTGAAGTGCTGGCTGCCTCAGTTTCCCCCCTCTCTGCCTCACTAAGGGGCAGGGGGGAAAGCCCTGAGCCTGCCAAGCCAGCTGAGTATGGGAGGGTTGGGAGCAGGGGTGCCTTTGCACCCCACCCCCCACCCCAGATCCTGGTGATCAAGGAACATTCTCCCCCACAGATCCTGGTGACCAAGGGACATTCTCCCCGCCACCCCTGCTTCATTGTCCCCATGCCTGAGTTTGACACCCCTGCCCTAAGCCATCTGACTCAACACCAGTAAGTATCTTACTGGAAAAGGAAAAGTAATAATAAAAGGCACGTAACAAGCTTGCACAGAAAAGAATTTTTTAATCCAACCTGGACATAAAACACCATAAGAGGAGCTTACAGTCTGGGTTTTAACAGTGGGGTATACAAGAAAAGGAAGGACACGTGGGAAAGGGAAGTAGAGTAACGAATCATGATTGTGAGCAAATGAACCTGCAGATAATTAGCTGAGGAATGCATGCAGATGGAAGAGGAGGATTGAGGAGCAACTCCTCACCTAGTTTTGGGGAGGAGAGCAAAGACACTTTTGCAGGGAGAAAATATGTTTTGGGGACTGAAGATATGGATTAATAGGTTTGGTGGAGGGAGTTCAGTAAAATGAGATGGAGAGCTTCTCAGAATGTTTAGAAGGGGATCTGCACCTAAGCTTCATTTCATTTGGGGACTGGAATGAAGAGGCTAGTGAAGGCTTCAAAGAAATAGGTGAGTTTTTGATAAGGAATTCAATGGGAGTGAGAGAGATGAGGCCACGTAGGCCCAATACAAGGGACAGCGAGGGAGAATGAGTGGAGTCAGTTCAGACTGCAGAACATCCAAGGTCTGGGGGGACGGGGACTCAGCAAGACACTTTCTTGTCCACTGTCCCCTCTGCCCCACTTGCTCTCCCACAGAGCTGGCAGAGATGAGTGAAAAAACAAGCAGGTAGGGCCTTAAGGATTCTCCTCGGTCAAGCAGCTAAGGAAAACAGTTTATACAGGGATTCTGGAAGAGCCTTTTTTCAAACCCACTTTAGAACATAAACGCCACACTTCACAATACCTGTAGCAGCCCGATAGGCCTATAGCTCTGTTGAAGGGAAAAAAGGTTCCCTTTCGTATATGGGAAACAAGGTGGCGTTTATACCACCAAGTGTTATTGCTTAATGCAACCAAAGCATGGCTCCCGGAGGACCAACAAGAGTGTCCCAGAATTATCTGCCAGCAAAAAGCCAGCACCCTAGGCACAACATTCAGAGAAACCCACTCGTACTTCTTAAAGGAGTGTGTGATGGCCAAGGCAGTGTGGCATAGAGTAAGCAAGTTATTAGAGTGGCCTGATTTGGAAAAACAGACTTGGGAAGAATTAACCTCTGGTTTGAGTGACAGAACCACTATTCAGGGTCCTAGTAAAAAGCCCTCAAGGGAATGGGATGGGACGGGTGCTCTCATAACAGGGAATTGGAATGTTCCCCGCTTTGTAATCCAGCTAGTAAACCTATACAGTGAGGGAAATAAGTATTTGATCCCCTGCTGATTTTGTCCGTTTGCCCTCTGACACAGAAATGACCAGGCTATAATTGGAATGGTAGGTTTATTGTAGCTGTGAGAGACAGAATAACAACAAACAAACCCTCAAAAGCCCAGTGCCCCAAAGTCAGCGATGGATTTGCATTGTAGTGAGGGAAATAAGTATTCGATCCCTTCACAAAAGATGTCTTAGTACTTGGTGGCAAAACCCTTGTTGGCAATCACAGAGGTCAGACGTTTCTTGTAGTTGGCCACCAGGTTTGCACAGAACCCAGGAGGGATGTTGTCCCACTCCTCTTTGCAGATCCTCTCCAAGTCAGAAAGGTTTCGAGGCTGATGTTTGGCAACCCAAACCTTCAGCTCCCTCCACAGATTTTCTATGGGATTAAGGTCTGGAGACTAGCTGGGTCACTCCAGGACCTTCATGTGCTTCTTCTTGAGCCACTCCTTTGTTGCCTTGGCTGTGTGTTTTGGGTCATTGTCATGCTGGAATACCCATCCACGACCCATTCTCAATGCCCTGGCTGAGGGAAGGAGGTGCTCACCCAAGATCTGACGGTACATGGTCCTGTCCATCGTCCCTTCAATGCGGTGAAGGTGTCCTGTCCCCTTAGCAGAAAAACACCCCCAAAGCATAATGTGTCCACCTCCATGTTTGACAGTGGGGATGGTGTTCTTGGGCTCATAGGCAGCATTCCTCCTCCTCCACACACGGCGAGTTGAGTTGATGCCAAAGAGCTCGATTTTGGTCTCATCTGACCACAACACTTTCGCCCAGTTCTCCTCTGGATCATTCAGATGTGCATTGGCAAACTGCAGACGGGCCTGTACATGTGCTGCCTTGAGCAGGGGGACCTTGCGGGCACTGCAAGATTTCAGTCCTTCACGGCGTAGTGTGTTACCAATTGTTTTCTTGCTGACTATGGTTCCAGCTGCCCTGAGATCATTGACAAGTTCCCCCCGTGTAGTTCTGGGCTGCTTTGTCACCGTTCTCATGATCATTGCAACTCCACGAGGTGAGATCTTGCATGGAGCCCCAGACCGAGGGAGATTGACAGTTATTTTGTGTTTCTTCCATTTGCGAGTTATCGTGCCAACTGTAGTTACCTTCTCACCAAGCTGCTTGGTGATAGTTTTGTAGCCCAGTCCAGCCTTGTGCAGGTCTACAACCTTGTCCCTGACATCCTTCGACAGCTCTTTGGTCTTGGGCATGGTGGTGAGTTGGAAGCTGAGTGATTGCTTGCTTCTATGGACAGGTGTCTTTTATACAGGTACTGTAACAAGCTGGGATTAGGAGCACTCCCTTACAAAGGGTGTTCCTCATCTCAGCTCGTTACCTGCATATAGTGAAAAGATACCTGGGAGCCTGAAATCTTGCTGGTTGATAGGGGATCGAATACTTAATTCCCTCACTACAATGCAAATCCATCTCTGACTTTTGGGCACTGGGCTTTTGAGGGTTTGTTTGTTGTTATTCTGTCTCTCACAGCTACAATAAACCTACCATTCCAATTATAGCCTGGTCATTTCTGTGTCAGAGGGCAAACGGACAAAATCAGCAGGGGATCAAATACTTATTTCCCTCACTGTATGTCATTAACATCGCTATGTTCCTGCATAGCTATGGAGAGGCAAGACGTGACCAAGAGATACATGTGGATAAGATAGTGAATTTTTTCTGGAAGAGACTGTATGGTTTAAGGCAGAAAAACAAATGGGACAAGTTATGGAAATAGACTTTAGATGTGACACCCAGGATCACCTGATTTGTTTTATACCTCTTTTCCTTGGACTACAGTATTGTTTACCTTACAACTCTGTTTTCCAACCTCATATCTGTAGATCTATCTGTATATATACCATATATATACACAATGTAAAAACAGATCTTTTGTATATAATTGTGCTATGGTAACATACTGTATGCTTTGGTAGTTTGTTAGTTGTTTTTTCACGTTTAAATTTTTATTGATTTTAACAATATCTTAACATTCACATCACATTAAACAAATAATGACTTCCCGCTCACACCTCCTCGTGAATCACCAAATATAGAATTAACCCTTGCTATAATAGTAATTCAAAACATATATCTTAAACCTTACAAACTCGATTTTGATTTACCCAACCTGCTATTATTACTAAATTTCAAACCCTGTTGTAAAATAAACATTAGGGAAATAGTTCTTTAAGTATAATAAAAATGGTTTCCAATCTTCTTTAAAACATTCCAAATTTTGATCTCTTATCAGTACTGTGAGTTTTGCCATCTCCGCATATTCCAAAATTTTTATCAGCCAATCTTCTTTTGAAAGCAGTTCATTACTCTTCCATTTCTGCGTATATATTATTCTGGCCGCCGTATTAGCGTACATAAAGAATGTTAAATTGGTTGCAGAAAACACTCCTTGCGTTATTCCCAGCAGGAAGGATTCTGGCTTCTTAGGAAATGTCATTTTAAAAATTTTCTTTAACTCATTATATATCATGTCACAAAAGGCCTTAGCCTTCCTTCAAGACCACCACGTATGAAAAAAGGTTCCTTCAGAGTGTCCACATTTCCAGCATTTGTTTGAAACATTTTTACACATTAATGCCAATTTTTTAGGCGTCAAATACCACCTATACATCATTTAATAATAATTTTCTTTTAAAAGATAACATGCAGTGAACTTTAAATCAGTTTTCCATAATTTTTCCCAGGCTGCCATTTCTATATTATAGCCCACATCTTGAGCCCATTTTACCATAGTCGTTTTAACCACTTCATCTCTTGTCTCCTCCATAAGAAAGAGCTTATACATTTTGGAAACTAATTTTTCATCATTTTCACACAGCTCCTTCTCAAATCTCGACGTCTGATCCTCAAATCCAACATTAAGATCTTTCTTATAAACTTCATTTAACTGATGGTACTGAAACCAATTACTGACCCAATTTTGTCCTTCAATTAAACTTTTTAACTTACAGTCCTTTTCTTGAAAACATAACAAATCCCTATAAGTACCCCATTGCGATTGCATATTTACCTCTTTACGTACTAAAGCTTCAATCGGGGATAACCATAGCGGAGTTTTAGGATCCAACCATTTTTTATATTTTACCCAAACTCTCATTAAACTCCTTATATAGTGGTTAAGAAAATCTTTATGTGCTTTACTTTTGTCATACCACAAATAGGAGTGCCATCCAAACCTTCTGTCAAATCCCTCCAGATCAAGTATTCTAGAATTTCTTAATGTTATCTATTCTTTTAACCACGTCAAACAAACAGCATCAAAATACAACCTTAAGTCTGGTAGGGTAAGACCGCCTCTTTCTTTTGCGTCTGTTAAGTTTTTAAAATTAATTCTTGGTCTTTTCCCTTGCCAAACAAATTTAGTTATGTCCTTCTGCCATTGCTTAAAACAAGTTAAAGTATTAATTATAGGAATAGTCTGGAAGAGAAACAACATTTTGGGTAAGACATTCATTTTCACCACTGAAATTCTGCCCATTAAAGATAAGTTCATATTAGACCATCTATGTAAGTCAGTTTTTACTGTATTCCATGTTTTAATATAATTATTTGAAAACAAAGTGTTATTATTTGTCAGCAAAACACCCAGATATTTAATTTTCTTCTCCACTTTCAGTTCACTTATTTCCGAGAATCTATCCTTAGATTTCTGATCCATATTTTTAGTCAACACCTTCTTTTTAATCTTGTTTATATAAAACCCTGCCAATTGGCCAAATTGTTGTATTTTTTCCAAAAGTCTTCCGATCTTGTCCAATGGATTTTCAAAAAAAAAAAAAAACAACCACGACATCATCCGCAAAGGCTCTTAGTTTATACTCTTGTTTCCCAATTTTCAGGCCTTGTAATTGATTATCTTCTCTAATATTTCTACAGAGCACTTCCAGTACTAATATAAAAAGTAATGGGAAAAGTGGCCATCCTTGTCTAGTTCCTTTTTGTATTTTACAATTGTCTGATAATTCCCCATTTACAATAATCTTAGCATATTGCTCCGAATAAATTGCCTTGATATCCCTAGTAAAATATTACCAACGCCCATTGCATCTAATAACCTCCACATGAACTGCCAGGAAAGGTTGGTAAGTTTGTTAGTTCAATAATTTATTTATTTTTAAATTGTCTTCCCAAATCTCTGAGCTGTCTAGTAGAAAGGGGCTAAGCAAGCAAGGCATTGCTGCTGCTTCCCACTGTCTTCATTCACCCAACTGCATGGGTGGGCAGGTGAGCGGCAGGAAGAAGGAGCTGCAACAGCTCTCTCAGCTGTCAGCTTAGGGCCCTATCCCATCTTCAGGGCAAGTGAGTGAGCAGGCAGCGGCTGCTGCTCCTTGCTGTCGCTGCTCACCTGAGGAATAGGGAAAAAGCAAGTTTCCTGATTATATGAAGACATGCCTATATGCATAGACATGAGGCAGAACATGCATATGACAAAAGGCAAAGCTTGATCCCACCTCCACACCATACATGTATTCCAGAACATCTCCACAGGGCTAGAGCAAGCCTGCTCAACTTAGCCCCCCCCCAGCTGTTTTTGGACTACAACTCTCATAATCCCCAGCCACAGTGGCCAACAGTGGCTAGCTGGATGACTCTGGGCCAGTCACTTCTCTCTCAGCCCAACCTACTTCACAGGGTTGTTGTGAAAGAGAAACTCAAGCATGTAGTACACCGCTCGGAGCTCCTTGGAGGAAGAGCAGGATATAAATGTAAATGTAACAACAACATCTGCAGGAGGGCTGAAATTGAGCAGCCCTGGGCTAGAATGCGAGCCACTCAACATCTGCTTGAGGGAGAACACACACAAACTAAATCTCTCTTGTGACTGGAAGCTGTCTTATATGGCGTCAGACTCCTGGTCCATTTGGCTTAGTATTGTCTACACCAGGGATTCTCAACGTTGGGTCCCCAGATGTTATTGGACCTCACCTCCCATAATCCCCAGCCCCAGTGGCCTTTGGTTGGGGATTATGGGAGCTGAAGTCCAATAACATCTGGGGACCCAACGTTGAGAATCCCTGGTCTACACCAGGGGTAGGTATCGTGCAGCTCTCCAGATGTTGAACTACAGTTCCCATCATCCTCAGCTGTAATAAACTGTGGCTGGGGTGATGGAAGGTGTGGTTCAGCAACATTTGGAGAGCCACATGTTGCCTACCCCTGGTCTACACCAACTGGCAGTGGTTCTCTAAGGTTTTGGGCAGAGATCTTTCCCAGCCTTGAGGATGCCAGGGATTGAACCTGGGAACTTGTGTGTGAAAAGCAGATGCTCTGCCACTGAGCTATAGCTCCATCCCCAAGTGATTGTGGAGCATTCTGGTTCATACAAGAAGTTGTGTGGTGGCAGGAAGGCTATCACCACTCCTCCATCACCCAAGTTGGGCACCAGCCCCATTAAGTGTATGAACCTAGGCAATACATTCAAGAACAAACTGCTCTTCCTTCCTCCCAAACCTTTCTCTCTTCCTATTCCCTGGCAGTTTCATTGCCTACTCTGCAGACCAGGCATGGAGCTTCAGCTTTGTCTTTAATTCTTTCTTCCTCATATAAGAGCATCTGAAGTATCCTTATACCAAATCAGGCCCTTGGTCCATCTGGCTTAGTATTATCTACACACATAAGCAGCCCTACCTTGCAATATCAGGGATCAGAGGCCCAGAGTACACTCCCATTTTGATATTTACAATCAAAATCTAAATATCTTTTAAATTTTAAATATTTAAATATAAATATAAATGGTGCAACCTCCATAATAATTAGGCTTTTAAAAATTAAGCATTTTGAAATTAACAAAAATTGATTGAGTGCCGTCAAATCGGTCAAGTCTATGTTGTCACCATCACATTGGTGTCAACTCTTAGTGACCACATAGACAGATTCTCTCCAGGATGATCTGTCTTCAACTTGGCCTTATCAAAAGTATTTAACAGTAATTTTAACCATGATAATACTAAATATCAGTGTTTTGCACACACAATCATCATAATAAAATTATGCTGCATCAATTCTCTTGTTCAGGGTGTCAATATGCAACAAGTGGATGCCAGCATTGAGAAAACCTGAGCCATCTGTACTGTTTGTTCCATGATTTGACACGTCCACTTGTGCATAATCAATTAGGTATTTCAAATACAAAATACAGTGATGTAACTAAACATCCTGTTTTCAGATATTAACTCTGCATTTACAGACATATAGCATGTTGAATTAGAAAATTATTTAGAAAGCATCAGCGCATGCCTCCTGTTTTGTCTGCTAGTAAAGCGGTCAATGACAGCATCCTCAGACACAGATTCCAGCACATTTCCCTCAATCAAAAGCACTGCACGATGCTGTAGTCTAGTTTGTCTCATTGTGCTTCTCAACCAGGTGTGTAGATGTCTTAAAGCACTGAATGGCTGTTCACAGCCACAGCTACTCACTGGGATCGTCAATGCAACTTGTATCACTTTTTTTTTTTTAAGGGGAAACCAAAACAGGGTGCAAAAGCTGGTACACATTTTCCATCTTGAGATCCTTGCTACTTTTTGTCAATGTGCAATATAGTTCTTAGCATCAAGCAATATTTAGCAAATGTGGTTTGCTAACCAAATGTGGTCCTCTACACCAGGGATTCTCAACGTTGGGTCCCCAGATGTTATTGGACTTCAACTCCCATAATCCCCAGCCCTACTGGCCTTTGGTTGGGGATTATGGGAGTTGAAGTCCAGTAGCATCTAGGGACCCAACGTTGAGAATCCCTGCTCTACACTAAGAAAGTTTTGTGATTGTGGATTACATGCCTGAATTCCCAAGCTCTGCTTTGATACTAGAGAACCGCTAATCGAATTCAGACCACATCAGAGCCAAACGAGGACAGAGTAATTTCATCCTGAAATTATCTGAGGTGCTGTCATCCTGTGTATCACTTGCAGTTTCAACAACAAAATAATCTATGTGTTTTTGTTTTCTCCTTTGCATGACTGTTTCCTGGATTTCTGTGCCATGGATGATGCACAGCATCATATTCGTTAGTGCTACATACAGCTTCTTTTTAGTTAGCTGCTCTTGCCAATCAAAGTTTTCTTTCTGGAGCAGATTATCTGTTGTGCTGAGGGGAGAATGGGACATAAAACATGCAGTACACTATATGTAATTTGCAGAGCTTTGCTAGCAAACCAATGGCTGTTGGAAACTTCATTTCTGAAAGGCACCATATAATAGCTGGGAAGTGCATTCATAGAATGTATATGGCAAGACCAGTGTGTACCTGAAAGCTGTACCGGTTCACTTGCTTTTTAATCCTAATTGAGCTTGGACATTATTAATCTTTGGTGATGTATTAGTGATACACTAAAGGTGGTGTATGGACATAGATTGCTTCTGGGTGATATTTCTGAAACCTAGCTTGAACATTACCAGTTGTTCCACTCACAACAGCTGCACCATTATCATAAGTTTGTGCTACACGTTGAATATTGTCTAGCAGCTCATTGACTCTTAAGTAGTGAGCTAATTAATCACTGCCTGAGTCAATGAAGATTAATTAATCTTCAGTAATTGATTCTGCATCAATCTTAGAAAGTGTTCTTTCACTGAACCTCTTTTTGGATCAACATACCTTACACGGAGGGCTAACTGTTCCTTGTGGTGGTCGCTGGCTTCGTCGGCCTTACTGCATACATTTCAGATTTCCTCAGTTCACTGACTATGTTGCATGTCACTTCTTCTGACCAGCGCTGAATAATTTCATTCAAAGAGAAAGGGAAAATATAGGTAGTTTTGGTTGGAGCATTGTAATTTTGCAGAATGGATCAAATTGTGTTAGTCAGTTTAAACACTCTAGAACATTCTTCCTGTTTTAGCTTTCTCCAGTTTCATCATGGCCTCTGAAGAGTAATCCTAGCTTACCCTATATCGCATTGTGTGATGCCAACAATGCACCATAGATACTCCTGTCTCTCTCTGCTCTGGGTTGAATTTGCAACTTGTAACTATTCCATTACATCACCACACACCTTACCTCTTTTTGAAGGCTGCCCACGCCAGCAAGCTTGCCTTATGAACTGCTGTCTTTCCATGCTTTCAGGAATCCAGTGCTTTCTTCCCATTTTTGAAGCGTTTAGGTATCAGTGGATTCTTGTTGCCTCTGGAGTGTCTTGATCCAAATTGTTTTGCATGCAAAACAATCCATAGTGTTTTGTTGAACAGAATATTCCAGCCAGCTGTGCTTTTCAAACCAGTGATACTGAAAGGAGTGCGTTGTGGATCCACATTGCTTATAGGGATACTTTACTAACCTCAGCTACACTGGGCCAGTCTCAACATCCGCTAAATCAGAAGCCTCAGCAACTGCACTGAAATCCACTGGCCTGACCTTTGGTGTCTCGGCTGTCTTACTTACCGGAGTCTTCCTCTGCATTGAAATCCACGGGAGTGACACTTGGTGCCTTAAGTTACTTACTGGAGCCTTCCGCTGCACTTAGCGGTGATCCTGATTGAGTTGCATTCCCTTTTTCCTCTTGCTGTGATGTACTTGTTTGGGATAAATATTGTCTGATATCCATTCCCCTAAGTGGGGGGCGGGGGATGTTTATTATATTCAGTTTTCATAATACATCACAATCCTATACATGTCTTAGAAGTATGCTCAATTTCGCCCAATGGGAATTACTCCAAGATGAGTATAGGGCAGCAGCCTCATTTAAACAACCACTGAAATGAATAAGATGAAATTTAAATGGGCAGATATTGCAGTCTTTCAGCAATGCCATACCTAAAATGGGGCTCTGAATCTCCTTTTCCTTTTGCAATCAGTCCCACAGACAACTAAACAATAGAGAGCCAGTGTGGTATAGTGATTAGGACTAGGATTTGCAAAGATCTGGGTTCAAAGCCTTCCCCACTCAGCTATGAAGCTCACTGGGTGACTTCAGGCCAGTCACTTTCTCTCAGCCTAACCTACCTCACAGGATTGTTATGAGGATAAAAGGGGAAAGGGAAGGATATAATTGACATTAATAATAAAATACCCTTATATATAACATATGCATATTTTATACTTAAATTCCATTCCCCATAAAAAGTAAAATACTAAGTTTATGTATTATTTAATAAATTTGTAGAGTAAAGGGGAGAGGGAAGAAAACTTAATAAAAATGAGGAGGAGGGGGGAGGAAATGCAGCCTGGCAACAGAATTATTATAAACCTTCCAAACTGAGTAAGGAGGCACCTTTTAAAGTGGTGACACACTTCTACTTAGCAGAGGGAGAGCAACCGGCCCTGTTCAGTGCCAGCACAAATATTTCAATTTGGCAGTACAGGAGTAGAACAGCAGCAAAAATAATATGCAATGATAATGATACTTTTGTATATACAAAAATTACTGAACAGATACTAGGCAATTTCAGTTTATTGTGCAATGCAGCTGGTGGGTAGGGGAGAGGAAGGCCCCAGCATTCAGCATATGCTACAGTTTACAAGTTGTATGTGTATACAGGTATAACTTGTATCTATGAAACATTATATGGCAACTGAGGTTGAGGAACACCTCCACTATGGAGATGTAAATTATAGTTTTATCAGCTTTCCCCCATTCTTCAAACCAATTTGACCCCACTATGCAAATGAAGGTTAAAATAGATTTGTACATGTTTATGAACAATATGTTGGATAGCAGGTTTTTAGTCTATCACATTTATATACCGCCTGATATATACGTCTCTAGGCGATGTACACAATCCCAATTACAATATAAAAATAAACACATTTAAAACACTTTCACAGTATAAAAACATTTCACAGAGTGAAACAAGGGGGGCAGGGAGGAAGACACAACAACAAGTTCCTCCCAGGTGTTAGCTTTTTCCTCCAAATCTTAACCCCATGGGAGGAGGCGGCAGCAGGAGAGGCATGCTTCCAGACCACAGCTGTTTCTTTCCCCACTCACCTTCACCATCACTTCCCAGGTGAGAGGGTCTGGCAAGGAAGGAGGAAACAAGATTCCTGCAGCCTCCGGAGTTGCAGCCTTGCAGAGGAGTAAAAGTGCAAGAGCTTCCCGCCTTGGTGGCTGAATACCATGTGGTGGCTGCTGTTGCACTTTTCTGTGGTCTTTTGGCAGAGGCGGAGAGCCATAGCTGAAGATCACATGGGGGCAGGGCCATCCCTAGTGGCGGGCGGGGCTGGGGGCGAATCAGCACGTGTGGGGCCTTCTTAACATTTCATATCATAACAGAATCAGACTGATTGATGACATACAGTGTAAATAGTGAGTGTGAGGTTTTTGGACATGTCCAACCAGCTTGGACATATAGTACATTTCTAAAGAAATAAAAAATAAGAAGAAGCACAACACATGCTTCACAATTCTCACTCAGACCTTAAGCAACTTGAACATAGTCAATTTAGAAATATATTTATATTGTTTGTCCCAGAATTTTTGTAATTTTCTGCAATGAAACAAGCCACTTAGAGCTTTTTTGATGGGCCTCTGTTAAAAAATATTTTAAAACCAACCATTTGTCCAGTCCACTTCAATATAAATATACCTATTCCTCCCACCCTGCCCTACATCTCTGCTCAATACCAAAGCCCTATGACAAGCCAATCCCTAAATATTCAAGGGTGGTGGGGGTGGAATAACCTTAAAGAGGAAATCACATCATAGCTCCATTACTAAACAGGCAAAGCCTGGGCTGGGCAGGGCAGGGGGGCTGCAGAGAGCTGTTGTGGGCAAGGCCAGCCAGTGCTGGATACTCTGCCTGCCTTCTCCCTTCCTTCCTGAGCTTCAGGCTTCTGTGAAGCCTGCATAGAGGCCTCTCTGGAAGCCCTGCCCACCTGCCAAAGAGCTGAGAGGTGGAGAGAGAAGGAGATCTAGCAGCTTCCCTGGGAGCCTTTCAAAGCTGTGCTGCACATCCACAGCACAGGCTTGAAGGCACACTGTGTCTTCTATCAGCTTCGGCTGATACGCCAGCTGCGTCCGTTACTTGAGGTGAATGACCTCAAAACAATGGTACATCTGCTGGTTACCTCCAGACTGGATTACTGTAATGTGCTTTATGTGGGGCTGCCCTTGTACGTAGTCCAGAAACTACCGTTGGTTCTGAATGCAGCAGCCAGGCTGGTCTCTGGGTCATCTAGGAGAGACCATATTACTCCTGTATTGAAGGAGTTACACTGACTGCTGATATGTTTCCGGGCAAAATACAAGGTGTTAGTTATCCTCTATAATAAAATGCTAAAGTGTGATCCCGTGTCTCTGCGCCCATGTCTTTCTTGGACGTTCTGGGCATGCGCAGAGTGCATGCCCAGAACGTCCAAGAAAGAAACGGCCGCAGAGACACGGCGGCCATGTTGCCTCTCCGCGGAAAGGCCAGAGGCGGCCATGGGGAGGGCAGAGGCGGCGGTGGGTACAGCCCGGCCGCAGGGGTAGGAGAGCTGGCGGCGCCGAAAAGAACAGGGGCGGCGGTGGGTCCGGACGGCCCGCAGGAAGGCCAGAGGCGCTGACAGCGGGTCCGGCCCGGCCGCAGGGAGGTAGAGGCGGGGGCAGCGGGTCCAGCCCGGATGCGGGGATAGGAGAGGTGGTGGCGGTGGGTCTGCCCCCCCCGCCGAAAAGAACAGGGGCGGCGGCGGGTCCGGACCGGCCGCAAGGAGAGCAGAGGCAGCGGCGGCAGGTCCCGACTGGCTGCAGAGAAGGGAAAGACGGTGGGCGCGGGCGGCACTCTTGGAACTCTCCCCTACTAGCGCCCGTTATTTCAACGGGCTTAAAAACACTAGTAACCTATAAAGCCCTAAACTGCTTGGGCCCTGGGTATTTAGGAGAACGTCTTCTTTGTCATGAACCCCACCGCCCAATGAGATCATCAGGAGAGGTCCGTCTGCATTTGCCACCGGCTCGTCTGGTGGCTACTCAGGCATGGGCCTTCTCCGTTGCTGCCCCGAGGCTTTGGAATGCACTCCCTAGTGAAATAAGAGCCTCCCCATTTCTGACAATTTTAAAAAAGTCTTTAAAGAAGCATCTGTTCACACCAGGCTTTTAACTGATACTGTTTTGATTGTTTTTAATGTTGTTTTAGAATATTGTTTTAAAAATTTTAAATTGTTGTGTTTTAAATTTCTTGTTTTTGTTTTTAATTAATGTTTTAATGTCTTATCTTGTTGTAAACCACCCAGAGATGTAAGTTTTGGGCGGTATAACAATATGTTAAACAAACAAACAAACAAACAAAACAGGCCTACAAAATGTCAAAACATTTCAATTCAAAACAAGGAAATTTTGTTGCAAGTTCAAAACAGGCCCTTTATTTAAAGGCCATTTTGTTTCGGGTTTGAAGCAACCCATTCCAAATTGAAATGTTTTGCACATCCCGTACCAGCTGCTACAATACATGCTGCCTGTCTCTGGCTGGTGTGTTACCACAGGCTGAAGCAGGCAATAAACATCCAGGATGTCTCTGGCTGGCTCTCTCTCTTGAATGTGTGTGCTCTGAAAAAGTGAACATGTGCATGTGGGAGAGAGCCAGCACAGCCACCAGAGAGACCACAACTGCTAATCCTGGATGCCCAGTGCCTGCTACAACAAGCAGTGACATGCCAGGCGGAAGCAGGCAGTGGGAATTGTAGCTGCTGGTCTTTCTTATACATAGCCAGTGGTGTTGTTGCAAATTCTGAATGCAAATTTAAAATGGCAGGCACTTTCCACAACACCCACCCTGACAGGCATGCCCCATAGCTACACCCCCCACATGGCCACACCCAAACACATAACTTAATTTATATTATTTGCATTTTAAAGGCAGTTTTATAGTAATTATGCAGGCTATTTTTAAAAAAAAAAACCCTTTAAAAAAGAGATCTGCCCAAAGTATACTGGAATATATTACCACTGAGCAGTTATATTCTAAGTGGACTTTTAAAAAGCAGAAATTTACAAAAGGTTCTGGAATTGAAGCACCAACACTGACCAGGATTCAACCCTGATTTGGAGAAAACTGCCCTTGTCTTCATAAGAAAGGTGTAGTGCTCCCTGCTTTTATACCCCATGGTATAATTCTGGATTGGTAGAATTATACCATGTAGAAAGTTCTCAAAATTCATATGGTAGGCATAAGAGTACTTTGGCTGGATGAGATCATGTCCATCAAGACCAGCTCCTAGAAAGAACTGAAGAGAGTGAGAGATAGAAGGATGAACTACATTGGTAGAAGAAATTCTGGGGGAGAACCAGCAGGAGAACCAGCCATTTTATTTATTTAAATCTATCTATGTAAACCGCTTTGGGAACTTTTATTAAAAAGCAGTATATAAATATTTGTAGTAGTAGTAAGTGCCAGATTTGATCCGAATAGGAACACAGGAAGTTGCCTTATACTGAGTCACACCATCAGTCCATCTAGCTTAGTACTATTGTCCACACGAGGGTTGCACAACTTCAGCCCTCCAGCCGGTTTTGGACTACAACTCCCATAATACTCAGCCACAGCAACCAATAATCAGGGATAGTGGGAATTGTAGTCCAAAAATGGCTGGAAGACTGAAGTTGTACAGCCCTGGTCTACACTGACTGGCAGTGATTCTCCAAGGTTTCAGGCAGGAGTCTTTCCCAGCTTGACTTGGAGATGCCAGGGATCAAACCTAGGACCTTCTGCATACAAAAGTTTTAAAACAGATGCTCTTCTACTGAGCTATGGCCCTATCTTCATTGGAAGCGGCCTTCTATCAAGTCAGATCATTGGTCCATCTAATGTAGTATAGTCCACACTGACTGGCGGCACCCATCCAAAGTTTCAGGCTGGAGTCTTGAGATGCCGCCAGGTAGGAATGTGCACAAAGCACTTCATACACATCTGGGAGAACAGAGAGCAGGCGCTTTAAAAAGAGGAAGGCAAGTCTTACCTGCCCTTCCGTTGCTTCTCCACTGTCCCCCTTATGCTGTCAGTAGTACTACTATTAAATGCTGCACGGGGCGGCTGCTTCCTGTTGCCAGCAGTGTGCATCGGTACACAAGTGCTTGTGCATGTGCGGAAGCCATCTTGAGTCGTCAGCAACACCCTTGGCATGCCAACGCCACCCGCCATGTACGCTGCTGGGAACAGGAAGCAGCTGCCATGCGCATTTACTAGTCGTACTGACAGCGCCGTGGTGGGGCGGTAGGGGAGCAAGGGAGGGGCAGCCCCCCCAGCCCCACCCCCATGCATTTGCCTACCTTGATCAAATAGGCACAATGGCTGTGGCTGCCTTTTCCAGACTCCTGTCCTGAGTCCCAGGTAGCCAACTCAAGAAGCAAGGCAAGCAGGCAGTGTTAGGCCTTGGTTGGGGGGCTGTGGCCTCTTCAATCTGCTGTTTTCCCCAGAACACCCTCCAATCCATGTGGAGGAGGAACACCTCAGCAGCAGCTAGGAGTGTGCAGAACCTGTTCTAATTGAACTGTACCAACCCCCACCCTCCAAAAAGGGGGGGGGAATTGAACTGGGTCGAGTTTGGGTGGTTCTGCTTGTAAAGGGGAATCAGGTAAGGATCTCTTACTGGATTCCCCTTTACAAGCAGAACCTCTCAAACCAGACCAGTTTGACCACAAGAACTGAAGCACCAGCTAGTTCTAATGAACCGGTTCGCGGACTGGCGGTTCGGTTCGAATTCAGTTCTAATTTGAACCAAACCGCCCAGAATGGTTCCATGCACTGGAACGGTTTCTAGCAGCAGCCTGCTCTGCTGACCAGCTGTTGTTAACAAGTTTAAAGGCCCACCACCTACACACTTATTCTTTAAATAGGGATATGGGCACACAGTCACAACACAGGGTGGGAGGAGAAGCCGCACAAAGCAGAAGAGAAGTTCTTGGGTGGAAAGGGTCAGGGGCTGAATGGGAGTGAGCAGCTGGGGACAGATCAGCTCGCAGTGGTGGGGGATGAGGAGCCCGGTCCCTGAGATTCCTTGTAGAAATGGCACTTTTCAATTCAAAGAAGAGTTTCCTGTGAGCTCACATGTGTGAGCATCCCCTGTAGGCAGCATGCAGGGGAAGAGGCTTTGCTGAAGATGCTGGGGGAGCAGCAGGCAAGCCTCTGGCGGCCCCCAGAAGTACTCAGGGTGGCAGTGGCCTGAAGATGGCTGTCCCCACCATGCTCTATGGTGACCACACGACAAAGACCAGCTGGTGATTTTCAATGCCAGCTAGGGAACAGGGCTGAACGCTTTTGGGAAGGAGTGAATAGCACAGGGCTTCCAGCCCAGTGATGAATCCAGCAGTAAAAATAAGAGACTCTTCTAAGATCCGAATCCATCAAATATGAGTCCTGGGTTCAGTAGCCCCCAGCCACTGCCCTTTCTCATGGACACCTTGGTCTGCCAGGGATTGCCCTCTTACTTGTGGACAGAGGCTGTGCACATTCTAATATCTGCAAAGCTCTGCAGGCGGTGGTTTCCCCATCGCTGCCTTGCAGTGTTTTAATTCAGCACTATAATGCTTTTGTCAGTGGTGCTGTTGTAGTGTTTCGGTTCTTTTGGACAGGAGCATCTGATCCTACACAACAAAGAACAAGAGACTAAGCACAAGACAGGATCTTAGGGGACCAAAAACAAAACACACACAACCACAAAACAAACACAATGTCCAAAAGTGGTATGAGACATTTTCACCCACAAGGGTCTTAATACAAATGAACAAACCTCATCTGAAACATCAGTTGGCTCCAGGTTCATATTTCAGTTCAAGCTAGTTGGGCTACTTGCCTGAGGAAGCCCACGAAATGTCAGCAACTCCTCTGAGTCCAGATACAAGCTGAATATCACTGTGCCCATGGCACATGCACAAGGGGTGTGTGGAAGGCATGCCCCTGGTAGTTTTTACCAGCATGCTTCCAGTTTACAGCATGAGCAAAATGCAGCTCGGAGGCAGCTTTTTGCTGGCATGAGATGCATGCCAATACGATCCTTCGCACATGTGCCTGTCTGGAACCACACAAGGCCACGTGTGTGACCATGAACCAGACAAACTAGCTGAAAATTGGAGGGGTATTATAGAAGAGTGGCTTACACACACACACACACACACAGACCCAGAAGGCAATATGTAGATTAACAGAAAGATGTTAACATTTTTAAAAGTACTGGGGAAACAGACTGCAGCCTTATTTGGATAGCAAGGCAAATACCTAGCAGAGGCAACACTGGTAAGTCTCTTATGGAGGAGAGGTATATCAACAGCTACTAGTGGCTATAGGCCACCTCCAGCCTCAGAGGCAGGTAACAGCAGGATGGAGGGCATGCCCTCAACTCCTGCCTGTAGGCTTCCAGCAGCATCTGGTGGGCCAATGTGTGAAACAGGATGCTGGACTTGATGGGCCTTGGGCCTGATCCAGCAGGGCTGTTCTTATGTCCTTAAGAGGAAGTGGGGTGATGGATGTTCCTCAAGTGACCTGCCTCAGCTCTGCCCCACCCCCTGCAGCAGAGGCACCAGTTCCCCAATAGCTTGTGCATCCAAAACTGAGCCTACCTCCTCTGAAGCCGTTTTGTGTCTCCTCTTCTCTTTTTAAAAAGCCACCTCCCAGACCCAGACCCAGTCCCAGTCCCAGCAGGTTCTCTGTTTAAAATGCACCCCACCCCCATATTGTCAAGAGCAGGAGACTGACTGACTGGTTCACACCTTCCATTAACAAGCACTGGTTTCATTTGGGGTCTAGACTCAATTATCAGGTTCCTGTGTCTTTGGTGTGGACTCTCCGGTGCCTATTAAGATGTCCATTTTGAGTGAAGCTTTTCCCACAGTCAGGGCACTCAAAAGGCTTCTCGCCTGTATGGATTCTTTTATGTGCCAGAAGGGCCGAGCTGCGATTGAAGCTCTTGCCACATTCAGTACACAGGTAAGGCTTTTCACCGGTGTGGATTATCTGGTGTTTAATCAGAGTGGAACGCTGACTGAAATGTTTCCCACAGTCTGGGCATGCATAGGGTTTCTCATTCGTATGTACTCTCCAGTGTGTCTTCAAGGTTGAATTTTGGCTGAAGCTTTTTCCACAGTCCGAACATTTGTAGGGCTTCTCATCTGTATGGACTCTACGATGAGTAAAAAGGGCTGAGTGAGAACTGAAATTTTTTCCACACTCAACACATTTATATGGTTTCTCTCCTGTGTGCCTCCTTCGATGTGCTGTGAGGAAACAGTTAAATCTAAAACCTTTGCCACACTCAGGGCATTTGTAGAGTTTTGTATTCGTATGAGTTCGCTGATGTTTGAAAAGGGTTAGGCAGTCTCGGAAACTTCTCTGGCAGACTGAACAATTCAGTGATTTCCCTGCTAGGTGGCTTTTTTTATGTTTGGTGACATCCGAGGCAAAACTGAAACGTTTTCCACATTCAGGGCAAACGTGGGGCTTCTCACCTGTGTGGATTTTAAAATGCCGAAAAAGGTTGGAGCTCTGGTTGAAGCTTTTCCCACACTGGTGGCATTCATAAGGCCTCTCTCCAGTGTGGATTCGCCGGTGCGTAATAAGGGTTGAAAATCGGCGGAAGCTTTTCTCGCAGGCAGGACACTTGTGGGGTTTCTTTTCCATACGCATTTTAGGCTGCACTTTGGTTTCATGGTGGCTTTTACTGTCCAGAATTCCTGCAAAGTTCTGTCCTGAGATGTACTCAACTTTGATCAACTCTTCCTTCTTAGGACTCTGTGAAAGGGCTCTGTGATATTCGCCTGTTCTTGTAATATGTAGTTCCGCTTGTTTAGGATATTCCTGCTGAGGGGTCTCTACTTCATCCTCACTTTCCATCCCATCACCTATTAGGATAAAAAAGGAATAAAATAAGACCACTGTAATGTTTTGCATTGCTGGTATCGAACTCCACTCTCTCCTAACTATTACTGCTCACCTGATATTCATGTGTTTTGACCCAATTAATGCCTTTATATCGCTTTTCCCCCTCATTGGCTTTCTGTCACTCCTCATGTTTACTTTAAGCTTCTTGTATTTACTCTCAACTGTCTCCATGGCAACTCAACTCAGCTGCTCAACTTCGGCCTTCCGGCAGATATTGGCCTACAATTCCCAAAATCCCTGGCTATTTGCCACTGTGGCTGGGTATCAGTGTTCCCTCCAACAGGGATTCCCAGATGTTGTTAACTACAACTCCCAGAATCCCCAAGCAAAAACCATTGCAGCTGGGCATTCTGGGAGCTGTAGTCAACGTCTGGGAATCCCAGTTAGAGAGTACACTGCTGGGGATTATGGAGTTGTAGTCCAAAAACAGTTGAGGTGGGCTAAGTTGAGCAGGCCTGCTCTACATGCACCAATCTTCCAGTTAAACCATCTTATTTGTTTGTTATTTCTCTGTGTAAACCGCCCTGAGCCATTTTTGGAAGGGCAGTATAGAAATCAAATCATTTATTATTATTATTATTATTATTCCCTAAGATTGTCCTCTTTATTCCCACTGAGGGTCTCTTTGACCAAGTACCAGGTTAAAAAAAATCTATTCACTCAGGTAGTGCCTTCTCTCAGCTTCAGAGAAGTCAATATTTTATAAGCAGTATGTAGTGTTCGAAGGACTGATTCTGAGCGATCTTCAACCTAGATGAACTCTTGATTCAGAGGCAAGATGCCTCTGAATACCAGCTACAGGGGAGCAACAGCAAGAGAGAGGGCATGACCTCAGCTGTGGGCTTCCCAGAGGCATCTGGTGGGCCACTGTGGGAAACAGGATGCCCGACTAGATAGGCCTTGGGCCTGATCCAACAGGGTTGTTTTTATGGGCTTAGAGACAGGAGTTGGGATCAGAATAAGCAACTGCAGCTGCTGGTAAAGCAGTGGAGGCACAAAGAGGCCTCTGGTATGGAGAAATCTAAAACTTAAGCACAACGCACCTTCCCTCTGCTCTTCTAAGTCTCCGCTCCTCTCTTGCTTTCTGGGTTCCTTGGAAGTCCATTGTTCCATGCCAGCACTTCCAGCAGCCTGCTCCAAGACCAGGGAACCCTGGGAAAGTCAACCATTTTTCAAAATCAGCAGGTTGTGGCTTCCCCCAAATCCAGGCATATCATTCTGAAGACCTTGAATGGGTGTGTGCATGCCATGTGCTTGTGCACTTAGCATGCAATTTGGAGTCTTGCAGTATAAAAGTTGACATTTTGGGATTATTTTTCTTGATTTCCTTTTTATCCTGCCTGATCTTCAGAGAGATTGTGAGCCCTTTGGGGACAGAGAGCCATCTTATTTATGCATTTATTTTTTTCCTATGTAAACCGCTTAGAGAACTTTGGTTGAAGAGTGGTATATAAATATCCATTGTAGTAGCAGTAGAAGTAGAGAGCAGGGGGTGGTGGACAAGGTCTTGCCTCTCTTTCACCACTGCTTTAGCCTCACAATAATTAGGTCAGTTCGGCTGAGGGTGGGTAACTGGTCCAAGGTAGCCCAGCCTAGTTTAATGACTGAGAGGAGATTTGAACCTAGGTCTCCCGAGTCATCACCCAACACTTCAGACACTATACCACACTGGCGTTCCCCAGCTTGAAGCCAGATCCTACTTGGGGGGCAGTGTGGAGGATCAGTGTGGTGCGCCAGATGAACTTTGTACTTCAGACACAGGAGACCAGATCCAAATTTGCAAATCAGCTACAGAGCCAACTCAGGCAATGTTTAGAAAGTCATTGTCAGAACCACGGTTGCCCTGCACTTGGGGCACTGCAATATGGAAATGTTAATGATGCCTTGCTTTTCTTCCCTCATGGAACTAAAGGCAAAATGAGGGGTTCCTCTGCAGTCAGCCTTCCCTGTGTAGACCAGACTTGGACCTGCTTAGCTTCGGCAAGGTTGCTGGATCATGTGCTCTCTACACTTTTTTTCCAGCGTGGTTATCAGCTGTGGCGGTGCAGTGGGGAAGTAGCTTGCCTGGAGTGCAAGAGGCTGTTAGTTCAAATCCCTCCCCTGGTGTGTTTCCCAGACTGTACCTCGTAAATACGTTTGTAGTCACCCGTAGTCTCTGCTGCTGCTCTCTGTACTTGTATTGCTTTTATGCTTGTATTTTAAATTTTTAATCAGATTTGTTTTATATTTTTAGCTTAATATTTTAATTGCATCTTTTTTACAATCTTGTTTTTTAATCTTGCTGTAAACTGCCTTGGGATTGTTTTAATGAAAGGCAGTATATAAATTTAACAATAAAATAAATAGATAAATAAATATTGGGCAGCAGCAATATAGGGAAGTGCTGAAAGGCTTGTACAGCTCTTTGGTCTCCTTCCAGTACTACTATTACATTGTCCTCCTGGATAGCCTCTACTTACCTGAGCTGGTTCTGCTGCATGCAAAGCCCCTTCTAGATTTTCCAGTGGCTTTTCGTCACAAGGGGATGATCTGGAGTGAAACACGGATGTTATTCTGAAGCCTGTCAAAGTGGAAAGCACAATATCAGAATTTTTATTTATTATGTATATTAAGTGCTTTTCTACTAAAAGTACCCATTTCAATTTCTCTCTATATACTCTCTCTATATATATCTATTTATTTAAAAGGTTAAAATATATTTTTACACAATAAAAGAAAATATATAATACAGCAGAGCAGAAAACCCAGAAGCCAACAGAATCCTAAATCATCCTAATCTTTAGCTGCCAAAAGCCAGAAGAAAAGGGAAGATTTTAACATGGTGTCAGAAAGAACTTATCATAAGGTCAGATGGACATTTGGGGAAAGGGAGTTCCACAATCTGGGAGCTACAACAGGAAAAGCCGCATTCTGAGTCACTGTCAGGTCCTGCCTCACTGAGGCTCCCCCTTGCGGCTAGCTGCTGCATTCTGCCCAAGGTTATAGAGAGCAAGAACAGGTGGCGTAATATTTGGTGGGTCATGGGTTGGCCAGGCCTGTCGTCCTCTGGAGCACAGGACAAGAACCAGCAGCCTTCAGCTCTGTGCAGAGCATCCTTGTGCAGTGAGTATCCAAATACGTTTCTCAGTTTCTGGCGTAGCGCCACCAACCCAAACTAACCAGTGGACCTTCCTCAACAGGAAGGCTTCCTGCTTGGGCTAGGATCTTGTCTGGGCAACAGGTGTCTCCTACACCCTGACAAGTCTGAAGATCCAACTGCCCCTCCCTTGTGCTACAATATTGTTATAGCATAGTGCATCTCACATCTCCCCATGACACACAGCAAGGCATACCTGCATCACCCTCCAGCTCCAGCCGTAAAGTCTCTAGGGATAACAAGAAGATAAGAAAGGGGAGATTGCAGACTCAAGCATTCACAGGGATGTCTTAACAATAGCTGATCCATTAACTTTGTTTGTTAGTAATACAAAATCAGAGGATTTGACAGAAGATGCAAAATTTATTGCACATCTGTTGATTGCCGTTAGTCTGGGTGTTGTCTATTGAGCCTAAGGTTGCCCTTGCATCAGAATGTCTCACACATGCAACTATTTTCCCCAGCCCCCTCTTCCCTCTGCTGCCGCTGATCCCCAATTATGTCCCAGTGGGCTGGTGACCCTCAGGGAGAGCAGAGAGAAGAGGGAGATCAGCAAACATAATTGTATGTGCAAAACGTTCCAACGGAAGGGCAGATACTGCCCATTACTGACAACTTTTTCTGTTATTTATTTTGTTTTATTGTAAACCATCCAGAGACGCAAGTTTTGGGCAGAATGAATGAATAAATAAATAAAAATAAAATAAAATAGTTATCTGTAACAACTGGTGGAATGCTAATCCTCCTACTCTTCTAGAATGATTAACAAATATACTGCCTCCAAAATCTGAAAGCTCTATTTAGCTGCTATGGCTAATAAGAGTGTGCACGGACTGGCTCCCTTAAGAAGCAGGTAATAAGCAGATCCCTAATGGCTAATAGCCATGAATCTGTTAAAAAAAAAAAAAAGGAGGCCAAAGCTACACCTACTAATCAGAAGAGAATGAGGTGGTAGAGCTGTGAAGTGGTAGAACTGAATGTTCTCCTCCAGACTGCCTTGGAGGGTCATGTTTCTTAATGTTCCACTATGTTAAAAAAAAACAAAAAAACACCAAGAGAGCCCCCTGCAAGTACTGTATTTACCCGAATCCAAGCTGAGTTTTTTTCATAGTTCTTGCCTGTTAAATATAGGGGGTCATCTTAGCTTCAGAGTCCTCTTTCTTTAGGGTAAATACAGATATCACCTCTATATTATAAGGCACCTTACACTTACATTCAAAGTCACCTTCCATTTGGGCAAATATGGTACAAAACCAGCCTACAGCTAAAACCATTTCCCCTGAAGTGTTAGTTTTTTCTTGCAAGGAACTTATTACGTAGGGGGCGATTAAAAACGGAATCATCCACCTGCAGTTGAAAGTGGTATGGCCCATTCTGCCACCTCCTTTTCCTGTGCTTGTATACAAGGCCTCTTGCTCACCTTTGAACTCCAGCATCAGTTCCTGCAACGTGTCCTTTCTCTCAGAAAAATGGCTGACCCTTTGTTCTAGCTCCTCCAAGTCAAGCTGTGCTTTCAGGGATGGACCGTCCTCCATACTGGAGACAGAAAGAGGAGGAAGAGATATTAAGATGAGGCCCAAACCCAGAAGCCCTAATTTTCTTCACAGAATACCACTGTGGCAGAGCCACAGCTGACCTCCAAGGGCCAGCTGACCTCCAAGGGCAAAAGACTCACCTGTTCTCAGTGCTTCTGAAACCCTAGTAGGGGAGACAAAAGAAGTGACAGTCAGTAGCTAATGGTCATAGCCCTGTCCGGGAGCTGGGGAAGTTTAAACACTGGGCAGGTACAGACAGCCCATGGGAAGAAGCTAGAGATTCCCAGCAAGCAAGCACTCCTGGCATGAGCCAGAAGTCGTGCTCATTTTGTGTTGTCTGAAGCCACCAATGTTGGGTGGACAATGTTGGGTTCCCTCCGTCGCCTGGCATTTGTAACCAACATTTGAAGTCGGGCAGAGAATGTCAGGTGGAGGAGCGAACCCAACATTGTCACCCAACACTGACGGCTTCAGACACAAAATGCATGCAACTTCTGGTATGCACTGGGAGCACACACTCTCCAGGAACCTCCAGTTTCCTCCTACTTACTTTCCATGGTTATCTGATCAAGTATATGAGCTCCAAAAGCAATTCACAGTGAGCAAGTGCAAATGACCCACAGACCAGTCTTTTCATTTTTTGTACAGCACCATGTATGGGGATGAAAAAATAATAATGCAACAGAGTTCCATCTTACCAAACTACACTCTACTTTAACAGCAGCAATCCAGAGTCTAGAAGAGGTCTCTGCAAAATCAGATCCTTTTAAACCAGCGGGAACAGAGATGCAACTTGGGGGATCTAACACATGCAAAGCATAAACGGCCCCAATGAAGTAAGATGCCCCGCTAAAGTACCAAATGGAATCAAAGGGACTAGGAAGACAGCCCAGAGCATAGCTGCAACCACTAGTGGCAGTTATGAGGGAGTAGATTCCCTCTTCACACTTTCTGCATCACATTCTCAAGTTGCATAATTATTTCCAGAACTGCGTTTTCCTGTTATGGTCACACAATCCACAGTTCTTTAGCCTCTCTACAATTCCCCACATCCCAGCTGGTGATGGATTACAGGCAAGGGGTGGGTGGGAAGCAAAATGACACAACTGCCCTAACCAAAAGCCTGAGACTCCTATATTCCCCATAGCCCACTAGTGCTTCCTCTCTTTGCACTCCACACCAATCTGCCCCCAGCAGCATTCCATGTGCCTCTAACTTCCACAGAATACAATGAACCCACATTCAAACCCGTGCAAACCCACGTTTGCACATGATACAATAGTCAATAATATGCAAATGGGGCATCTTTTCACTGCGGGCACAGAATTTAAGACCATGATCTTCACTATTTTTCAAGCAGGGGTCACTGTGGCAAAAACCCTTCAACGTGAGAGCCATTTCCCACTGTGCTGACCTATGCACAGTACTATGCTTTTTACAGTGTTAGAAGGCCTCTTCTAGCACTGACAGAGCCCCTTTTTAAGTGATCTAGAAGAAAAGCATTGGGAAGGTCCATGCTTTCCAGCATTCCATGCACACCTCTCAAGATGGTACAAGGGCTTTAGAGGGCTCAATTTCCCTTAAAGGAACGCCACCAGTGCTGGCCAAAGCATAGTGGGAATGGTCATCTCCACATGGTGCCAGGGGGACTGTGAAGTGTGTTCAGCTTTGGCCAAAGTGTCACACAGGCCCAATCAAATAATTAAAAGTAGCTGGGCTGGGCGCAGATTATCTGCGCCTCTAGTTTGCTGCCACTGCTTTCACACACACCCCACTTTTTTGCCCGCCCCCTCCTTCCCCACCTGCCCCTGCCACCTTCGTTGGCCAGCCAGCCAGCATCATTCACCGCCATTTCTTTGCCCGCCTGCCGGCTGGCTGCTACCACCATTTTCTCCCCCGTCCACATCGCTATCCAGGCAGCTGCTCACAAATTCTCGTGGGAGCTGCCACACATGGGAATAGCGATAGGTACACCTAAGAGAAATAGATAGATAGATAGAAGATGGATGGATGGATGGATGGATGGATGGATGGATGGGGGCCACACTTAGGGTTGACAGGGGCCACCACCGGCCCTTGCAATGAAGAACACCGATTCAAATCTGGCCTGGCCTCCTTCATCTCTGCCACTGAAAGTGGGAAGAGTGATCATTTCAGAGACTCGTATCAAAGGCTTCCACAAGCAGATTCAACAGCACCACCTCACCTGCATGGTTGTGTTCTGTGAGAGCTGCTCTTTCTCCCCTCCCCTCCCACTAAGCAAATCGTCAAGTAGGAATATCTCCAGGGAGAGCCTGGAGATGCTCTCCTCCCTTTTCTGCACAAGCTTCCTGTTCAGCTCTTCCAGCCAGCTCAGCAGGAGCCACTCTTGCTCCTCCAGAAACTTGTGAAGCTCCTTCCACTCTTGGATGATTTTCTGCTTTTCACCTTCTAGCCATTTCTGCAATAAAACAAATATATCAAGTTGCATGGCACAGCAGAGAAAGGCAAGGGCACTGTCAGTTGCTGTTGCATTTTATGGTTTTTTAAATTGTTGCTCTGTCTTTAATCTGCTGCCTTAATTCTTGCTTCTGTGGCTTGATTATTTTATATGATCTATTATATATTTCGAAGTGTCCGTGGATTTGTTTGTGCAAAATACTTCTGGATTATCTACAGATACCAAATTTTGCAAAAACAATTCTGCCACTGAGAGCAGCGGAATGCACCAACTTTTACACTGGAATATGCAAGGTGAAAGGTTTAAATAATTATTTTTGTATTTTTAGAATAAATTCTAAATAATCATATTTTAGCTGTTATTGTTCTCAACGGATTTTTAACATTCAATAACCAGTTCAATAATTAACAAGAAATTCTGGTTAGAACTAATCTGCCTACTTCCTTTTCACTATAATCTTAATGGATAATTACCAACTTCCACCTCAGACATTCACATGCCCACCATCTTGAATTGGGGTGTATGACATCATCACAAACTACGCCACTGGGGTGTCCATATGTATGGGCACAATCAGTTTGAAGAGAAGCTTGGAGGGGGAAGGATCCCCTATGATCTTTTCCTCAGGCATCATAAGGAGGAATTGGCTCAAATAACTCAGCTTTTACCCAAGACAGGGTAGTAGAATCATTGCCTACAATCTCCTGCACATACTGTAATGTGTAATTCTCTTATAGAATTCAGTAGTGAAGGATATGGTGATGGCCACTTACTTCAATGGCTTTAGTAGCAAATTAGACAAATTCAAGGGGCAGAGGGCTATCAATGGGTAGCATTGGGTCCAGCTAAATGGAATCTCCATACTCAAAGGTAGTCTGACTTTGAAGACCAGATATGGGGGACAAAGACTATTACCTTGAAGTCCCGATTCTTTCCAAGACATCTTGTTGGCTTCTGTTGGAAGCAGAAATCTGAGCTGGATCCAACAGAGACTTCTTACAGCCTCTAATTTATTTTTGTCAGAAATTCAAGAGTTCAGCAAAAGAGGGAAAGAATCTATCCAAAAGGACAAAGGGAAGCAGTCTTGGTACAAATCTCATCCCCCTCTCTCTTCCACCCAACCAACAACATCCCCTCTCTCTTTTAAACTGGTGGGAGGAAGAAGCTTTTACAACCATAACCCAGAACAGTTGCTCTGAGCCTATTACACAGACCAAATGTACTCTCAAAGTTGCTTTGTAACGGTTTGGAGTGCGTCAGGTTCTCCAGTAACCCATAGGCTAGTGTCTCTGACAAAAGGTCTGAGACTCTGCAACATAGCCATAACACACAGTTCTCTTTCAACCAGGGGCTGGGTGGAAAGAAGAGGAACCAGAGAGGGGGTTGGATCTGGGGACTCACCAGCAGCTCTCTGACTTTCTTCTCATCAGCTTTAGCTTCTTCACTCTGTTTTCTCAGGCAGGCCAGGTGCTCCTGCAGCTCCATCTGGAGAAAAGATCAAAGGGATATTTTTGGTTGGTTTGTTGACCCATCATATGCTGTTGTTTTTTAATTTTAACGTCTGGTTTCCATAGTAACAGCAACTTTCAATTTTTACGAAGTACTTCATGTCCACATCCACCTTAAGTGGCACAGCAGGGAAATGTTTGACTAACAAGCAGAAGGTTGCCAGTTCAAATCCCCGCTGCTACTATATCGGGCAGCAACGATATAGGAAGATGCTGAAAAGGCATCATCTCATACTGCGCGGTATGAGACAATGATACTGTGCGGTATGAGGCAATGGTAAACCCCTCCTGTATTCTACCAAAGAAAACCACAGGGCTCTGTGGCCACCAGGAGTCGAAACCGACTTGATGGCACACTTTCATGTCCACAGAGTCTGCATTCACAAGCTCCAGTGAGAGGCCTTCAGTTTGATCCAGTAGGGCTCTTTCTATGTTCTTATTGCCAAAGGCTAAGCTCTCCCCTGCTTGCTTAAACCTTGCAATCTTAGGCAGTTTCTTGGGAATTTGATTAGGCTGAAATCATGACTGAAAAGATTCTGCCTTGTACCTACCTCAGGGGTTCCCAACCTTGGAATGATGGGAATCGTTGGGCTACATCTCCCATCATCCCCAGCCACAATGGCCTTTGTGGCAGGGATGATGGTAGTGGCAGTCCAATTAACATCTGAGGACCCAAGTTGGGAACCCTGCCAAAGCTAATACAGTGAAATGGCTAATGTCCTTGACCTCAGCTACAAACAGCCTCTATCTCCTATGCTTGCTATGAGCTAGGGCTCAGCTATGGAACCTATTTTGAGTGCAAATTAGTATTTGAGATGCATCTAAACATGTGGAATTATTCTCACCGTTGACTAACCCTAGCCACCTGCCACACATTTTTATTTATTTATTTAAAATATTTACACCCCGCCCCTCCAGTGCACTACTGCTCGGGGCAACTTATAACAATACGATAGACACAGAGACAAGTAATAAAACTTTTTTTTTTTAAAGCCAGATTAAAAACAATTATTAGGTTCAAATTAAAACTGAAAATTATAAAAAGCTAAAGAACCTACCAGATAAAATAATAATGGAGCATTAAAAAGCCTCCTTAAGAAGGTGTGCTTTAAGACGTTTTTTAAAAACACTGAGGGAGGGAGCATGGCAAATCTGAGCATATGGGATGGCTACCTGCATTCTCAATCCTCTGGGCCACCGGGAATAGCTGGAAGAGGGTCAGGGTGGGAGGGAATTCTGAGGGAAGTGAAACCTTAAAAATAAATGAAGAGGCAAAATAGGATGGGGGGGCGGGTCTAGGAAAGGAAGGAGAACTGGGTAGGTTGAACACTTCCGGGTGGAGGCCCCATTAATCCACACTGCTTTCTTGGGGGGTGACTGTGCCCCATAATCTCACACTGACCTGGGAAGATGGGAGGGAGAAGAGCTTTGGTTTTCTTCCACTTCCCAGTATGAGACTACATGTAGGAGAGGGGCTGTAGCTTACCGACAGACACTTGCTTTGCCCATAGAAGGTCCCAGGTTCAGTACCTGGCATCTGCAGATAAAGCTGAGAAAGACCCTTCTGAAACCCTGGAAAGCCACTGGCAGTCAAAACAGACAATACCGAGATAGATGGACTAATGGCCTGACTCAGAATAGGAGGGTGCAAGCACAAAAGGCAAAAAGCAAGGAAGGGGGGAAAAGGAATACCAGTATTACAAAATTTATATGCAGTACAGATCCATAAGGAAATGCATATCCAACAAACAAGAAGAACAAAGATATGAGTAAGCATACAATAAATGATGACGGAAAGCACAAATATAACGGAATCCCAAACATGCATGCTGTGCAATGGAAAGCAAGTCGTTGAGTGGAGCTAAAGTTCAAAAAGTTTGAGTAATTCTGGATTAGGGGAGAGGGCTTCTAGTCCAAAGGGTTCAACTGCCAGGCTAGCTTGAGCCCCAGGACCTCTCACTTTAGAAATTAGGACCCGACTGCCTCGTAAATTAGGCGCTTGGGCCCCATAGCTTGACCGCATTCCTGGCACCTTCATGCCCTCCCATCACTCTGGGCTGGGTCTGGTGCCCACATCTCTTACTCCCCAAATCCCTCGTTTCCCAGATCCCCAATTTCCCATGAATCAACCCACTCTGATCGCTCCGGTCAAGATCCCAGCTCCGTCCATCGCTGCTTGCACACAAATACGCTCAAGGCAAAGGAGTTCCTGGAGACATCTGAGTTTCTCACGTGTTGTTGCCCTGAGAAAAAAGAAAGTCCTCCTCTGCCAAGACGGTCAGATACAAGAAGCCCCGATCCCTGCAAAGGGAAGCCAATACAAAGACGGGTTAAGAAAACAGCAGAGCTAGGACGCCAAGGCTCTCTCCAAGCTTCCAGCCTATACAACTCACTCTACCTTTCCCGGCCGGCGCCAGTGTTGCATCCCGGGTTGGTATGGGAGTTGGAAACAGGAAGAGGATGAAGCAAGAGCTGAGAGAAGGTGGAGCTGGAGCAGGAAGTGATGGGCGGGCGTAACCAAGAAACAGGGACTGGGAGCATAGCTAGTGGTGGGCAGATACCCCCGCCTCGTGGATGCTGCTGTAGTTGGAATCCTTACAGACAGAGGGGATGCGTTAAGTGTTCCCTAGAAACACCGGCGCGCCTGTTTAAATTAGTAGTGTTATAGCATTACTGTAATAAATGAATTATTCTCCTCATTAGATTTTATTAACTTTAAAGAGAAAATGCACTCCAGTTCGCTGTTAGTGCAGCCGCTATTTTTAAATGAACGTCAGCAAAGGAGTCTTCTCGATAATTCCAGGAATGTGCTTCCAGGCAGCCGTAGGAATGCATTGTTCATCTCAATCGTCCGAGGAAAGCAGAATGCATTCTCTTGCTGTCCTTCGGTCGGAATGCCCGTAGGAATCAATCCCCTCTAACATTTCACAAGCGAAAGCAGGGACGTGCTTTTAACTACCTTATTGCGAATAACAATAACAACGACAATAAACCGAAATCCACCCAGTTTGCTGGGACGCCTCCATTCCTTAGTGTATAGGGAAGACGACTGCTGCTGATGCTATGACTACGGATATTTATATACCGCCCTTCAACCAAAGTTCTCAAAGCAGCTTACATAGAAAAACAATACATAAATAAGATGGTCCCCTGGCCCCAAAGGGTTCACAGTCTAAAAAGAAACATAAGGTTGATACCCGCAACAGCCACTGGAGGGATGCTGTGCTGAGGTTGGATAGGGCCAGTTGCTCTCCCACTGCTAAATAAAGAGAATCACCACTTTAAAAAGAAGACTCTTTGCTCAGTTACGAGGGGTTAAAAAGATCACACGTTGTATTGTTATATTCTAGATTATCAGATGGTTTGAGACATAGAATGGGCTGGATTTCGCTTCAGGTCACAGAGTAGAGGTTTGAAATTGAATCTTCCAGCTAAATATCCTGTTTATTGGTCTCCACTTTCCTTGGCCTCCATGGTCCACTCACTTCTCACAAACTAGTTACCACCTTTTTATGGATAGAGGCCCCATGACATTAACAACTGTGTGACTTGGGTTATGTAGCATTTCATCACTGGGTTCCCATTCTGGGAACAGCTTTATCAGATAATTTCTGCCTGTTAGGCAGGTTTAAAAGCAGAAAGCTTCTCTGCTCTGTCCATAAAAAATGTTCTGCAGTCTACTCCTCTATATTGCTTTTCAACAAAAGTTCTCTAAGTGATTTACAAAGTAATAAATATTAAAAGTGACCCATCAAATGCAAAATACAGATAGGAAGTGTACAGCTACACCTTCATTCAACATAACATGCACTGTACCTGTGTGCAGATCTGTTTCTGTGTACATGGTGCACTGATGGAACAAGAATAGAGCTTCTGTGTCTTTAAAAACATTCCCTGATCTCTGTGAGAAAAGAGGGCCATCTAGTCTGCAAATGCCTCTGGCGAGCCTACAGTCAAGGCCTGAAGGCAATAGGCCTCTGCCCAGGGGTGTAACAAGGCTGGAGTGGGCCCAGAGACAAAATTTTAAAATGGGCCTCTCGCTGATACACACACATACACACACTTCATAATATATAGTCATGTGACTTGTCTCTGGGGGGGCCTCGAGGCATGGGGGCCCCCAGGCAGCTGCCTCCCCTTGTCTAATAGTAGTTACGCCCCTGCCACTGTTAAAAAACAGGTTTTTAGAAGTAGACTGTGGATATAGAGGTTCCATTTAGCAGTCTAGCACTCTTTCTCCATTATTGTCTAATCCCGCTAGAGCCTTCTAAGTTAGCTGCCATCACCTCATCATGTAGCAGTGAGTTCCCTACCTGCATTATTTATCTAGACTTAGAGTGCCTTTCAATTAACATTATGGGGTTGGTTCACAGCAGATTGAAAAACAAGCAGTAGTGACATTAAAACTAGAGAGAAAACCAGTAGTCTGGCCTTTCATACTTACAGTCTTAAAGTCCTTCACCTAAACTCTTGTACTACAGTCTTCATGTAAATTAATATTTTTATTAGTTGTAAACTGCCCAGAGCTATTAATTTAGAGTGGGCAGTATAATAATGTAACACACACATTAAAAAGTGTCCTGCTGGATCCGAGCAGAGGCCTAGGTAGGTCAGCATCCTACTTCCCATGGTAGCCACTCAGATGCCTCCAGGGAGCCCACAAGAGGGGCAGCTAAAGGCAATAGGCCTCCCCGCTGATATTCCCCAGCAACTGGTTTTCAGAGGTAGACCATTTGTGAACATATTAGCACTGAACATCATGTCAGCCATTATCTGGAAATCTTGTCATGGATTATCATTATACTAGCTGGATCAGGCTCAGAACATCTCCTACTGTTACTCCCCTGCAACTGGTATTCAGAGGCATCCTGCCTTTGAGGCTGGAGGTGGCCCACAGCCCTCCGACTAGTAGCCGTTGATAGACCTCTCCTCCATGAAGTTATCCAAACCCCTCTTAAAGCCATCCAGGTTGTTGGCTGTTACCACATCTTGTGGCAGAGAATTCCACACGATTATGCGTTGGGTAAAAAAATACTTCCGTTTGCTTGTCCTAAATTTCCCGGCAATCAATTTCATGGGATGACCCCTGGTTCTAGTGCTATGTGAGAGGGGGAAGAATTTCTCTCTATCTACTTTCTCCACTCCATGATTTTATAGACCTCTATCATGTCTCTCCGCTGTCGTCTTTTTTCTAAACTAAAAAGCCCCAGGTGTTGTAGCTTTGCCTCATAAGAAAGGTGCTCTAGGCCCCTGATTATCTTGGTTGCCCTCTTCTGCACCTTTTCCAGGCTTGATTTTCCTGGGTTTGAACCAAGGGCAGGTAAACCAGGCCTCTAGGCTCTTCACTCTCTCCGCTCCCCCAGCCCCTTTCCTGGGTATAAGGCCCATGGTTCTCCCCCTGCGCCAGACCAGCCTGCATCCAAACTTCAGGCCCCTTTCCTGACTTAAGGTTCAGGGTTTCCCCCCTGCCCCCCCCCCCAAAACTTCCAGGCAGACAGAGGGAGTTGGTTGTCCCCTTTAACGGTCAGTTTTTGTCCTTCCACATGCACAGGCAACCTTCCTCGGTGTCATGTGGAGGTAACGAGCCAAGCCATGTGCAGGGCATGGTGCCTTGTCTCCAGCTGTGTGCTACTTAAGCCTGAGTGTTACAAAGGGTTTGGACCTATTGCTTCCCTTCTGTTTGCCTCTCTTCCTGAATTTCAGAGAACTCCTCTTTTGGCTCCAGCGAGGATCTTCGTCCCGATCCTCCAGCCTTCAGACTCTAGTTTACACCAGGGGTGGGAGGGTGCTGGAGGGCTAGTTCCTGGTTTCTGGGAAAGGCGGGGGTGGGGGGTGGGTTGGTTCCAGGCTCTTGCTTAAAGAGCCAGGGTCCTCATGCCAGGGGAAATAGGCTGCCTAGAAACCATACTCTTTCCAGACCTCACTTCTGCTGCTGCTTCTTCCACAACTCTAGCCTGACTCTTCGGCCCAGCTTGCTACAACTAATACTCTGCCTGTCCTCCTGTCTCACCCCCCATCCAAGCTGAGCAGGCAATTGAAAGCA
Source organism: Hemicordylus capensis (assembly GCF_027244095.1). NCBI lineage: Eukaryota > Metazoa > Chordata > Lepidosauria > Squamata > Cordylidae > Hemicordylus > Hemicordylus capensis. The sequence goes on from NC_069658.1 coordinate 264,822,307, forward strand.
AGCAGGGTGGATGACTACGACGACGACGACGGACATTTATATACCGCTCTTCAACCAAAGTTCTCAAAGCAGTTTACATAGAACAATAAATACATAAATAAGATGGTCCCCTGGCCCCAGAAGGGCCCACAATCCAAAATGAAGCCTTTGCGCTTCACAGGCTGGGATATTCCTGGGAGTCAAGTGCTTACCTCTGGGGTTCCAATGCAGCCCAGGATGTGCTCCTCGGAATGAGTCGGGAGTCTGGTTCCATCTCTCTCATTCCCCACCCCACTCCACAGGGAGCTGCATGGCTGCAAGAAGAGTCAGCTTAACTACTGCCTTGAAACTTACAAGCATTGCAGAATGCAGTAGCTGTTGGAAGTTAAAGGACTTTGCGCTGTCTCTTTGCCTCAGACAGTGGAGGACAGACTAGTAAGTCAGAGGGCTAGAAGGTCAAGACATTGGTCATCCCTTCTCCACTGCTCTGATGCTATCCCTTTGAAATGTAGATTGGTACTCTTAGGGATTAACTTCCTCCTTCTCTTCCCTACCTGTCCTTCTACCTTGCAACATGGCAAGCTCCTCTCCCTGCACCATGTGTGCAGAGAAGATGCAGAATCCATCTGCATCCAGCTAGATAGATAGATTAGAGATCCTAGCTCCTCACTTTCCTATCTAGAATGGAGTTCCTTAATAAATGCCTTATATATTGATCTGAAACTATGAATTGGCTCCAAGTTACTTTACTCTCAGCATACACGCATGCCTAACTAAACTACCGCTGTGTTGTGCCTCTGTGCACTCTGCTATAATGAGAAAGGGATTCTCTCACCACAGAGAATTTCCAACAGTAGCAACCGTGCAGCATGCCAAGATTTTGAGGTGAATGAGGCAAATGTGCACCTCTGGAAAAAGCAGGCAGCCTACCTTCAATCTCAAAGCCCATTTTCACCAGCTCTGGGATGTGGCCGCAGGACTCATCACCCAGCACTGGAAAGACAACTGCTCCAGAACATTCTGGATAGGCGATCCCAAGGGTGTGCTGTCAGCACTGGGGAAATCTGCTCGAAAGCAATTCAGCTTTCTCAAAGGATGGATCCCCTCAGCACCTTCGAGGCCTCTGCGAAATGGTGCTACCTCTTTACGCAGCGGCACAAGCTGTCCATCCGGAGGCGCACTTCAGCAGCTCAAAGTCTGCTGCAGGACGTGGAGCATCAGCTGTGCAGTATCAGTGGATTGTGTTGCAGCTCTGTAAGTGATATCGGTACTCTACTGGACAAATCGTGAATGCTGACCAGACACCACTGAGCTGCGACTTACCTTACAGGCAAATGGTTTCAAGGAAAGGGGAGAAAGCTGTCGTGCTGAGAACGACTGGGAATGAGAAGAACTGGTTCATGATGATGCTAGGGGCACTAGGCAACAGTGAGAAGTTGCCTCCATACATCATGTTTAAAAGGAGGACACTGCCAAAGAATGAGGGGAGGCCCCGTGGGGCGATAGTACATGCACACAAACAGGGATGGATGGATCAACATTTAACTGAGGACTGACTTACATCTGTCTGGTTGTGGGGGAAACCTCAGGAAACGCCAAGTGCTGGTATTGGATGTGTTCAGGTGCCACAGAACACCCTCCGTAAAACCAATCCTTTCTGAAAACCAGACTGACCTTATAATCACCCCAGTCGGGATGATGATTCAATTGCATGTCATGGATGTGAGCTGCAATCAGCCCTTCAAGCAGCTATTGTGGGGGAAATGGGGAGAGTGGATGTACTCTGGGGTGAGGGAACTTAGCCCATCAGGCTGTCAGAAGAAGCCAGACCTTCCTGTTAGTGGATCAAAGAGGCGTGGGAGGCAATAGATCCTGCCATTATATGGTGGGGATTCAAGAAATGTTGCCTAACAAATGGACTGGAATCTCTGAAGATGATAGCCTTTGGGCGATGGTTGAATCCACTGATTCAGAGATTGAATTTGAAGGTTTTGCCCAAGATGATGGAGATGGGAACCCCGGAAAGTCATCCGACGGGGACACATACACACACACACACACACACACACACACACACCGGTGTCCCGCCTCAGTCAGCTCTGATCCCAGAGGCTGCCCCCTTCTCTTCTGAGGACAAGCAGGTTAATAAATAAAGTTGTTACCTACTCTGTTTTCTACCACTACATACTTACTCCCTGTCACAGAAGTCATAGAAACATAGGTAGCTGTCTCATGTCCATGTAGGTGCATATTATTCATGTGGGCATTTTAGAATCAGAAAAAGATGGTAGGTATTTTTGGATGTACCTTGTGTCCGTGTTTTTGAATGGGATCTTGGACTACTGGTGAATACAAGGGCAGAAAGGTGAGGAGAAGGATTCAGCTCTTACAGCAGAGTCTTTCAGGGTGAGGCAGCCACATTTCTAGTTGAAGCTTCCTCCCCCACCTTTCTTTTATTTTTTGGCTGGAGGAATTTCTAGCTGAATCTTCTCACCAACTCCTGCAGGAAGACAATTCAGGGAAAACCAAACAGGAGAAACCAGAGGCAAGAGTGCAATAAGTGTTTGTCCCTTCCGAAATAATTATGATACTGAGTAGCCCCTTTACCCCCACACCCTTAAGTAAAATCATATTTACCCTTCTGAAAGCCTGATGAGTCCACAACAAATGACATTAAAATGTTTTAAAAGTTTAAAAACAAATTCACAATTTACAAATCTAATTAAAGCTCAAATGAATAAGTGCGAGTGTGGAGTCTTTTTGAAAATTGTCAGAGATAAGGAAGCTCATATTTCGTGAGGAAGTGCAGTCCAAAGTCTCAAGACAGCATATATGTTTAGAAGATACATAAGAACATAAGAACAGCCCTGCTGGATCAGGCCCAAGGCCCATCCAGTCCAACATCCTGTTTCACACAAGTGGCCCACCAGATGTCCCTGGGGAGCCCACAGGCAAGAGGTATGTGCATGTCCTCTCTCTTGCTGTTGCTCCTCTGCCAGGCGTGGAGCCAGCCAAGTAGCTTGCATGTTGGCGTCCCCCACTTGGCGTCCCCCTCCAAATACAGGGGCATGACTCAAGCTCCAGAGGAGCCCAGAGCAACCCCCCCCCCTCACACCCGGGTGGCCGAGAGCCTGGGTGAACGTGCTGCCAGGTATTTCAGGCAGCTCCGACTGCCCAATAGAACATTTTTCCCTTCCTCTCCCTCTCTGGAGGGAGAGAAAGGGGGAAATGTCCTATCAGGCAGCTGACGCTGCCTGAAATGATGAGCTGAGAGCTAATTCAGGCTCTCGGCAGCCTAGGCCACGCCCCCTTTGCACGTGACATCACACACAAAGGGGGTGTGGCCTGGGCTGCAGAAAGCCCGAACCGAGCTCTGTTCATCATTTCAGGCAGCATCGGCAGAATTAGCCTTTTCACAGCTGCCACACACTGAGACGACACTTTCAATGAGCTGTCCACCACGCTCCCAAGATGTCTCTCCTAGTCAGTCACCAACAGCTCAGACCCCATCAGTATATATGTGAAGTTGGTATTTTTTTGCCCCAATGTGCATCACTTTACACTTGCTTACATTGAACCGCTTTTTCCATTTTGTTGCCCACTCCTGCAGTTTGGAGAGACCTTTTTGGAGTTCCTCACAATCCATTGTGGATTTCACTACCCTAAATAGTTTAGCGTCATCTGCAAATTTGGCCACTTCGCTGGTCACCCCAACTTCTAGATCATCTATGAACAAGTTAAAGAGCACTGGTCCCAGTACCGATCCCGGGGGGACCCCACTTCCTACCTATCTCCATTGTGAAAACTGTCCATTTATTCCTACTCTCTGTTTCCTGTTCTTCAACCAGTTACTGATCCACACATGAACCTGTCCCCTTATTCCATGACTGCTAAGTTTACTCAAGAGCCTTTGGTGGGAAACTCTATCAAAAGCTTTTTGGAAGACCAAGTATACTATGTTAACTAGATCATCTCTATCCATATGCCTGTTGACTCTCAAAGAGCTCCAAAGGGTTAGGGAGGCAACACTTGCCCTTGTGGAAGCCATGCTAGTTCTCCTTTAATAAGACCTGTTCTTCTATATGTTGAAAGTGAAAGACTTTGCGCTGTCTCATGTCTCAGTGACAGAGGGGGACAGACTAGTGAGTCAGAGGGCTAGAGAGGTCAAGACATTGGTCATCCCTTCTCTACTGCTCTGACACTATCCCTTTGATATGTAGATTGCTACTCTTAGGGACTTACTTCCTTACAGCCACTTCCTACTTCCTCTTCTTCTCTTCCCTTCCTTTTCCCTTGCAACATGCAAGCTCCTCTCTCCCTGCACCATGTGTACAGAGATGCAGAATCCATTCGCATCCAGCTAGATAGATAGATTAGAGATCCTATCTCCTCACTTTCCTATCTAGAATGGAGTTCTCTAATAAATACTCCTTATATTGATTTGAAACTATAAACTGGCTCCAAATTATACCGTATTTTACGGACTATAAGACGCTACGGACTATAAGACGCATCTTAATTTTAATCCAGTTTTTCAGAGTTTTAACATATTAAACTGTTAAAACATATAAGACGCTCCTGAATTTTGGCGGATATTTTCCGAGGAAAAAAGTGAGTCTTATAGTCCATAAAATACGGTATTACTCTCAGCATACACGCATGCCTAACCAAATTCCGCTGTGTTGTGCTTCTGTGCACTCTGCTATAATGAATAAGGTTTCTCCTACCAGAGAGAATTCCCAACACTATATGCTTAACAATTTTGTCCTTAAGTATGCTTTCCATCAATTTACCCGGCATAAATTAAGCTGACTGGCCTTTAATTTCCCGTTTCCCCCCAGCTCCCTACTTGAAAATTGGAGTCACATTGGGTACTTTCAAGTCCTCTGGTACAGAGCCTGATTGTAGGGACTAGTTATATATTTTTGCTAGGAGATCAGCAATTTCACATTTGAGTTCGTTTAGAACTTTTGGGTGGATGCCATCTGGCCGTGGCAATTTGTTAATTTTTAGCTTTTCAAGACAGTTTAGAACATCTTCCCTTGTCACCTCAAATTCGCCCAGTTCCTCAGCTGCTAAACCTGAAAAACTCAATTCTGGAGAGGGTATATGGTCAGTATCCTCTGCCGTGAAGACAGAGAACTCATTCAGCTTCTCTGCAATCTCTGTATCCTCCTTAATAATCCCTTTCACACCCTCATCATCTAAGGGTGCAACCGCCTCCCTGGCAGGTTTTCTACTTCTGATATATTTGAAGCAGTTTTTGTTATTCCCCTTGACACTTCTAGCTATATGCTCCTCAAACTCTCTCTTTGCATCCCTTATTGTGTCCTTGCATTTCTTTTGCCAGAGTTTATGTTCCTTCCTGTTCTCTTCATAAGAACATAGAACAGCTCTCCTGGATCAGGCCCAAGGCCCATCTAGTCCAGCATCCTGTTTCGCACACTGGCCCACCAGATGCCACTGGAAGCCACAGGCAGGAGTTGAGAGCGTGCCCTCTCTCCTGCCATTACTCCCCTGCAACTGGTACTCAGAGCCATCCTGCCTTTGAGGCTGGAGGTGGCCCACAGCCCTCCGACTGGTAGCCATTGATAGACCTCTCCTCCATGAAGTCATCCAAACCCCTCTTAAAGCCATCCAGGTTGTTGGCTGTCACCACATCCTGTGGCAGAGAGTTCCACAAGTGGATCACGCTTTGTGTGAAAAAGTACTTCTGTTTGTTGGTCCTAGACCTCCTGGCAATCAATTTCATGGAGTGACCCCTGGTTCTAGTAGTGTGTGAGAGGGAAAAGAATTTCTTTCTCCACACCATGCACAGTTTTATAGACCTCAATCATGCCTCCCCGCAGTCGTCTTTTTTCTAAACTAAAAAGCCCCAGGTGTTGTAGTCTTGCCTCACAAGAAAGGTGCTCTAGGCCACTGATCATCTTGGTTGCCCTCTTCTGCACCTTTTCCAGTTCTACAATGTCCTTTTAAAGATGTGGTGACCAGAATTGTACGCAGTACTCCAAGTGTGGTCACACCATAGTTTTGTATAAGGGCATTATAATATTAGCAGTTTTATTTTCAATCCCCTTCCTAATGATCCCTAGCATGGAATTGGCCTTTTTCACAGCTGCCCCACATTGAGTCAACACTTTCAACGAGCTGTCCACCACGACCCCAAGATCCCTCTCCTGGTCAGTCAATGACAGCTCAGATCCCATCAGCATATGCTTGAAGTTGGGGTTTTTTGTCCCAATGTGCATCACCTTACACTAGCTAACATTGAACCGCATTTGCCATTTTGTCGCCCACTCCCCCAGTTTGGAGAGATTCTTTTGGAGCTCCTCACAATCCGTTTTGGATTTCACTACCCGAAAGAGTTTGGTATCATCTGCAAATTTGGCCACCTTGCTGCTTACCCCTACTTCTAGATCATTCAAAACTATTAAAACACAATTAAAACAATATCTAATTAAAAGCCTGGGGGAACAAATGCATCTTGACTGCCTTTTTTAAAGTTGTAAGAAATGGGGAGGCTCTTATTTCAGCAGGAAGTATGTTCCAAAGCCTCGGGGCAGCAATAGAGAAGGCCCGTCCCGAGTAGCCACCAGACGAGCCAGTGGCAACTGCCAGAGGCGTAACTAGGGAAAACGGCGCCCGGGGCAAGCACTGAAATTGCGCCCCCCCCATCGCGCCACCCCCGCCACCCCCCCAACATACATCTGACTGACACACATGTGTTTTTTCCTCATAACAACCCTGTGAAGTTGGCTTGTATCTCAAACATCAGAATTATGATGCAATGATGATACATACTACATTATACTTAGGTTTTTCCTCACAACAACCCTGTGAAGTTGGCCTGTATCTCAAACATCAGAATTATGATGCAATGATGATACATACTACATTATACTTAGGTTTTTCCTCACAACAACCCTGTGGAGTTGGCTTGTATCTCAAACATCAGAATTATGATGCTAAAAGCCCATTAGTTATTCTGTATTTGCATATCTCTTTTTAAAAAAGAAATGTCTAATTGAACTCCAAATTGACAATTTTTTACCCATTCTGGTCCACCTCATGCCATCCTTTTTAATCCATATACTAATTGTAATTCTATTAAAACAGATATAATTTTATTAGTATTCACAGTTCATCAAGCTAGCAATAATGGCTGTTATTGTTGAGTTTAGAGAAAAATAAAAACTGCAAGACAATTTGTTTACTCCGATGTTTAACACAACTTGTAAACAACACTTCCATGGCTAAATGTGGGTTTGTAAATCTAAGATTAAATACATGCTTCCATCAATATGTATACACACCATACACAACATGAAGGTGCACACCACACATTCAGAGACTACCACAGGATTTAAAAACCAACCATATAACATAATCCTTGAAGACAGAAATACATATATCCATTTTGGGGTTAAATATAGAGGCTATTTAGAATTCACCAAAAACAAATTCAAGCATTCACAGAGGAAATAAAATATTTCTAACTCAGAACCATATATTCCTTAGGACCTTTTAAAAAAATTCCCCATAAACATATATACAGCAAGCCTAGATCAATCTCTTTGGAACATAAGGCATCCATAACAGAGGCGTAACTATAGGGGGGCAGGGGGCGCACTTGCCCCGGGTGCCATCTTTTCGGGTCACATGGGGGGCACCGCCATGATCAAATTAAAAAAAAAAATTATTATTTTAATACAAATTTCTCCTGCTCAGTGCAGCAGCACTGCAGCAGTCAAGGGAGCGCGTCGGCGCCCCCTCCCCCACGAGCGGTCCCTTCCGCACCGCCCACGCCCCCCCCATTGCTTTGCTGGTGGCCAGTCAGTGGCCTGGCCTGGCGGCG